>NC_135814.1:6509557-6809557 GCF_964213995.1 Mustelus asterias
CAACTCAGTCCTAAATCTGCTTCCCCCTATTTTGAGGCCTTCACCCAATACTGGCCGTTACTTTCCAGCTGGTGTCACGTGAGGGAATAGCAACTGAGAAGTTTCATTTCCCCATCCTGGGATCAGTGGATCAAGGGAATAGGAATGGGAATTCTTCCTAGCTTCGGCAGTCCATTGCAACACTAAAGTGCATTTGAAAGCGAGGCCCAGTGCTGTAATTCATAGAATAATGCAGCCATTCAGCCCATTGTGCCTGTGCTTGCTCTTTGAAAGAGCTATCCAATTAGTCCCACTGCCCCTCCTCTTTCCCCAGAGACCAGCAAAGACCCAGAGACTCTTTCAGTTCTTCAATTCCCTTTTGGAAGTTATATTGAATCTGCTCCCAGACTGAGCATGGTAGATCACAACAACTAGAGTCATAAAGCTATTTATGGCACAGCAGGAGGCCAATCGGCCCATTGAGTGCATTGCAGCCCCCCACCATGGAGCATTTTTTCTCTCAGTCACCATAACCCTGCAAGTTTATTTCCTTCAAGTGCCCAACCAATTTTCTTTGGAATCGTTAATTGTTTGTGCTCTCAGAGCCTTACGGGCAGTGAATTCCAGGTCATTACCACTCACTGTGTGAAGAAAGTTCTTCCTCTTATTCCTCCTCGCATCTTTTGCACCAAACCTTAGATCTGTATCCCCTGTCCTTGGACAATTAACCAATGAAAAAACATGTCATAATTTTGTACGCCCCTATCAAACCTCCCCTCAATTTCCCTTGCAGCAAGGAGAGTGATCCCAGCCTGCCCAACCCAACCCTGTCACTAAGATTCCTCATCCTCGGAATCTGCTTCTGGTAAATCTCTTCTGCACCCTTTCAAGGATCTTAACATTTTTCCTAAGTTGTGGTGACCAGAACTGGACATAATATCATGGTTGGGGCCGAACCAGAGCTTGGTAAAGATTTAACATAACTTGTTTGCTTTTGTGCCCAATGCCTCAATTTATGAAGCCCAAGATCCCATACACTTTGCTGACCCCTCTCTCAGTATGTCCAGCCACCTTCAAAGATCGATGCATCAACACCTCCAGGTGCCTCTCTTCCTACACACTCTGCAGAATTGTGCCATTAAGTCTATATTGCCTCTCCCCATCCCTTCTGCCGAAATGCATCACTTTGCACTTCTCTGTATTAAATGCCATCTGCCACTTGTCCAGCCATTCTGCCAGCCTATCTATGTCCTGTGGCGGACAATTTGTAGCATCCTTGTCACATCTCCAAATGTAGTATCATTGGCAAATTTTGAAATTTTGTTATGAATTCCAAGATTCAAGTCATTTATATATAGCAAAAAAAAAAAGCCTTGGTCCCAACACTGACTCTTGAGGAACACCACTGTCTACCACCCTCCAATCCAAAACGAAATCATCTACCATGATTCGTTGCTTTCTGCCCATAAGTCAATTTTTTATCCACACACCCTTCTATTCCAAAAGCCTCAGTTTTGTTAACTAGCCTTTTATGTGGCACCTTATGGAACATTTTCTTAAAATCCATATGGATGACACATTCCCTTCATCAACTTTCATCTGTTACTTCATCAAAAACTTCAATTAGATTAGTCATGTGCAATCTACATTTTACAAATCTGTGTTCCTTAATTAACTCTAACCTCTCCGAGAGTCTGCAGTTTATTTTTTCCTGATTACGGATTTCAAAACCTTACCCAGCACTGATATACTAACTGGCCTGCAGTTGCTGGACTGTCTTTGCACCCTTCCTTGAATGGGAGTGTCACATTCGCCACTTTCCCACCCTCTGAGTACCCATTGAATAAAATTCTCCTCATGTCCCTTCTGGTTCGAATGCTGAGAATCTTAAATCTGTTCCCTCTGGTTACTGACCCTTCTGCCAGCGGAAACCTCTCTACTCCAATAAACCGCCTCATGATTTTTAAAACCTCTCTCCTCTTAATCTTTACAAAGCACTGTTGTGCTGTCAACTGGAGTATTGTGTTCAAATTTGGGCACCATAGTTTAAGAAGCAGATGAAGGCATTGGAGAGGGTTCGGAAATGATTTGCGAGAAAGGTTCCGGGGCTGAGAGACTTCAGTTCCATGGATCAGTTGGGTTGTTCTTGAAGAAGAGACAGTTGAGAGGGGTTTTGATAGAATTATTTAAAATCTTCAGGGGTATGGATAGAGTAGGTAGAGAAAGATTGTTCCCATTGGCAGAGGGGTTAAGAACCAGAGGACACCAATTTAAGGTGATTGGCAAAATAACCAATTACAAAATGCTGAGAAACCTTTTTATGCAGCGAGCGGTTAGTATCTGCAACTGAGAGTGTGGTGGAAGCAAGGTTGAATAGTGACTTCCAATAGAGAATTGGATAAGCACAGAAAGGATAACATTTTCAGGGCTATAGGGAGAGGGTGGGTGAGTGGACCTCGCTAAACAATTCTTGCGGAAAACTGCTACAGGCTGAATGGCCTCCTTCTGGGCTGTAACCATTCTCTGATCAACCTTCCCTGCCTTAAGGTTCCCAGCTTCCCATATCTCTCTGTGTAAAGGAAGATCTTCATCCCAGCTACCATCAGGCGCATGAACTTTATGACTTAAGCCTGGCCTCATCATGATGAATAGGGGATACTGCTTCTTTCCCCAATATGAAGTTGACACTTTAACCTTAGGTGGGTTCCCATGATGGCCGACAACCTGCAGCCACACATGTTCTCGGGGTGTCAAGGTGGCACAGTGGTTAGCACTGCTGCCTCACAGCACCAGGGACCCGGGTTCGATTCCTGGCTTGGGTCACTGTCTGTGTGGAGTTTGCACATTCTCCCCGTGTCTGCATGGGTTTCCTCCGGGTGCTCCGGTTTCCTCCCAGAGTCCAAGGATGTGCGGGTTAGCGGAATTGGCCATGTTAAATTCTCCCTCATGGTACCCGAACAGGCGCCGGAGTGTGACAACTAGGGGATTTTCACAGTAACTTCATTGCGGTGTGAATGTAAGCCGACTTGTGACTAATAAATAAACTTTAAAACTTTTTGATGCTGGTTATTGCATCCGTAACATTGTAGTTAGTATATGCTGCTCATTGAACTTTCTGGAAACCAGCTGATAATCGTGGGTTGATAAATATGCAGTAAAGGATGGCAAAGCTCACTCTCCGATGTGAAGGTTACTGCACCTTGTAATGGAACACTGTAACTAGGCTGCACTCTCACTGCGGACAAGTGCAAGTGGCAAGAATTAATGCAGCTCTCTCATAAAATTCATAGTGTCACCTGTAAACTCAAATGAGATTGCACTTTCGATGGAAGGTGAGAGCCTGGTCAATGAGGTTGGTTTTAAAGAACATCCTAAAGGAGGGGCAGAGGGGTTTAGGGACGGAATTCCAGAGCTGAGAAACCTGAAGACACAGGAGGCAATGGTGGAGTGCTTAAATTGGGGATGGGCAAGCGGCCATAATGGAGGCGTGCAGAGATCTCAGTGGGTTATCGGACTGAAGGAGGGAAGATCAAGGAGGGATTTGAAAACAAGGATGCGGATTTTAAAATGGAGGCATTGCCAGGCGGGGTGTCAGTGTAGAGCAGCGAGCACAGGCAAGAGCATTGCAGCTAATGCTTGAGCCAGTGAAATGATGCTGAGTGCTAGTGAAAGATCTTGATTGCCGTCTATACCTTTGGGTTGGGATTCATCAAGTTTAAGAGGATTGCTTCTCTGCCCTTCCTGAAAATCATCCATTTAGAGACAGTTTGGCAGCTGGGATTTCAGTCTGTTGTCGTAAAGGTTTCAGGTCAGACAGAACAGAACAGAAAAAGGACTTGATTCCAATTACTTTGCAGCCTCCAAAGAAAAAAAATTGTGTGGAATTCCATCCAATCCTGGACCTTTGCTTACTCAACAGACGTCTCTGAAAAGCTTTCAAAATGGCTGCCCGACCTCAATGTTACTCAGGCAGTCTGCCCAGGAGATGTGACAGACCTCAACCAAGCCCACTTCCACGTGGGGATTGGCTCACAGCACAGGAAATTGTTGAGGTTTCACGAGCACAAGATATTCTCTCTTGGCCTCCCTTCTCCAGCCAGGTTGTCTTTCTGTGGTTGCACCTATGGCTTCAAGACTTGCACATCTCCCCTTTGCATTGATGGTAAGCTCATTGGAGCAAACCTTCAGGGTCTCCCAAGGACAACAGTCTCAGGGCATTGGGTTTCTTGTTAACTTTGAGAAATCTCAGAGCTAATGCTAACTTGTAATGGTGCCTATTATTCTTGGACACCTCTGGAAGTTCTGTTCTTTCCAATGGCCTAGTTTCTCTGCAAAGCACAGTACTTCCTCTTGAGGAAGATCCTTCAGCAGAAAGTTAGCTGGCATCTTTTCAGGTCAGATGGTGGCAGCCTTGTAGTACTGTACTGAACTTGTGACTCTTCAGGTTATCTGTTTAAGAAAAAAATCCTTTTCTTTAAATTGGCCATCAGTATTTCAGTGAGAGCAGGTTCGGAATTCATGGTTTTGCCTGGGGTCATCGTCAGCCTTATTGTAGGCAACACTGGCAAGGCATTAGATACTGCACATCCCTTGCTGTACTGAAGGCATTAAGAGCCAGCCATGTAGGTTGTGGGACTGGGATTACATTACATATTTAAGTTCTGACTTTTTGTGAATCCCCACTTTTCTTTGCTCTACTGTTGGTAACTGTGCCTTTAACTGCCTAGACCCTAAGCTCCTGGATACCTTCCCTAAAGATGTGCAGGTTAGGTTGATTGGCCATGCCAAAATTGCCCTTAGTGTCCTGGGATGCGTAGGTTAGAGGGATTAGTGGGTCAATATGTAGGGATTTGGGGGTAGGGCCTGGGTGGGATTGTGGTCAGTGCAAACTCGATGGGCCGAATGGCCTCTTTCTGTGCTGTAGGGTTTCTAAGTTTCTTAAGTAAATCTCTCTATGTTTCTTTGCTCCTTTAAGACACTCTTTGAAACTTAACTTTTCGATGATTCCTATGGTCGCCTGTGCTGATACCTCCTTATGTAACTTTACGTCAGATTTTGTTTGATGATCACTCACGTGAAGCACCATGAGACACTTTACTGAATTAAAGGCGCCATATAAATGCAAGTTGATGTTGTCCTTTTTTGGCAATTAATTCACAATGAAACTTCCCAGGTAAACTCGTCACAATGTAATTACACACTCCCTCCATTGAGGGCGCTGCAACACTGTCCTTAACAGGAAGTTTACATCTGTTGTTGCTATTAGAAATGGAAATATAAATATGAGGACAGGACTTTCTGTTTCCACATCTGGGTCCAATCCTCCACTCACACCTCGCACACCCTCTAACCCTGTGTTACCTTAAGTTTTGACCATGTTTGAATACTACGAGAATTGATTGAAATATATTTAGTACATCAAAACAGAAATAGGCCATTCAGCGCCTTGAGCCTGTTCTGTTATTCAGTTAGATCTTGGCTGTTCTGTATCTTCGTTCCATCCGGGCAACACGGTGGCACGGTGGTTAGCACTGCCACCTCACAGCACCAGGAACCCGGGTTCGATTCCCAGCTCGGGTCACTGTCTGTGTGGAGTTTGCACGCTCTCCCCATGTCTGTGTGGGCTTCCTCCGGGTGCTCCAGTTTCTTCCCACAGTCCAAAGATGTGCGGGTTAGGTGGATTGGCAATGCTGAATTGCCCCTTGTGTCAGGGGGACTGGCTCGGCTAAATGCATTTAGTAACGGAGATAGTACCTGGGCGGGAATGTGATTGGTGCAGAATGACCTCCTTCTGCACTGTAGCGATTCTATGATTTTATGATTCTATGATCTACCTGCCTTGGTTCCATCACCATAATCATTAAAGCTTTATCCAGCAAAAAATCTATTGTCACAAGAGGAAAATACTGCAGATTCCGGGAACCTGAAACAAAAGCAAAATCCTGTAAATGTCCTCAAGATCTGGCAGCATCTGTCAACATTTCTGGCCAATAACAGTCTTTTTTTTGGAGGGAGGAGAGAGTTCTAGATTTCCACTACCTTTGGCATGAACAAGTGCTTCCCCACGTCATCCCTGAACAGCCTATGGCTGTGTCCCTAAGGAGGGAAACAGAAAACACCAAAGCAGAGAACTGTCTGCTGAAGCATCAAGATTAGCGAAGGTGTGGACTTGTATGTTTGGGTAAAAGGATTTAGTGCTTCAATGTTGATATGAGGAAAGGGCAGTATAGGATCAGGAGACTGGACCCTGTTCAGGGACAGATTCAACGATTTAATGAAATGATTTTAGCTACAGAGTTAACGGCTAGACCATAGAACCATAGAATCTACAGTGCAGAAGGAGGCCATTCGGCCCACCGAGCCTGCACCTACAACAATCCCACCCAGATCCTGTCCTATCCCCGTAACCCCACATATTTACCCTCCTAATCCCCCTGACACTAAGGGACAATTTAACATGGCCAATCAACCTAACCTGCACATCTTTGGACTGTGGAAGGAAACCGGAGCACCCAGAGGAAACCCACGCAGACACAGGGAGAACATGCAGACTCTGCACAGAGAGTGACCCGAGGCCGGGAATTGAACCCGGGTCCCTGGCGCTGTCCCTAGACTGTCCCTAGACTGTTGTGTAATGTCCAAGTAACTGAAATACCCCGGCCAGATAGGTTCTGGTACAGGTTTCTCCGGATCCCCTCGTACTTATGAAGCAGGTTTAATGCAGTTAAACGTCCCACATCTCTTCGCCTGAGCGATTATCAAACATAATTTGACACCAAGCTACATGAGGAGAAATTTGATTTGATTTATTATTGTCACATGTATTGGAATATGGTGAAAAGTATTATTGTGCACTTTACAAATAAAGCATACCGTTCATAGAGATATTGGGGGGAAGGAAAGGAGAGGAGAGGGTGCCAAATGTAGCATCACCGTCATGCTAGGGTGTCGAGAAAGATCAACTTAATATAAGGTAGGTCCATTCAAAAGTCTGACAGCAGCAGGGAAGAAGCTGTTCTTGAGTCGGTTGGTACGTGACCTCAGAAGTTTGTATCTTTTTCCTGACGGAAGAAGGTGGAAGAGAGAATGTCCGGGGCGCGTGGGTCCTTGATTATGCTGGCTGCTTTCCTGAGGCAGCAAGAAGTGTAGACAGAGTCAATGGATGGGAAGCTGGTTTGCATGATGGACTGGGCTACGTTCACGACCCTTTGTTGTTTCTTGCGGTCTTGGTCAGAGCAGGAGGCATACCAAGCTGTGATACAACCAGAAAGGATGCTTTCTATGGTGCATCTGTAAAAACTGGTGAGTCGTAGCTGACATGCCAAATTTCCTTAGCCTCCTGAGAAAGTAGAGGCATTGATGAGGTTTCTTAACTGTAGCATTCTCTCTCCACAGATGCTGCCAGACCTGCTGAGTTTTTTCAGCATTTTCTGTTCGTATTTATACAAGGAGAAATTAGGACAGATGATTCAAAAACTTTGGGTAAAGAGGTTGATTTTAATAATTATCTTAAAGGAGTTCCTTAGAGCAGATAAGGCTAAGAGGAGATTTGATAAGGCTGATCAGGGTCTTAAGGGATTTTAATCAAGTAAAATCCAGTGACAGAAAGATCTGTAATCAAAGGACACAGATTCAAGTGATTGCCAAAGGAGGTGAGATGAGAACATTTTCTGATGCAGTGAATTGTTAGGATCTAGAATGCATTGCCTGAAAGGGCGTTGTAAGCAGATTCAGACATGTCTTTCAAAAAGGGAACTGGATGAAAGAGAGTAGTAATGTAGTCACAAAACTGGCCCAGTAATAGGAAACAGCGAGTAATGGTGAGCTGATATTTTTCAGGCTGGAATTCCCCTTGCTTTTCCTGATATATATTAATGATCTGGATCTTGGTGTTCAGGGAACATTTTCAAAGTTTGCGGATGATACAAAACTTGGAAGTATTGTAAACTGCGAGGAGGAAAGTGCAGAACTTCAAAAGAACATAGACAAGTTGGTGGAGTGGGCCGATAGGCGGCAGATGGAGTTCAATGCGGAGGAGTGTGAGGTGATGCATTTGTAAAATAAGTGGTTACTATATACACTCTAAAGGAGCAGAGGGACTGGGGTGTATTTGTGCATAGATCATTAAATGTGCCAGGACAGGTGGGGAGAGTAGTTATTAACGCATGCCGTATCCTTTATTAATAGGAGCATAGAATATGAGAGCAAAGAGGTTATGCTGAAGTTGTACAAGACACTAGTTAGACCTCAGCTGGAATATTGTGTACAGTTCTGGGCGCCACACTACAGGAAGGATGTGAACGCATTGGAGAGAGTGTGAAGAGGTTTACAAGAAAGGTTCCAGGGATGAGAAACTTCAGTTACGAGGATAGATTGGAGAGGTTGGGACTGTTCTCCTTGGAGAGGAGATGGGCAAGAAGAGATTGATAGAGATGTCCAAAATCATGAGGGGGCCGGACAGAGTAGATAGGGATAACTGTTCCCGCCCTAATAGCGACCGAGAGGGCACAGATTTAAAGTGATTTGTAAAAGAAGCAAATCCAATCTGAGAAAAAAACTTTTTCACCCAGCGAGTGGTTGGGGTCTGGAATGCGCTGCCTGGTAGTGTGATGGAGGCAGGTTCAGTGGAGGCATTCAAGAGGGCATTAGATAATTATTTGAATAGAAACAATGTGCAGGAAAAAGGCACTTGGAGGGCCAGTGCAGACATGATGGGCGGAATGGCCTCCATCTGCACTGTAACAATTCTGTGATTCTGTGGATAAATACTCAATAAAGAAACATTACGTGATTATGGGGAAAGCAGGGAAATAGGAGCAATTGGATTTTTTTTTAAAGAGACGGCAAGGGGGATGATGGACCAAATGGATTCTTTCTTTGCTGCATGTTTGAGTCCGCTCATTTGACATATTCTGTACAGTCAGACCACCACCATAACTTGTAGGGATATGTGCAAGCTCAGAAAACAGGCAGGGGTAGGTTGTGCTGTATTTTTTTTTTCAGAGCCCTCCTTGAAAAACAAAGGAAACAGCCTTGCATTGCTGGAAGTTGTGTGCTCTCATGGTGAGAGCTTGTTATTATCAGGTAACCCTGACAAACACAGCTTGCCCTTCTCCTCACCCTTCCTATTCGAATTATGTGATTTTTAAGAGCTTCCTGAATTCTACGATTTATAAGATTTTCTGTTTCCGGTCACGCTGGGTTTAATGAGGCAGATCTTAAGGTGGGCATACGCAATAATATTAATATATATTCTTCCCATTGCTTATTGTGTTTGTAATGACTGTCAGATGGAGTGGGAAAACTTTGGTCTGTTCTGTTTCCAGCCTAGCTATCTGAGCTTCGGACAATGCATCCTGTGTTGCATGGGTTCAATGGAACACAACAGTATATTAGACACTGATAAGCTTGTGAGGGCTGATTAAGGTTTAAACCTATTTGTTATTTTACCATGTTGTTGCACATCCTATTCTAAATATCCTTTTGCTGTCTTGTATCTTGCCATGATGTGGAGATGCCGGCGTTGGACTAGGGTGAACACAGTAAGAGTTTTAACAACACCAGGTTAAAGTCCAACAGGTTTATTTGGTAGCAAATACCATAAGCTTTCGGAGCGCTGCTCCTTCGTCAGATGGAGTGGAAATGTGCACACTTCCACTCCATCTGACGAAGGAGCAGCGCTCCGAAAGCTTATGGTATTTGCTACCAAATAAACCTGTTGGACTTTAACCTGGTGTTGTTAAAACTCTTATTGTATCTTGCCTACCAGCCCAACCTCCAACCCACCCTACCACCAGTGAGCGCTATGCAGTTGAGCTTGCAAATGCTTCCTGCCAGTGATGTATTGACCAAGACTGTCTCATTCCACCTCCTTTATATCACTCCTCAGTTGCTCAAAATCTTAATTCCTGACTCCTTGTCACTTCCAGATTTGACTATCCCAATGTTCACTATACCTCACTCCCGCCCTCTGTAAACTTGAGCTCATCCAAAACTCTGCTGCCTGTATCCTATAGCTCTCAACAAGTCCTGTTCATTCATCTCTCTACATGAAGTTACATTGGCTCATGATCCAAAATTACCTTGAATTTAAAATTCCCATCTCAATCCCTCCATGACCTTGCCCCCTCTGTGTCTCAGTAATTACAGTCTCTGGAATCTCCAATTCTGGTCTCTTGAATATTCCCAGTTTCCACCAGCCCACCATTGGCAGCCACGCCTTCAGCTACGTAGGCCCTGGATTCTGGGGTACCCTCCCTGCAACCCTCCATCTCTCCACTTTCTCAACCTTTATGACACTTCTAAAAAAAACATCTCTCTGACTACACTTTTGATCCCTCATCCTAATATCGCTTTATGTGACATGGTGTCATTTTTTTGTTTTTGTTAATGCTGCTTTGAAGTGATTGGGGCATTTCATCACATTAAGAACACTATATCAATGCAGGAAGTTGTTGTAGTGGGATGTAAAAGTTAGCAGCAAACTTTTTTGTTTTAACCCCATTACATATTTTTTTTCATGGGCTTTGTTGGCTGGCCAGCATTTATTGCCCATCCCTAGTTACCCGAAGGCAATTGAGAGTCAACCACATTACTATGGCTTTGGAGTCACATGTAGGCCAGACCGGGTAAGAGCGGCAGATTTCCTTCCCTAAAGGACATTAGTGAACCAGATGGGTTTTTCTGACAATCAACAATGGTTTCATGGTCATCAGTAGATTCTTAATTCCAGATACTTTTTATTGAATTCAAATTCCACCACCTGCCGTGGCGGGATTTGAACTCGGATCCCCAGAACATTAGCTGAGTTTCTGGATTAATAATCTAGTGATAATACCACTAGGCCATCGCCTCCCCTACATATTAATTCCAGACGTAGTTACATACGACTCCATGTGTGATCTAACAAAAACAGAAAATGCTGGAAAATCTCAGCAGGTCTGACAGCATCTGTGGGGAGAGAAAAGAGCCAACGTTTCACAGAAACATAGAAGAAAGGAGCAGGAGGAGGCCATTCAGCCCTTCGAGCCTGGTCCGCCATTCATTAAGATCATGGCTGATCATACAACTCAATAGCCTAATCCTGCTTTTTCCCCAGAACCTTTGATCCCATTCGCCCCAAGTGCTATATCCAGCCGCCTCTTGAATACATTCAATGTTTTAGCATCAACTACTTCCTGTGGTAATGAATTCCACAGGCTCACCACTCTTTGGGTGAAGAAATGTCTCCTCATCTCCGTCCTAAATCGACTACCCTGAATCCTCAGACTGTGAAGCCATAGAAACCATAGAAACCCAACAGTGCAGAAGGAGGCCATTCGGCCCATCGAGTCTGCACCGACCACAATCCCACCCAGGCCCTACCCCCACATATTTTACCCGCTAATCCCTCTAACCTACACATCCCAGGACTCTAAGGGGCAATTTTTTAACCTGGCCAATCAACCTAACCCGCACATCTTTGGACTGTGGGAGGAAACCGGAGCACCCGGAGGAAACCCATGCAGACACGAGGAGAATGTGCAAACTCCACACAGACAGTGACCCGAGCCGGGAATCGAACCTGGGACCCTGGAGCTGTGAAGCAGCGGTGCTAACCACTGTGCTACCGTGCCGCCCCTGGTGGCCAGTGACCACTGGTTCTGGACTCCCCCACCATCGGGAACATCCTCTCTGCATCTACCCTGTCTAGGTTGTTAGAATTTTGTAAGTCTGTATGAGATCCCCTCTCATTCATCTGACTCTGACGAAGGGTCATCTAGAATCAAAACGTTGGCTCTATTCTCTCCCCATAGGTGCTGTCAGACCTGCTGAGATTTTCCAGCATTTTCTGTTTTTGTTTCAGATTCCAGCACCCGCAGTATGTTGCTTATATCCATGTGTAATGTGTTGAATTGTATCCATTTCTGAGCATTCTACTTTTATTTTAAGGCTCTCACAGCTTCAGAGAGTGAGCAGAGCAGGTTTCTGGAATTGGTTCCAGGGTTGAGGAACTTCAGTTACGTGGAGGGACTTGAGAAGCAGGGGTTGGAGAGCAGAGGAGGCCAAGTTCCAATCACCCAGTTAACCTTGCATGTTGGGAAAAGAACTGAGTTGGAGGTGAATATTTAACTGGAGTTTACTGCTAGAAGCAAAGGGCAGCTCCAGTGGGGTAAAGTGCAGGCAGCAGGATGACCACTTGCAATATTTTAGTCAATATACTTAAAATCATGATAGGGTTTATAAATGGGCAAATCTATATTCATAGAATCCCTACAGTGCAGAAGGAGGCCATTCAGCCCATCGAGTCTGCACCTACCACAATCCCACCTATTCCTGTAACCCCTCATATTTATTGGCAGACAGGATTAAGGAGAATCCTAAGGCATTTTATACATACGTTAGGAACAAGAGGGTTGTTAGGGAAAGAATCGAACCTCCCAGGGACAAAAGAGGGGAATTATGCTTAGAACCAAAGGAAGTAGGTGAGATCCTAAACGAATACTTTGCATCAGTATTCACAAAGGAGAGGGACATGTTGACTGGTAGTGTCTCAGAGAGATGTGTTGACCCGTTAGAAAAAATCTCAATTACAAGGGAGGAAGTGTTAGTTTTTTTAGGAAACATTAAGACAGACAAATCCCCAGGGCTGGATGGCATCTATCCTAGACTCCTCAGGGAGGCAAGAGATGAAATTGCTGGGCCTCTAACAGAAATCTTTGCCTCTTCACTGGACACAGGTGAGGTCATGATGTGGAGATGCCGGCGTTGGACTGGGGTAAACACAGTAAGAAGTTTAACAACACCAGGTTAAAGTCCAACAGGTTTATTTGGTAGCAAAAGCCACACAAGCTTTCGGAGCTGCAAGCCCCTTCTTCAGGTGAGTGGGAATTCTGTTCACAAACAGAGCATATAAAGACACAAACTCAATTTACATGAATAATGGTTGGAATGCGAATACTTACAACTAATCAAGTCTTTAAGAAACAAAACAACATGAGTGGAGAGAGCATCAAGACAGGCTAAAAAGATGTGTATTGTCTCCAGACAAGACAGCCAGTGAAACTCTGTGGGGGTTACAAATAGTGGGACATGAACCCAATATCCCGGTTGAGGCCGTCCTCGTGTGTGCGGAACTTGGCTATCAGTTTCTGCTCAGCGACTCTGCGCCGTCGTGTGTCGCGAAGGCTGCCTTGGAGAACGCTTACCCGAATATCAGAGGCCGAATGCCCGTGACCGCTGAAGTGCTCCCCAACAGGAAGAGAACAGTCTTACCTGGTGATTGTTGAGCGGTGTTCATTCATCCGTTGTCGCAGCGTCTGCATAGTTTCCCCAATGTACCATGCCTCGGGACATCCTTTCTTGCAGCGTATCAGGTAGACAATGTTGGCTGAGCAGAAACTGATAGCCAAGTTCCGCACACACGAGGACAGCCTCAACCGGGATGTTGGGTTCATGTCCCACTATTTGTAACCCCCACAGAGTTTCACTGGCTGTCTTGTCTGGAGACAATACACATCTTTTTAGCCTGTCTTGATGCGCTCCCCACTCATGTTGTTTTGTTTCTTAAAGACTTGATTAGTTGTAAGTATTCGCATTCCAACCATTATTCATGTAAATTGAGTTTGTGTCTTTATATGCTCTGCTTGTGAACAGAATTCCCACTCACCTGAAGAAGGGGCTTGCAGCTCCGAAAGCCTGTGTGGCTTTTGCTACCAAATAAACCTGTTGGACTTTAACCTGGTGTTGTTAAACTTCTCACAGGTGAGGTCCCAGAGGATTGGAGGATAGCAAATGTGGTCCCGTTATTTAAGAAGGGTAGCAAGGATAACCCGGGTAATTATAGGCCGGTGAGCTTGACGTCCATGGTAGGGAAATTGTTGGAGAAGATTCTTAGAGATAGGATATATGCGCATTTAGAACTGAATAACCTCATTAGCAATAGACAGCATGGTTTTGTACGAGGGAGGTCATGCCTCACAAATTTGGTTGAGTTTTTTGAGGAGGTGACAAAAACGATTGACGAGGGATGTTGCCTGGTATGTGAATAATGTGGTGAACCATCGTTGGTTCCCACTGTGGGATTGTTCTAATGTTGTTGTTGGGCTAGGGTGTTCACACTGTGGGATTGTTCTAATGTTGTTGTTGGGCTAGGGTGGAATTAATACACCTGTGGTTGTTACTGTTGTGGCACATCCCAGTCGGGCTCCGCCTCCTGGGAGAGGTATAAGACCCCCTGCTCGGGCGGGACCTCGTCAGTCTGGGATGGTGTACTTACGTTCTATTAGTTCCATTGTTAGACAATAAAAGCCTTCTGTTACCGAAGCTTCGTGCCTGGAGTTCAATTGACGCGCACACCTGGTCTTAGCTATGAGGAGAGATTGGGTAAACTGGGGATGTTCTCCCTGGAAAGACAGAGGATGAGGGGCGACCTAATAGAGGTGTATAAAATTATGAAGGGCATAGATAGGGTGAACAGTGGGAAGCTTTTTCCCAGGTCGGAGGTGACGAACTCAAGGGGTCACGGGTTCAAGCTGAGGGGGGCAAGGTTCAACACAGATGTCAGGGGGACGTATTTTACACAGAGGGTGATGGGGGCCTGGAATGCACTGCCAAGGAAGGTGATTGAGGCGGACACGCTGGGATCGTTTACGACCTATCTAGATAACCACATGAACAGACTGGGAATAGAGGGATACAAACGAATGGTCTAGTTGGGCAGATGAGCGGCACAGGCTTGGAGGGCCGAAGGGCCTGTTCCTGTGCTGTATTGTTCTTTGTTCTTTACCCTGCTAATCCCCCTGACACTAGTGTTAATTTAGCATGGCCAATCAACTTAACCCGCACATCTTTGGAGTGTGGGAGGAAACTGGAGCACCCGGAATAACCCACGCAGACATGGGGAGAATGTGCAAACTCCACAGAGACAGTGACCTGAAGCTGGAATTGAACTCAGGTCCCTGGTGCTGTGAGGCAGCAACATGAATAAGGGGGAACTGTTCCCTGTGGTGAAAAGATTGGTAACCAGACAATACAGATTGAAGATAATAGACAAAGGAATCCGAGATTGGGTGAAGAGAAGTTGTTAACCACAGCAGGTTGTTGTGATCTGGAGTGCACTGCCTGAAAGAGGGGTGGAGACAGATCCAGTAAGAACCTCTAAATGAAGGAGTAATAATTTGCAGGGTTGTGGAGAAAAACCGAGACTAACTGAAGGTCCTGCACAGGCATTTTGGGCCGACTGGTCTCCTTTTGTGCTGTGTCATCCTGTGGTGAGGTGCCGAGTGAAGCCAATCAGCTCAGGGATGTCGCCAGATGGGCAAAGTCCTGGGCTGGCTCCCTGCTCTGCAACGGTTTGATATCCTTTAGAGAAGAGACTGGGACAACCGGTTGGTTTCTAAGTCCCGATCACCCAGTGAACCTTGGATGTTGGGAAAAGGATTGAGTTGGTCAGGAATGTTTAACCTGCCGGAGTTTACTGTTAGAGGCAAGGGGCAGCTCCAATGGGATAAAGAACTGGCAGCACTTTCAAAATTCCCCCCGAAATAACAAAGGACAAGTGCAGATGGGAGGTGGAGGCAAATTGGAGAGGGGAAGCAGGCTTTGTTTTGCCTGTGACACAGTAGCATTCTATCAAGATGGCAGCACTCCAAGTACACAGATTTGCAACCCATCCTCTGTTCATTGTTGTGTCTGACCATGGAATCACAGCGCTCCAAGTTCCTCAGATTAGCCGGGAAAACTGCGCTCGAGGTTCAAGGTTTTATTTTTTTCTCTCTCGCTGTCTCACTCTTGGTAAGCCTGCATGTGAAGGAATGTCGAAACAGAAACAATTGTGCAGATAGATAACTTTCCAATGCCACCTGAGCTCCAATACTCGCGCTGTGTCCGTAGCAGAACGCTAACCCGTTACAAAGACTGCTCTTAAAGGGGCATGAACTTCACCTTTTCCAAACTTGGCTACTTTGGCCAAACCCACTTCAGCACATCATCGCTGGACTTGCAGGTTATATGAATGCGCTAGAAATACCATGGAATCACAAAGCAGAGATGGAGGCTATTCAGCCCATCGTGCCTTCTCTAGAGAAGTCAGCAGTGTAAGGTTACATAAATACTATTTGTAAACTCTATGGCTGGAAATTTCCATCCATTCATGCCGGCGGTATTTTCCAATCCTGCTGATGGCCAGTTTCCCAGCGGCAAGAGGTGCACACAATGGGAAACCCCATTGACAACGGCAGGACCAGAAGATCCCGCTGCTGATCGATGGCAGGCCACCTCCCACCGCCGTGAAAGGCGCGTTGGGCTGTGCAGTAAATCCCGTCCCATATTTCTCCTCGTCCCCTAGCACCCCTTCCCAGTCTCAGCATTGTGACAAATGGCTTGTGAGTGAAGGTTGTAACGCTAAGTAACACAGAATTTAATTGGCAGAATGATGCTGAGGTGAAATTATGAGGACTGCTTTGTAGGCTGGGCTTGTATTCTCATGAGTATTGAAGATTAGGAAGTGAGCAAAATAAATTGTTTAAAATGATTGAAGGAGTTTATGGGATGTGTAGAGAGAGGGACGGCTTCCTCTGGGGAACTCCAGAACAAGGGAGCATAACCTTAAAACTAAGGGTGATGTCAGGAAGCACTTCTTCACACACAGGGCAATGGAAAGCAGGAACACCCCCTGAAGGCATTGTTGTTTGATTTAATTTGATTTATTATTGTCACATGTATTGGTATACAGTGAAAAGTATTTTTACTTGTGCGCTATGCAAACAAAACATACCGTTCATAGAGTATGAGGCGATGGCCTAATGGTATTATTGCTCGACTATTAATCCAGAAACTCAGCTAATGTTCTGGGGACCTGGGTTCGAATCCCGCCACGACAGAAGGTGGAATTTGAATTCAGTTAAAATTATCTGGAATTTTACTGAATCTACTGATGACCATGAAACCATTGTCGATTGTCGGAAAAACCCATCTGATTCACTAATGTCCTTTAGGGAAGGAAATCTGCCATCCTTACCCGGTCTGGCCTACATGTGACTCCAGAGCCATAGCAATGTGGTTGACTCTCGACATCCCTTGGGGAACTAGGGATAGGCAATGAATACTGACCAGCCAGCGATGCCCATGTCCCATGAATGAATAAAAGAAAACACAGGGGAGAAGGAAAGGAGAGGGTGCTGAATATAGTGTTACAGTCACAGCTAGGGTGTGGAGAAAGATCAGCTTAATATGAGGTAGGTCCATTCAGAAGTCTAATGGCAGAAGGGAAGAAGCTGTTCTTAAGTCGGTTGGTACGTGACCTCAGACTTTTGTATCTTTTTCGCAACAGAAGAAGGTGGAAGAGAGAATGTCCAGGATGAGTGGGATCCTTGATTCTGCTGGCTGCTTTTCTGAGGCAGTGAGAAGTGTAGACGGAGTCAATGGATGGGAGGTTGAGTTCCATGCTGGACTGGGCTACGTTCACGACCCTTTGTAGTTTATTGCGGTCTTGGGCAGAGCAGGAGCCATATCAAGCTGTGATACACCCAGAAAGAATGCTTTCTATGGAGCATCTGTATAAATTGGTGAGTTGTAGTGGACGTGCCGAATGTCCTTAGCCTCCTGAGAAAGTAGAGGCGCTGGCGGGCTTTCTTAACTATAGTGTCAGTGTGGAGGGACCAAACTGTGATTAATAGATTTCAGTTATATAAGAGTATTTACTAAGGGTTACAGGCAGGTAGATAGAGTTAAGATCAGCTATGTTCTAACTGGGTAGCTGAACAGGCCTGCGGGGTTCCTGGAACACGAGCTCAGTAGTCACCCGGTGTTTCGTTGGCCCCCAACCACTTTCAGTCATATTTCTTCTGGAAAGAGAAGACATTGGAGAGGAGAAGGCAGGCTGTGTTGGTGGGTGCTGAAAAAAGAAGGTTGGTTTGTCATACCCCCATGTCCTTTCCTGTACCCAAAAATTCTTATCTCCCACAATCAATAGGAAGCGGATGAAGATAAATTGACATTGAAACAGTAACAACAAAGAACCAGTTATGGAATTCTGGGTTGCTCCAGAATAACTTTTCACAGATTTGTTGCCAACTGGCATATTTCAGCCAAGTAATCAGTCCTGTTTTTTTCTAAACAAGGTGAGGAAATCTGAGAGTTGCTAATTGCTGCCGCACTGATTTGATTTGATTTATTACTGTCACATGTATTAGTATACAGTGAAAAGTATTGTTTCTTGCACGCTATACAGACAAAGCATACCGTTCATAGAGAAGGAAACGAAAGAGTGTAGAATCTAGTGTTGCAGTCATGATGATTTGATTTATTATTGTCACATGTATTAACATACAATGAAAAGTATTATTTCTTGCGCGCTATACAGACAAAGCATACCGTTCATAGAGAAGGAAACAAGAGAGTGCAGAATGGGGGAGCTATACAATAAATGGCAGAACCATCAGGAGTATAGACACACAGAGGGACCTGGGTGTACAAGTCCACAGATCCTTAAAGGTGGCAGCACAGGTGGAGAGGGTGGTCAAGAAGGCATATGGCATGCTTGCCCTTATTGGACGGGGCATAGAATATAAAAGTTGGCATAAAATGTTGCAGCTGTATAGAACGTTGGTTAGGCCACATTTGGAATACTGCGTCCAGTTCTGGTCGCCACACTACCAGAAGGACGTGGAGGCTTTGGAGAGAGTACAGAAAAGGTTTACCAGGATGTTGCCTGGTATGGAGGGTCTTAGCTATGAGGAGAGATTGGGTAAACTGGGGTTGTTCTCCCTGGAAAGACGGAGGATGAGGGGCGACCTAATAGAGGTGTATAAAATTATGAAGGGCATAGATAGGGTGAACAGTGGGAAGCTTTTTCCCAGGTCGGAGGTGACGAACAGAAGGGGTCACGGTTCAAGGTGAGGGGGGCAAGGTTCAACACAGATGTCAGGGGGACGTATTTTACACAGAGGGTGGTGGGGACCTGGAATGCACTGCCAAGTAAGGTGATTGAGGCGGACATGCTGGGATCGTTTAAGACTTACCTGGATAGCCACATGAACAGACTGGGAATAGAGGGATACAAACAAATGGTCTAGTTGGGCAGATGAGCGGCGCAGGCTTGGAGGGCCAAAGGGCCTGTTCCTGTGCTGCATTGTTCTTTGTTCTTTGTAATGTAGTGTTACACTCATAGCTAGGGTGCAGAGAAAGATCAACTTAATGCAAGGTAAGTCCATTCAAAAGTCTGACAGCAGCAGGGAAGAAGCTGTTCTTGAGTCGGTTGGTACGTGATCTTAGACTTTTGTATCTTTTTCCCGAAGGAAGAAGGTGGAAGAGAGAATGGCCGTGGTGCGTGGGGTCCTTAATTATGCTGGCTGCTTTGCCGAGGCAACGGGAAGTGTAGACAGAGTCAATGGATGGGAGGCTGGTTTGTGTGATGGATTGGGCTACATTCACAACGTTTTGTAGTTTCTTGCGGTCTTGGGCAGAGCAGGAGCCATACCAAGCTGTGATACAACCAGAAAGGATGCCCTCAATGGTGCATCTGTAAATGTTGGTGAGAGTCGTAGCTGACATGCCAAATTTCCTTCGTCTTCTGAGAAAGTCGAAGCATTGGTGGGCTTTCTTAACTATAGTGTCGGCCTGCGGGGACCAGGACAGGTTGTTGGTGATCTGGACACCTAAAAACTTGAAGTTTTCGACCATTTCTACTTCGTCTGCAGGTCAGCAGGTTGGGAAATTATGTCTCAACCATGAGTAGAACTTGGCGGCAAGACTGGATGGATGAGAAAACAAAATCTGGAAAAGTTGACCATTCTGAGGTGGGAGTTGAAGGATAGTGAAATCAGGAAATACTGATGGGTACTAAACTTTGCTGGGGTGAGGTAGGTTGTGTTACAGAGGAAAATTCCTGTTACTCTCCCCCAAAAATCATACTGAAGAAGGAACCTGAAGGTGACTTTGCTTCAAAATCAAATCTCAAACTCAATTGTGGCTTGCTAATATAGTTTGCAAATGACGCAACAGATTAAACTTGGCTTCAAATAAGATACAGGCACCATGTTTGCTTTTATGAGGATGTTTCACTGTGGGGACCCAGTTTCAAAGAAATGTAAAACATTGATGATAAAACAAACACTTTTATTCTATTTTAATTTCAGTTACTAAATTGCCACAGACTGAATTCTAACTTATTTTGTAAAGACACAGCCAGGAAGTTAAGAAACAGATTTCCGAACTTTCTCCACAGCACCGTTTACTGGCCAGAACCTGCAACTACATTGTTACAGGCATATGTTTACATACAGAACTTTCAATCTGAATCTTTACACAGTTTCCGTGTTAAATGTTGTTATGAAAGCGTAACCAATGGGCTAATAATAATACTTCATTAGATGTTAAGTTTTGCAAAGCTAGCTTGGAGCAATTCTGGTGTTGGACAGGATGAGGGAGGTGGATTACTTTAGGAGAGGAGTGGTCAGCTGTGCAAGATGGCTTTGAGCAGCTCTCTCATGCACATCCCAGTTTCTAAGCAAATTCTACAACTCTTAGGTGTTTTTTTCCCCCAAGCAGTTCCCACACTGTTGGGGGATGATGACTCAGACACTGATAGAGGTGTTTGATAGAGTGGGTGGGGAGAAGTTCTTTCCATTGGTAGAGGGTTTGCAAGCAAGGGACATGGATATAATGCAATTGGTCAAAAGGGGAGATGAGAATTTTTTTTTACTGCAGTGTGCTGATATGATCTGGAATGGATAATGTGTTGAGTGGCTTCCTTCTGTTCTGTATAAGTCTATGCAATAAACTGATTTTGTCTTAATCATTTCCCCCTTTTCTTTTCCTTCCTCATGCCCCTTTCACCTGCCTCTGTCCTCCCATCTCTCCTCCCCCCTCCTCCACTTGCCACCACATCCCCCCAAACAACACTCAAGAAGCTTGACACCATCCAGGACAAAGCAGCCCCGCTTGACTGGCACCACATCTACAAACATCCACTCCCTCCACCACCGGCGCTCAGTAGCAGCAGTGTGAACTATCTACAAGATGCACTGCAGCAATTCATCAAAGATCCTGAGACAGCACCTTCCAAACCCACGACCACTTTCATCTAGAAGGACAAGGGCAACAGATACATGGGAACACCACCAGCTGCAAGTTCCCCTCCAAGCCGCTCACCATCCTGACTTGGAAATATATCGCCATTCCTTCACAGTCACAGGGTCAAAATCCTGGAATTCCCTCCCTAACGGCATTGTGGGTCAACCCACATCACATGAACTGCAGCGATTCAAGAAGGCAGCTCACCACCACCTCCTCAAGGGCAACTAAAGGGTGACTTTAGCTCAGAAACCCAGTCCTGAGAGATACTAGCCGGAGTCCAATCCCTTGCTGCACTTTTAATTCCATCTTTACAGAGGGACTCCCCCTGCAATAAGACTCCTCCATCACCAAAGGACTCCCCGTAACCAGGTTCCCTTCTTCAGAACATATCTGTTCATTGTGCAAGCGTTGTCCTGAGGATCACAATACAGATTGTGTGACTGGAAAGCTCCATTTAAAACAATGCTCAGAAGCATTTCTCATACAGCGTCCAGTGTACTGAATGGCTGACACCGATATCAGACCAGCCGTGTGTGTTGTGTTTATTTGCTTAATTGTGTCACTCCAAGAAGCATGGTTTCCTTTTCAAACTGGGAGCCAGGAAATCACTCTCTGTAAAAATACCCTTCCATTATTAAAAGTTCAGATACAGTAGGAATTTTTTTTAATATAAATGACCTTGCACCTTTTCTTCACTGCAATAAATTTCAGCCACTCGTGTCTGTACTCTTTGAGCTATTTGCTCTCTGTTTAACCAGACAACTTCCTATTTGAAGTTCAAATGTTAAACCTCAGTCAGCCACGGCAGTAGTGTTCCCTCAGGGCATGCTGCCTAAGTAAAATGGCCTTTTTTTTCTTCACACCAGATTTTTCCACTTCTCTCCTGAGGGCGACATTGCTCTTCGTCATCCTGAGACTCCAAGAGGTCAGACAGACCATCCCACTTTGCCTGTGGGATGCCCTCGCCACCAGCCTTAACTCCCACATCACCTGCGTCACCCCTGGGTGCTCCTCTGTGGGGTCTTGCTCCACCCTTGGCTTCTCCTCTGTAGGACCCAGATCTTCAGTGGCCTTGGGTAATCCTCTGTGGGACCCAGATTCACCAACTTTTACGAAGCCTTGCCTTCTGTTTGTGTCTTCTGTTCCTTTTAACTCCTTCCTCCTCTTGCCTCCCCCTCATCCGCCTCTGTCCTCCAATCCCCCTCTTGCCTACGTCCCCCTCTTGCCTACGTCCCCCTCTTGCCTACGTCCCCCTCTTGCCTCCGTCCCCCTCTTGCCTCCGTCCCCCTCTTGCCCCCGTCCCCCCTCTTGCCCCGTCCCCCCTCTTGCCCCCGTCCCCCCTCTTGCCCCCGTCCCCCCTCTTGCCCCCGTCCCCCCTCTTGCCCCGTCCCCCCCTTGCCCCCGTCCCCCCCTCCTGCCCCCATCCCCCTCCTGCCCCGTCCCCCCCTCCTGCCCTCATCCCCTCCTCCTGCCCCCGTCCCCCCCCTCCTGCCCCCGTCCCCCCCCTCCTGCCCCCGTCCCCCCCCTCCTGCCCCCGTCCCCCCCCTCCTGCCCCCGTCCCCCCCCTCCTGCCCCCGTCCCTCCTTCCTGCCCCCGTCCCCCCCCTCCTGCCCCGTCACCCCCTCCTGCCCCCCCCCCCCCTCAGGCCCCCCGTCTCCCCCTCGGGCCCCCGTTCCCCCCCCTCAGGCCTCCGTCCCCCCCCCTCGGCCCCCCCCCCCACGGGCCCCCGTCCCCCCCCCACGGGCCCCCCCCCCCCCCTCGGGCCCCCCGTCCCCCCCCCCTCGGGCCCCCCCCCCCCCCCCTCGGGCCCCGTTCCCCCCCTCGGGGCCCCCGTCCCCCCTCAAGGCCCCCATCCCCCCCTCGGGGCTCCCGTCCCCCCCTCGGGGCCCCCATCCCCCCCTCGGGGCCCCCGCACCCCCCTCGGGCCCCCGCCCCCCCCTCGCACCCCCTTCCCCCCCTCGTGCCCCGTCCCCATCTCCCTCTCGGCCCCCCCCCGTCCCGCTCTCGGCCCCCTCCCCCTGCCCCCGTCCTCCTCTCGCACCCCCCCCCCCCCCCCCCCCCCCCGTCCCCCTCTCGGGCCCCCCCCGCCCCCATCCCCCTCTCAGCTACCCCGCCCCGTCCCCCTTTCGGCCCCACCCATCACCCCCCCTCCCCCGTCCCCCTCTCGGCCCTCCCCCGCCTCCCTCTCGGGGCCCCCCCCGTCCCCCGTCCCCCATCCCCCTCTCGGCCCTCCCCCTCTCGGTCCCCCCCCCCCCCCCCCCCCGTCCCCCTCTCGGCTCCTCCCCGTCCCCCTCTTCCCCCCCCCCCCGTCCCCCTCTTCCCCCCGTCCCCCCTCTTCCCCCCCCCGTCACCCTCTCGACCTCCCCATCCCCATCTGCCTCCCCCCACCATCCCCCTCTTGCCCCTCTGGACTTGTTCTTCTGAACTGTGAAGTTTTATACTCAGCTCTTCAAAATGGGCGGCATAGTGGTTAGCACTGCTGCCTCACAGCACCAGAGACCCGGGTTCGATTCCTGGCTTGGGTCACTGTCTGTGTGGAGTCTGCACGTTCTCCCCGTGTCTGCGTGGGTTTCCTCCTGGTGCTCCGGTTTCCTCCCACAGTCCAAAGGACGTGCTGGTTAGGTGCGTTGGACATGCTTAATTCTCCCTCAGTGTACCTGATCGGGCACCGAAGTGTGGCAACTGGGGAATTTTCGCAGTAACTTCATTGCAGTGTTAATGTAAGTCTGTCCAGGCTGGAAAGCTCATCATTACAAATGGCTGTTCCTGAATAATCCTGATGAACCATTCAGGAAGCTGCGTTACCTTGTCCTGTAAGCCCAGGAGTCTAAACGAGCTGCAGCGGCCTGTTTGTCTGCTACTCATTTCTTCTCAGTGTAAGTGCACAAAGCTCATTTCAACTACTGTTATTTTTGGCTCCCAATAAAGTTGGCTTTGTGTGCTAAATATGAGAACAAGCATGGGTTGAATGAAAGAAGTGCAAAGGCTGGATTTCGTCCAGAGGCCGTAACATTTACACTGTAGAAATCGGCCATTCAGCCCAACAAATCCATGCTAATTTCTGTGCTACCTCCCCCTATCTCTGTCCATCCTAACCTATCCTTATGTCCTTCTATTCCTTTCTCCCTCGTGTACTTACCCAGCTTTCCTGTAAATGCTCTGTGCTTTTTGCCTCAACAACTCCACCTGGTAGTGAGTTTCTCAAGCATAGTGTGTGTCCCACCCTACTCGTCATCTACTACCCCTCGATTCAAGGATTACATTTCATCATGAGTTTCTGCTCTGGGTGTCCGTGATTGACTCTTGACCCACAGATCTTTGGGTGCATCAGGCAGCATATCCCAAGAGCTAGTGGGATCCGGGCTACAGGATTTGATTCCTTCTCTGCTGTTGCTCTGCCTCATCATAAAGGCGTTGTGACTCAAAGCACGATGCAGCTTGGTGGACAAGTTGTTGCCATTTTAAACAGTTGGTTGCAAATTCTTCCCAGTCACTCATGTCAATGCTGCAGTGAAGAGTTTCAAGGAGAGTTTCAGAGCATCGTTGAAATGTTTTCTTTGTCGTCCTTTTGGGGGAGGAGATGGCCTAATGTTGGCAGCACGGTGGCACAGTGGTTAGCATTGCTGCCTCACAGCAATTCCAGCTTCAGGTCACTGTCTGTGTGGAGTTTGCACGTTCTCCCTGTGTCTGCGTGGGTTTCCTCCGGGTGCTCTGGTTTCCTCCCACAGTCTGAAAGACGTGCTGGTTAGGGTGCATTGACCTGAACAGGTGCCGGAGTGTGGCGACTAGGGGAATTTTATAGTTATTTCATTGCAGTTGTAACTTCATTGTTAATGTAAGCCTTACTTGTGACTGATAAATATACTTTACTTTCTGGGGACATTAATAAAAAATATCTGGAATTAAGAATCTACTGATGACCGTGAAACCATTGTCGATTGTCGGAAAAACCCATCTGGTTCACTGATGTCCTTCAGGGAAGGAAATCTGTCGTCCTTACCTGGTCTGGCCTCCATGCGATTCCAGAGCCACTGCAATGTGGTTAATTCGCAACTGCCCTCGGGCAATTAGGGATGGACAATAAATGCTGGGCAGCCAGCGACGCCCATGTCCCACGAATGAATAAAAACAAATTGAGAGTTGAGAAAACAGGAAATGATTTTTGAGTATGTGAACACCGTGTCCAGTCCAGTCCATCGCAGTTGATTTTTCTTGGGTTTTGCCTGATTTTTTTTGTGAAGAAGGACACCAGCATTTGTTCAATGACCCTCCCATTAAATCTGGAGGACGTGGCGGAGGCATTGCTGATGGAGTTTCTCTCATACTGTTGTGGGTTATTGATACACACTCCAGCTCAGTTTGCAGTGCATCAGTGTGGCAATGATAACTGCTCTGCACACTAGGACTTCTGTTGACTCGAGGAGGTTTTTATTGTCAGATACTCATGGCTGGATTTTGGAAAAGGCTGAGTTGGCACAGCTGGTCCAGTGTTGGATCTCCTCATCAATGGTGGCCTTTTGAAAGATGTGACTGCCAAGGGGGAGGAAGGAGAGACTCCCGTTCAACATATACAGGAGGTGGAATATTTGGCTGACTAGATCTGGGTTGACATGAATTTTACTTTGACGATATCCAAGGACAGACCGAGGTTCATGAGTGCAGAGTTGAAAAGATTGAGAGAGGCTTAGAAATCTGGTGCAGAGTGGGCCACATCACTGTGGCCATCCACAAACTGTAGATCATGTATGTCTATGGTGGTCAGTTTAGTTTTGGCATGGAGGCAACTGAGGTTAAAGAACTTTCCATCTTGAAGGTTTGATAACAGAGGGCCAGTTAGTTCAGTTAGGTGGACGGCTGGTTGGTAATATAGAGCCACACCAACAGCACAGGTTCAATTCCTATACCGGTGGAGGTTATTCATGAAGGCCCACCCTCTCAATCTTGCCCCTCACCTGAGGTGTGGTGATCCTCAGGTTAAATCACCACCAGTCAGCTCTCTCTCTATCAAAGGGGAGAGCAGCCTATCTGGGACTATGGCAGCTTCTTATTTCTTATTTAATAATAGTTGATCTCTGATGAGGTGAATAGCACGATCAGATAGAATGTGAATAGAATGAAGGGTATCTCACAGCCTTGCTCCACCCTGGTCTGGATTTTGAAGATGTCTGGTTCAGATCTCCCACACAAGACAGTTGCAGTCGTATCACCCTGAAGCAGCTGCAGCATCGTGATTAAGTTTCTCACACATCCGAATCTTTGGAGCAAGACACACACAGAGCTTTCTGAGTTACTGAATCAAACGCTTTGGTCAGGCTTAATGAATGCAATGAATGTTCGTGGTGTTCTCGGCACGTTTCATTGATTTGTCTGGCACTGTAGACCATGCCAGAGGTTTCCCTGGAGGGTCTAAAGCCACACTGTGTCTCTGAGAGGAGTTCCTCAACCACAGGAAGTAATCGATTCAGGAGAATGTGCGTCAGGACTTTCCCTGCTGTGGACAGGAGGGGAAAACCTTGATAGTTTCCACAGTGTCTTGTACCTCCTTCTTGAAGATAATTGCTGAAACTGAGGGGGTAGGGGGGATTGTTGGGGGGGGATGGTGCGAGGGTGGATTGGTTGTGAGATGGATTGGTTGGGGGGGGGATTGGTGATGAGTAGGGGGATTGGTAGAGGGGGAGATGGGGGGAAGATTGTTTTGGTGAGGGCGGGGGGAGCTATGTGGCCAGTTCTTTTTTCCCAAAGCTGTAGGTTGAGTCCATGGAATCTTGATGTGAACAAATGCCCAGCAACTGGAATACCATCAGGGCCACGGGCATTGATGTTTTTCACCTGTTTGATTGTTTGCAGCTTTCCCATCAATGGCGGTTCACCTGTGAGTTGTATCACTGGGTACTGGGGTATAAATACCCTGGAGAATATCAGCCACCACTGTGGATTCACGTTTGAGGAGTTGGTCAAAATGTTCATATCAGTGTTGATTAATGGCATTGTCATCTTTAAGAAGTGAAGCATCATCCTGTGAGCATCAGGACCTTTTTGACCTTGGTCTATAGATGGCCCTGGTGACTTCAAAGCTTTGCATGTTGTGACGGTTCGCCACTCAGTAAGATCACGGCTGATCTGATTGTGTTTGAAATTCCCATTCCCAACTATCCCCAATAACCTTCGATTCTCTTCACCATCACCACCTTAAAAATATTCATTGACCCCGCATCCACTGCTTTCTGAGGCAGAGAGTTCGAAAGTCACACAATCCTCTGAGAGAGACACACTCTCCTTGTTTCTGTCCTAAAAGGGTGTTTCCTAATTTTAAAACAGTGCCCCCTGTCTCTGGACTCACCCACAAGAGAAAGCATCCTTTCCATGTCCACCTTGTCCAGATCGTTCAGGATCTTATCAACTTCAATCAAATCACCCTTCACTCCTGTAAACTCAAGTGGAAACAAGCCCAGTCTGTCTAACTTTCCTCATAAGACAACCCGCTCATTCCAGATATCAATCTAGTAACCCTCCTCTAAACTGCCCCCAACACATTTACATCCTTCCTTAAATCAGGGGACCAAAACTGTACACAGTACTTGAGATGTGGTCTTGCCTATGCCCTGTATAATTGAAGCATAACACCCTTAATTTTATTTTCAATTGAAATCATAGAAACCCTACAGTACAGAAAGAGGCCATTCGGCCCATCGAGTCTGCACCGACCACAATCTTGCTGCAATAAGGTAGCATTCATTAACCGCCTTGACTACTTGCTGTACCTGCATGCTAACTTTCTGTGACTCTAGCACACCTAGATTCCCACCTTGCAATTCTGCATTTAAGTCACACTCTGCTTTTCACTGCCTCCTGCCAAAGTGAGCAACTTCTCATTTTCCCACATTTCCTCCAAAATTTTGCCCACCCACTCAACCTTTCTACATCGTCTGCAAATTCCTTATGTGTTCTTCACAACATACTTTCTTTCCTCTTTTTTTTGTGATCTGCAAATTTAGCTACCATGCCTTCATTCCCCCCATCTAAATCATTGATGTAAATTGTAAAAAGTTGAGGCTCCAGCACAGACCCCAACCGGACTCCACTCGTCACATCCTCCCAATCAAAGATCCATTTATACATACTCTGTTTTCTGCCAACCCCAGACAAACTTCAATCCATTACCCCCTACACCATGAGCTTTTAACGTCTGCAATAACCTTTGATTTATCAAATGCCTTTTTGAAATCCAAGTGCAGCAGGTCTCCAGGCTCCCCATTTATCCACACCGCATGTTACTCCTTCAAATTCCACGTTTTTTACCCAGTGACAGAGAAGGAATGTCAATATAATTCAATATGATGTGTGGCTTGGAGGGGAACTTGCACAAAGTGATGTTCCCATGCATCTGCTGCCCTGGTTCTTCTAGGTGGTAGAGGTCATGATTTAGAACATAGAACAGTACAGCATAGAACAGGCCCTTCAGCCCACGATGTTGTGCCGAGCTTTATCTGAAACCAAGATCAAGCTATCCCACTCCCTATCATCCTGGTGTGCTCCATGTGCCTATCCAATAACCGCTTAAATGTTCCTAAAGTGTCTGACTCCTCTATCACTGCAGGCAGTCCATTCCACACCCCAACCACTCTCTGCGTAAAGAACCTACCTCTGATATCCTTCCTGTATCTCCCACCACGAACCCTATAGTTATGCCCCCTTGTAATAGCTCCATCCACCCGAGGAAATAGTCTTTGAACGTTCACTCTATCTATCCCCTTCATCATTTTATAAACCTCTATTAAGTCTCCCCTCAGCCTCCTCCGCTCCAGGGAGAACAGCCCTAGCTCCCTCAACCTTTCCTCATAAGACCTACCCTCCAAGCCAGGCAGCATCCTGGTAAATCTCCTCTGCACTCTTTCCAGCGCTTCCACGTCCTTCTTATAGTGAGGTGACCAGAACTGCACACAATATTCCAAATGTGGTCTCACCAAGGTCCTGTACAGTTGCAGCATAACCCCACGGCTCTTAAACTCCAACCCCCTGTTAATAAAAGCTAACACACTATAGGCCTTCTTCATAGCTCTATCCACTTGAGTGGCAACCTTTAGAGATCTGTGGCTATGAACCCCAAGATCTCTCTGTTCCTCCACAGTCTTCAGAACCCTACCTTTGACCCTGTAATCCACATTTAAATTAGTCCTACCAAAATGAATCACCTCACATTTATCAGGGTTAAACTCCATTTGCCATTTTTCAGCCCAGCTTTGCATCCTATCTATGTCTCTTTGCAGCCTACAACAGCCCTCCACCTCATCCAGTACTCCACCAATCCACTACTCCTTTTATGCTGAAAGAAAATCAAATCCAGCTTTTTACTTTGATATTGATTTGATTTATTATTGTCACATGTATTAGTACACAGTGAAAAGTATTATTTCTGGTGTGACAAAGCATACCATTCATAGGGAAGGAAAGAAAAGAGTGCAGAATGTAGTGTTACAGTCAAAGCTAGGGTGTAGAGAAAGATCAACTTAATTTTTCTTATTTATTCATGGGACATGGGCGTCGCTGGCTGACCAGCATTTATTGCCCATCTCTAGTTGCCCGAGGATAGTTGAGAGTCAACCACATTGCTGTGGCTCTGGAATCACCTGTAGGCCAGACCAGGTAAGGACGGCAGATTTCCTTCCCTAAAGGACATTGGTGAACCAGATGGGTTTTCCCGACAATCGTCAATAGTTTCATGGTCATCAGTAGATTCTTAATTCCAGATATTTTTTTTTTGAATGCCGTGGCGGGATTTGAACCCAGAACATTAGCTGAGTTTCTGCGATAATGCCACTAGGCCATCGGCTCCCCGAAGTAGGTCCATTCAAAAGTCTGATGGCAGCAGGGAAGAAACTGTTCTTGATTCGGTTGGAACGTGACCTCAGACTTTTGTATCTTTTTCCTGACGGAAGAAGGTGGAAGAGAGTATGTCTAGGGTGTGTGGGGTCCTTGATTATGCTTGGCTGGGCAACTCAATGTTAAACTTTCTGAGACATTTGCGGAGCTCAGAAATGACTTTGGTACTGAACTACACAAACCAATGAGGCTCCAGGTGATAAATTAGCTGGAACAGTGGTAGGAGAATTGACCTTGATACCCCCAGGATGGGAGGAACACAGGAACTGCCACAGGAACTGGTCTGTTTGCGTAGATTAATGAAATGTCCAATGCAGAAACAGGCCATTTCCCCTAACTTCTCCCTATCTATGTTATAGGATCATAGAATTCTACAGTGCAGAAGGAGGCCATTCGGCCCATCAAGTCTGCACTGACTGCACAATCCCACCCAGGCCCGATCCTCATAGCTCCATGCATTTAGCGTAGCTCGCCCCCCCTGACACTAAGGGGGAGTTTAGCATGGCCAATCCACCTAACCCGCACATCTTTGGACTGTGAGAGGAAACCAGAGCACCTGGAGGAAACCCACGCAGACACGCGGAGAATGTGCAAACTCCTCACAGACAATGACCCAAGCCAGGATCGAACTCAGGACCTGGCGCTGTGAGTCAGCAGTGCTAACCACTGTGTCGCCGTGCTGCCCACACTGTGCTGCCCATTCCTCTCATCCAAATCCATCAAGGTAATGTTCTATTTCTTTCACCTTCACGTGCATATCGTAACTTCCCCTTAAAAGCAGCATATTTTATCAAATTCCTTTATTATTTTTCTCTTTACCCTACATGCATAGTAAGATTTGATTTATTCTTTCATGGGATGTGGGTGTCGCTGACAAGGCCGGCATTTGTTATCCATCCTTAATTGTCCTTGAACTGATTGACTTGTTCGGCCATTTCAGAGGGCAGTTAAGATTCAACCACATTGCTGTGGGTTTGGAGTCACATGTAGACCAGACCGAGTAAGGACAGCAGATTTGGATGGTTCCCGAGAGTGTGGTGGAGGCAGATTCAATCGTGGCTTTCAAAAGGGAAGTGAATATTTATCTGAAGGTGAAAATTTTACAGGGCTATGTAGAAAAGGCTGGGAAGTGGAACTAACTGAGTTGTTTTTATTGAAGTCAATGTGGAGACCATGGGCTGAAAGACTTCCTCCTCTGCTTGGAACCATTCTGTGATTTTAACATGCACTGCCTCACATTTTTCACCGACTGTTTCAAAGTGTTTTCATAGAATTATAGAATCCCTGCTGTGCAGAAGGAGGCCATTCGGCCCATTGACTCTGCACCTAGTCTGACAGACTATTTTACCCAGGCCCATGACCCTGCCCTATCTCATAACCCCATACATTTACCATGGTCAATCCATCTAACCTACACATCTTTGGACACTAAGGGGCAATCTAATCCACCTAACCTGCATGTCTTTGGACTGTGGGAGGAAACTGGAGCACCCGGAGGAAACCCACACAGACACGGGGAGAACATGCAAACTCCACCCAGACTGTCATCCAAAGCCATAATTGAACCCAGATCGCTGGTGCTGTGAGGCAGCAATGCTAACCACCGTGCTGCCCAAACAGTTGGTCAAGTTTTTTGAAATACTACGATGAAGGAAACATGGCAGTCACTTTAAACCCAGCAAGTTCCTATAGTGACCAGATAATCTCTTGAATGATGTTGTCTGAGGGATGAGCATTTGGCAGGACGCTTGGGAGAGGTCCCCTTCTGAAATAGTGGCATCTTTTATGTGCACTTGACAAAGCCTCTTTCAAACACCTCATCTGAAAGAAGGTTTCCTCAGTGCTTCAGTGGCAAGTTTCAACCTAGCATCTGTGCTCCAGTTTTGGTTTACCTACAGAAAATAGCAACTTAGGCTAAAGCATGAAGAGGGTTTTTCAGCGTGAGTCAATGTTTTCAACTTGGGGGGGATTTGAAATTCCAGTCTGTCCAATTGGGAAGGGGTTTGCTCTAGTCAGCTTAATATAAGGTAGGTCCATTTAAAACTCTGATCGCAGCTGGGAAGAAGCTGTTTTTGAGTCAGTTGGTACATGATATCAGACTTTTGTATATTTTTCCCGACGGAAGAAGGTGGAAGAGAGTATGTCCAGTGTGGGGTTCTTGATTATGCCGGCTGCTTTTCAGAGGCAGCGGGAAGTGTAGACGGTGTCAGCGGATGGGAGGCTGGTTGCGCAATGGACTGGGCTTCATTCAGACGCTTTGTAGTTTCTTGTGGTCTTGGGCAGAGCAGGAGCCATACCAAGCTGTGATATAACCAGAAAGAATGCTTTCTATGGTGCATCTGTAGAAGTTGGGAGAGTTGCAGCTGACATGCCAAATTTCTTTAATCTTCTGAGAAAATAGAGGCGTTGGTGGGTTTTCTTAACTATAGTGTCAGCATGGGGGGACCAGGACAGGTTGTTGGTGATCAGGACACCTAAAAATTGAAGCTCTCGACCATTTCTTTCTTTGCTGCTGCTCTACTTCACGTTAAGATTTTGTGAATCATTCTGTGATGCAGCTGGATGGACAAGTTGTTGCCATTTTGAGTGATTGGTAACAAACACTTCCTCATAGAACATAGAACAGTACAGCACAGAACAGGCCCTTCGGCCCACGATGTTGTGCCGAGCTTTATCTGAAACCAAGATCAAGCTATCCCACTCCCTATCATCCTGGTGTGCTCCATGTGCCTATCCAATAGCCGCTTAAATGTTTCTAAAGTGTCTGACTCCACTATCACTGCAGGCAGTCCATTCCACACCCCAACCACTCTCTGCGTAAAGAACCTACCTCTGATATCCGTCCTGTATCTCCCACCACGAACCCTATAGCTATGCCCCCTTGTAATAGCTCCATCCACCCGAGGAAATAGTCTTTGAACGTTCACTCTATCTATCCCCTTCATCATTAATATCAATGCTGTTGTGCTGCGAGGTGTCCTGGAAGCATTCTCTTTTGTTCCCCATCAACTCACTCCCCCTTCTAGATTCTTGGGACCTCAGTCATTCATGAGGGGAGCTTTAGCATGAGTCACATTCTACCATCTTAGGTTGTTTGGCCATGTTAAATTGCCCCTTAATGTCAGGGGGACTAGCTAGGGTAAATGCATGGGGTTATGGGGATAGGGTCTGGGCGGGATTGGGATTGTGGTTGGTGCAGGCTCGATGGGCCAAATGGCCGCCTCCTGCACTGTGGGGATTCTATAGTTCTATGTTGACAGCACACATTAGTTATATTGTGCACGACACTACTAGCAGTCCGGCCAAACATCCCAGATATCCATTTTAAATCACAAAGCGATTATTTAAAATCTCGGGAGCTGAACTCAGCGAAAATGCAGGCAGGATTGGATATGCTTCAGTAAACCTTCAAGAATATTGAAAAGCAGACACAATCCAGGACTGAAAAGTGGATACTGTGGAGTTCGGCACTTTATTGAAATGGGTTATAAAAGCGCAAGGAATATGCATGAAAGCGATGGACTGCAAGACCAGAGATTGAAAATGTCCTTATTTTACCTCCAGCCCAGCGTAATTGGTGAAAACACTATCCTTTTTGGAAAAAAGCAAATTACCACGGATGCTGGAATCTGAAACCAAAAGGGAAAATGCTGGAAAATCTCAGCAGGTCTGGCAGCATCTGTAAGGAGAGAAAAGAACTGAAGTTTCGAGTCCAGATGATCCTTTGTCAAAGCTGGCAGCTTTGACAAAGGGTCACCCGGACTCGAAACGCCAGCTCTTTTCTCTCCTTACAGATGCTGCCAGACCTGCTGAGATTTTCCAGCGTTTTCTCTTCATCCTTTTTGGAAATTAGCCTATGGACCAGTAAGAAGCCCATGTACTACTTTGGGCCATGCTATGTTACTTTATCTTGGGCTGCCGCTGTTGATGTTACCCCTTGCCCAGTTTGAGGGCAAGCATATCAAAGTCAGCCACAATTCACAAGTCTAACCATTGCCCGTAAAAGGGCAAGTGTGCCTTTAGTTTAACGTTTGAAGTGGCTCCTTTATCATAACCTCACTGTAAATACCAGTGAAAGCCAGTTTATCTGGTGGTCACCTCGTTGCTGTCTGTGGTATGTCGCTGTGCATCAATTGCCAGTCGCATTTCCTACATCCTAACAGTCACTGCTTCCAAAAGTGCTTCTTCGTCTTGAAACCTCTTTGGGACGTCCTGGGTGAAAGGTGCTCCAAATGACATCTTGCTCTCCTTCCCTACACTGCAGCGTCTCATTTTAAAAAGGGTGCCAGAGCGATAGGATAATCTGTTGTCAGTGTTTGTTGAAATAAATAAATAATTTTGTCACACATGTGGCATAGTATTATTAACATGTGACGCGGTGTTAATAACTTGTGTTATCAAGACCACAGAACATGCTGCATGCCTGTTCTCCCTGCAGTGAATAAGCTGATGCCCTTCTAAGCCAACTTCAGAATACAATTGTACTGATTCAGTTTCTTTTGACTCTCTTCAGAATCTGATTTCAATTATTTTTTTTAAACGGTTGCTTGTTTTGTTTGTTGCTGCAGTGCGAAGAGTGGGGAAAGCTCAAACCTTGCTTCTGTACCCCTCTGTCTTTCGATGAATTTGACACCCGTCCCAGAACAAAAGGGTTTTGTGACGATGTGAAAAAAACGTGGACTGCTCAAGGTCCTGATGCATCCTTTGACTGAACTTCATGTATAATTCCCTTATTGTGGGCTGTCCGGGGGTTTGGGGGGGAGCCCACTCGAATGTGAATGGAACAGAATGCTTTTAATTTGTCTGCCTCTGCTGTTTGTAAGTTTATTGTGAGCTGCGGCCTCTCTTTTTTATATATATATATACATCGGTAAATATCAGATTGTGTTCGACCCCTCCTAAAGTCAATATTTGCGTTATATTTAATTATAACTTAACGAGCAGCTATTTGCAGAGTCTGTTTCTTTTTGGTCTAAATGGGAGCGTTTATCTGAGGGGAGTGGGTGTGTGTTTGGTGACTCAGTGGTGCCAGTGGCTGTCAGACCGATGCACACCCACTGTGTCAACTTAATCCTCTATTTCAGTTTTTACAGCGGGTAAACTGTGGCACAGTTTAGCATTGCGCAAAGAGAAGTAGAAAAAAAAACAGGGCAGGTTTTTGTGCACGGAGCCCCGACCCGGAGCAGCCCCAGCCTCTGATTAATGGCCAAGTGACGTCATTTGGCCAGGTATTCACACTGCTGGCTGTGAGAGCCCGATTTAGACCGAGGTTTCCTCTTTTTTTCTTTTTAAAAAAAAAACTGTATTTATTATTTCCACCACTCCCTCTGCCTCTCGCTCTCTGAGGGGAAAAAAAAACCCACCCCTCCGCAGATAACAAAATAGCTTTCCAAAAAAACTGTGTCGTATTTTTTTTTTTTACAGACAGGGAGCAGCTGTGGTCGCCCATCTGAATAGTTAACGCGCAGGGTCAACAAGGTGAAGCATCTTCTTTCCTTCCAGAAACTTCTTTCTGGCGATCAGAGGCAGATTCTGCCGGATGACCCGCAGACGGTTTTGTGCAGGCGTTCACATCAGGTTGTTGCGTGGTCTAATCCGGACGTTGAGGAATCTTTTTGAGGTGTTTAAGAATCTAACAGAAGGGTTTGTCAATCATAAACTGCAAAGAATGATTGAAGGGTTTGATGGAATGGATGGAGCGAAACAATTTCCTCTAACCTTTGGGGCGGCACGGTGGCACACTGCCGCCTCACAGCGCCAAGGGGGCGGCACGGTGGCACACTGCTGCCTCAGCGCCAAGGGGGTGGCACGGTGGCACACTGCCGCCTCAGCGCCAAGGGGGCGGCATGGTGGCACACTGCCGCCTCACAGCGCCAAGGGGGCAGCACGGGTAGCACAGTGGTTAGCACTGCTGCTTCACAGCTCCAGGGACCTGGGTTCGATTCCAGGCTTGGGTCACTGTCTGTGTGGAGTTTGCACATTCTCCTCGTGTCTGCGTGGGTTTCCTCCGGGTGCTCCGGTTTCCTCCCACAGTCCAAAGATGTGCGGGTTAGGTTGATTGGCCATGCTAAATTGCCCCTTAATGTCAGGGGGACTAGCTAGGGTAAATGCATGGGGTTATGGGGTAGGGTCTGGGTGAGATTGTGGCTGGTGCAGTCTCGATGGGCCGAATGACCTCCTTCTGCACTGTAGGGATTCTATGATTCTATAATCGGGGGAGTTCGGAGTCGGAGAGGGCCAGGGAAAGATACTCTGCCAGAGAGTCGGTCCAGACACGATGGGCTGAATGGCCTCTTCTGCACTGTAGGGATTCTATGATGGGCTGAATTCTAAAAGTGGAGCTAGGCCATTCACAGAGCCCTTGTTCACACAAAGGGTAGTGTCAATCTGGAACTTTCTTCCCCCATCACCACCAACAATAAAGAACTATTGAGGCTGGGAGTCAATTGTTAGGTATGAGTATTAATCATAGAATCCCACAGTGCAGAAGGAGGGCGTTCGGCCCATCGAGTCTGCACTAACAACAATCCCACTCTATCCTCGTAACCCCACGTATTTACCCTGATAATCCCCCTGACACTAAGGGACAATCAACAGCCAATCAACCTAACCCACACATCTTTGGAGTGTGGGAGGAAACTGGAGCACCCGAATGAAAACCCACGCAAACACGGGGAGAAGGTGCAGACAGACAGTGACCCGAGCCCAGAATTGAACCGGGTCCCTGGCGCCATGAGGCAGCAGTGCTAACCACTGTGCCATCGTGCCGCCCTCAAAGATATTCGAGTCAAGGCACATAGGAAGAGTTAAAATGCAGATCAGCCATGATGTAACTAAATGACAGAATGGCCTCCTCCTGCTCCAAGGATTCATGCTTTTTTGGTTCTGAGGTTTCCGGGGAAGAAAATATTGTGACATGGTGAACACAGGCCTGACACAGCCAGCAGTGGTGTTGAAAATCAGGAGTCTGCAAGAAACTAAAAGTGGCAATGTGTGGAGATCTCGGAGGGTTTTGGGGCTGAAGGAGGTTGGAGATAGGGCAGGGCCAGGCCATGGTAGGATTTGAAAACAGAGTTGTGAATTTTAAAATGGAGGCGTTGTTCAACTGGAAGGCAGTGTAGGTGAGCGAGTGCGGGGCGATGGGCGAATGGGAGTTGGTCATTGGAAGCTCAGCTATGACATCAAGGTTGCAAGCAGTTGCAGCAAGTCCACCTGACTAGTTTGGGAACTTTTCACAGCTACTTTTCCTGGAAGGCATGGTGCAAAATGCAATTGATTTGATTCTGGCTCCTTTAAACATAAAACGAAAGAACTTACGTTTATATATCGTCCACCATTGACAACCTCAGGACATCGCAAAGTACTTGACAGCCAATGAAGTCATTTTTGAAGTGCAGTCACTGTTGGAATGTAATGTTGGAATGACATAGAGTCATAAAATCCCGACAGTGCAGAAGGAGGCCACAATTCCATCCAGGCCTTATTCCCATAAACCCTCATATTTACCCAGCTAATCCCCCGACACTAGGGTCAATTTTAGCACGGCCAATCAACCTAACCCACACATCTTTGGACTGTGGGAGGAAACCGGAGCACCGGGAGGAAACCCACGCAGACACGGGGAGAATGTGAAAACTCCGCACAGACAGTGACCCAAGGCCGAAATTGAACCCGGGTCCCTGGCGCTGTGAGGCAGCAGTGCTAACCACTGTGCCACCGTGCTGCTCTGATGGACGGAATGAGTGAAACTTAGAAACATCAGAGCAAATGTGAGTGTTTAATGTCCATATGTAATGCTGAGGGCCTGCCGCTTCACCACACAACTCCACTCTCCACTACACAGTGTAATACACCTCACTGGAATGGGAGCAAAAATCATTTCACTCGGATGCAAGTTCCATCTCCTCATTTATCTACAGCCCATCCTCAAACTGGAATACCCTGCTCCAAAGCCTTTGCTTTCCTGAATATTTAAACCAGGGTACAAGAGCTTTTCAGTGTAATTTGCCACTAGCAGTCGTTCCTTCATGCATGACCTGTCCCCATATTCACCCGTGTAATGTCCCAGTAAAAAATTCTGTTTATGTTTTTGTGTGTGTGTGTGGAATAAATCATTAACAAGGCTGAGGCATCTTGCTTTGATGTCCCGTCAGTGACTGTGTGTTAGCTGAGCTCGAATGCTGAGAAACGGGCAAGAGGCTAATAGAGTAAGATTAATCTCAAGGGCCAGATTAAAATCAATAACCCGAACCACGACTGCCACAGATGGGAAGTTACAGACCCACAACTACTGGACAGACATCAAATAATGACCTCATGCAGTTTGCTAAGCGGCCTGCAGAAATGGAGCAATAATATTTAGAGAACGCTTCTTTTTTTCCTGTCTGTATTCTCTCCATTTAGTGTACAGTGATGGTTTAGAGGTCCAGGTAGAAGGTGCAAACAGCTCAACAGTATAGCCCCTGCACTGTAGTGAATTTGTTTGGTGCAGGGGGAGATGGTGGGCAAGAGTCAAGAATTAAGATGGGCTCATTCTCTGAAGAAGGGAGAGAATGTTTGAGGATGTTGTCTGCCTACTACTGTCCCCACCCCAGACAAATTGTCCATCTCCTACTAACGGCAGGTCGGTTACATCTTTGCACAGATATCCTCCAAAGAATGCCACCAATTCAGTTTCTTGGTTAATAACAACATGCATTTAAATAGCACCTTTAATGTAGCTAAAAGGTTTCAACGTGCATACAATAATTTTACACAAAGCCAAAGGAGCAAGCATTGAGACAGATAACCAATAGCTTGGTCAAAGAGCTAGATTTTAAAGAACACCTTTAGGACGTGAGGGAATTAAAGAGATGTAGGGAGGGGCGTGGTGAGGGAGGTAGAGAAGTGTAGGTTGGTAGTGAGGTGTAGGGGGTTAGAGAGGTGTAGGGAGGGAGGTGGTGGAGGAGGTAGAGAAGTGTACAGAGGGAGGTGGAGAGGGAGGTAGAGAGGTGTAGGGAGGGAGTTGGAGAGGGAGGTAGAGAAGTGTACAGAGGGAGGTGGAGAGGGAGGTAGAGAGGTGTAGGGAGGGAGTTGGAGAGGGAGGTAGAGAAGTGTACAGAGGGAGGTGGAGAGGGAGGTAGAGAGGTGTAGGGAGGGAGTTGGAGAGGGAGGTAGAGAAGTGTACAGAGGGAGGTGGAGAGGGAGGTAGAGAGGTGTAGGGAGGGAGATGGAGAGGGACGTAAAGAGGTGTAGGGAGGGTATTCCAGAGCTTAGGGCCTGGACAAGCTGAATCCTTGCTAAGGATTGGCGACGTCCTTAGCCAATGTTGGGGCTAAGGAAATGGGGATGCACAAGAGGTGAGAAATAGAAGAATGCAGAGATCTCAGAGGTTTGAAGGGCGGAGGAGGTTGGATTGTGGTCGGGATGTGGTGAGGCCACAAAGGGATTCAGAAACAAGAATTTTAAATTTGAAGCAATGCCGGACTCAGTGTTGGCCGGTGATTGCATCAGAGAATTGAAAAAAAGCAACATTATAACAGTGAGTAACCAGCTCAGTTGGTTAGATAGCACGAGTGTGATTTAGAAAGATGCCAATAGTCTGGGTTTAATCCCCGCACTGGCTGTGATAGTTCATGCAGGCTTGTTCGTCACCATGCTTGCAGAGTGGTGCCCCTGAAACTACATAATGAGATATCTCTACAGAGATGGGAAAAGATATTGACTACCTATTGACTATCTATGACTATCTAGCTAATCTATGGGGCATAGATCAGCTAGATAGTCAATATCTTTTCCAAAAGTTAGGGGAGTCTAAAACTAGAAGGCATAGGTTTAAGGTGAGAGGGGAGTGATACAAAAGTGTCCAGAGGGGCAATTTTTTCACACAGAGGGTGGTGAGTATCTGGAACGAGCTGCCAGAGGTAGTAGTAGAGGTGGGTACAATTTTGACTTTTAAAAAGCATTTAGACTGTTACATGGATAAAATGGGTATCGAGGCTTATGGGCCAAATGCAGGCAATTGGGAATAGCTTAGGGGTTTAAAAAATAGGGCGGCATGGACAAGTTGGGCCAAAAGGCCTGTTTCCATGCTGTCAACCTCTATGACTCTATGAGAAACTTCTTCTCCCAAAAGGTTGTTGGTGTGTGGAACTTTCTTTCCCAGAAAGCAGTGGAGGCTGGGTCTTTGAATTTATTTGAGGCAGAGTTAGACATCCTTGTTCGCCAAGGAAGTCAAAGGTTATGGGGGCAGACAGGGAAGTGGAACTAAGACCACAACCAAATCAGCCATGGTCTTATTGGACAGTGGAGCAGGCTTGTAGGGCCAAATGGCCTAGTCCTGCTCCTATGATCCAATATAACCAATTGTCTCCCCTAACAAAGAGAGATGCCAATGGTCCTTTGTGGACTATGGCTAATGAGCTAATGAGAGGAAAATAATCACCCTGACTTGTTGCCAAAGCTCTCATATTTTGGATTGTGCAGACGTTACCAGCAAGGTTTTTGAAGAGTGCATAATACCCGTGGGTGATTGATCCTGAACACCGGAAAATAGGAATGAACAAGTGGAAGCCACTCAGCCTATCAAGTCCATCCCTTCTAAAAACCAAGCATAATTCACCTTTTTGTGGATCCTCGGACTTGGGCTTAATTCCCGCCCGACACCACGCGCTCACCCCTGTCCCCCTGCGCACCCCCCCCCCCCCCCCCCCCCCCCCCCCCCGACTTACATGCTGCTCCAGTCTGAGAGAAAGTTCTTTTAAAATTTTCGTGCTCCCTGATCCTCAAAGGAAATTGGAGAAAAAACCCAAAATGCCTAACCATTGGCATTCCATCATCCATGCCTCCAGGACCCAGAGCCACAGGAATGATCATGTTCCATAGAATAATTGATCATCTCTGACTATACTTATCCCCCACAGTCTTCAATCCCCTTCTTAACCAGATAATTATGAGTTGTGTTTTTTGAACTGTTAAATGGACAAAGCTTTTTGGTTGGAGCCTTTTTTTGACCAATGCGCAGGACTTGGCGGGGGGAATGGAAATTCTAATGTCTAGTTTTGCTTGATGCTTGTTAATTTTGTTTCTCCTATCATTTAATTTTGCTCTCACGGCTCAAATTAAATTGTCCGGTTACACCTCGGACGTCTCTCCCTCCACACATTTCAAAGGCCTGAATCATAGTTCCACATCACTTGGTTCAGCAAGAAAAGAGTTCCCTGGATTGTGCATGAGTTGCTGTTGTTGAATATTGTCCATCGTCATTGCTCATACCTGGAGGCACGTAGGAGAGGCCATTCTGCCCCTTGAGCCTTCTCAGCACATTGAGTTTGATCATGGCTGATCTGTACCTCAACTCCATTTACCCTTCTTGATTCGAAATCTCTGAAGCACCTACTCAACAAAAATCTATTGATCTCATTCTAGAGAGGTTACAGCAGAATCCACCAGCCCTTGCTTTTTCAATGAAGGAATTCCAACTCCTCATGTACAGTTCTTGATCTCCTCCTTAACTGGTGAAGTTGCCAGATTTCTAGGATTGTCCTGATGTCTCCAGGAATTTAAAGATTAATCTCCAGGTCACCACCGTGAGCAAAACTTGGGAGAAAAATCAAACACTTTTTGTTTATTAGTTGTAAAAGTTTTGGCAGTGGGAAAGATTGTTTAATGGTCAAGAATCTGCTTGTTTTCCAATTGGCCGTAGGAAGGTGATGATACACCATGAGGGATGGACTGAGGAGCGAGGGGGGAGGGAGGCTGAATGCAGGAGGGTAGTGTGACAAAAAGCCTAGGAATGCGTCCAACCGGGGATGGTTATCCTCCAAAAATAAATCTTAATCTTAAGTTTGTGTCCCTTTTAAACCTTATTTCCTCCATCAGAGCAAATAGTAAAGTTTAAAGTTTATTTATTAGTCACAAGTAAGGCTTACATTAACACTGTAATGAAGTTACTGTGAAATTCCCCTAATCGCCACACTCCAGCGTCTGGTCGGGTCAATGCACCCTAACCAGCACATCTTTCACACTGTGGGAGGAAACCGGAGCATCCGGAGGAAACCCACGCAGACACGGGGAGAACGTGCAAACTCCACACAGACAGTGACCCAAGCCAGGAATCAAACCCGGGTCCCTAGTGCTGTGAAGCAGCAGTGCTAACCACTGTGCCACCCTGCTGCCCACCGTTTCACTGCATCTACCCTATTGAATCCTTTTAACATTTTAAAGGTGTTTAAACAATAGAATAATCTAACTATTAGCGGGAAAAGTTTGGAAAATTAATGGGGTGGCATATACAGGACACATGAGTGATGAATTTGTGCATGCTGACATTCTACGTGGAGAGGGCTATAGAAATTCAAATGCAAAGTACATACAACATGTTTATAATATATTTTCCAAACTGTCTGAGACCCTTTATGTCAGTGGCATTTACTAGAAAAATAGTGCAGGCCAGCTGGGATAATGGAAATTTTTAATTTCGCCACAAGTAAAATTTTAAAAATACTCAAAGGTTCATGGCAATTTATTTCTTCTAAAAGCTATCTTGGTACATAAAACACAAAAAATGAAAGCACATTAGTAACTACGCGGTACACCAAGTGTACCGTTACTAATGTGTTTAATAGCTTGCTAACTCTTAATAACTTACTACTTCTGTCGACATCCCTCACGATCGCTGCCTTTCTTGCTCACTGCTTCCCTTCCCTACTGTCCCACTTGCCACTTCTGTCCTACTCGCTGCTTCTCAGAGGGTAGTGAATCTCTGGAATTCTCTGCCCATTGAAGTGGTGGAGGCTTCCTCGTTGAATATGTTTAAATCACGGGTAGATAGTTTTCTGATCGATAAGGGAATTAGGGGATATGGGGAGCAGGCGGGTAAGTGGAACTGATTCGCTTCAGATCAGCCATGATCTTGTTGAATGGCGGGGCAGGCTCGAGGGGCCAGATGGCCTACTCCTGCTCCTATTTCTTATGTTCTTATGTTCTCTCCTGCCCGCCTCCCTGAGTCTCCTGCTCATCAACCCTCCCTCTCACTCAGCGCTTCCCTCTCCCAAACCCTCACAAGGGCTCAAAAGAGAGAGAGGGGCAGTGAAAAGGAGGAAGCACGTGAGGGAGCAAAAACGGCTGTGAGTGGGAGAGAGGGGATGAGTGGGAGAGCAGCAGTGAGACGGAGAACTGGAGCGTCTGGGAAGGAGGCAATGATTTGATTTTGATTTGGTTCGATTTGATTTATTATTGTCACATGTATTAACATGCAGTGAAAAGTATTGTTTCTTGCGCACTATACAGCCAAAACATACCGTCCATAGAGAAGGAAACGAGAGAGTGCAGAATGTAGTGTCACAGTCATAGCTAGGGTGTAGAGAAAGATCAACTTAATACGATGTAGCTCCATTCAAAAGTCTGATGGCAGCAGGGAAGAAGCTGTTCTTGAGTCGGTTGGTATGTGACCCCAGACTTTTGTATCTTTTTCCCGATGGACGAAGGTGAAAGAGAAAATGTCCGGGGTGCGTGGGGTCCTTAATTATACTGGCTGCTTTGCCGAGGCAGCGAGAAGTGTAGACAGATTCAATGGATGGGAGGCTGGTTTGCGTGATGGATTGGGCTACATTCACAACCTTTTGTAGTTCCTTGTGGCCTTGGGCAGAGCAGGAGCCATACCAAGCTGTGATACAACCAGAAAGAATGCTTCCTATGGTGCATCGGTAAAAGATGGTGAGAGTCATGCCAAATGTGCTTAGTCTTCTGAGAAAGTAGAGGCGTTGGTGGGGCTTTCTTAACTATAGTGTCGGCATGGGGGGACCAGGACACGCTGTTGGTGATCTGGACACCTAAAAACTTGAAGCTCTCAACCCTTTCAGAGAGGGGAAGAGAGGAAGGTTGGGGAGGGAAGTTGCAACCAGGGGAGAGATTGCAATTGGGAGAGAATAGAGTAGGCTGCAGGAAAGACAACTATCAGCTACATCATGAATACCGCTGCTATATATGCAGCTAAGAGCTACCTGCAGATTTGATACATTAATCTGTGCTCTCCTAACACCTCAACTCAAAGTCACCTTCAACATCGTACCTCTTTAACCATGGCTTCAGTCCCATCTTCCTGTTGCTGCCCTCCCCTCCCACTGAACTGAGAACTGGAATAATGGGGCCTTGGAATAAGCCCCAGGATTTTCCCAGCAAAGCCTCTGCTCTATGGCCGCTATCACAGCCTCAGAGCTCATGGCCCCAAAATCTTGGGTCACGACCCACACTCTGGAGACCCTTGACCTAACTGCGTAGGGTAACTCAATCAAGCTGCCAGTTGGTCTGATTTTCTTTTTATGTTGTGAATGTAGGTGCACGCTGTACCAGCTTATGTAAATGGGGCCTGTATCTCAGTCAGGGTCCCCCTCCCTCACCTGTCACCCACCCTCCCACCCCCTCTCTCGCATTTTCCTGGCTTCAGTCAGTACTTTGGGAGAATGGACAAGTTAGAAGGTAAACTACGACAGAATGTCACCCAGCATGTGGTGGGATCAGATCAGTGGAACTTTGTAACCAAGATAGCTCAGAAATAAGAACTTGAGGGAAAAATGCCTTCCTCTGGATTAATCGACAAGTCGACTATTGGTATTACTGACCCAAATTGCTGAATGATTTGTGGTTACCAACCTGAGGGATGCTTGTTGTGGGGATGGAAGAATTCTTTGTTGTTGTGTAGCCAGTTTCAGAAATTTCTACTCCCAGGGTGTCCGAGGACCTTTCAACTTTTAATCAACAAGGGAGACGGTGGTTATGGGGGCCAGGCTGGCAAATGGAGTTAAGACCATGGGCAGATCAGCCATGATCGCATTGATTGACAGAACAGGCTTGAGGGGCCAAATAGTCTACTGCTCCTATTTCTTATGTTCTGATGTTTTAAAGCACTCCCTCAGTAAGCACTACCAGACCAATTATAACACAAGTTAAATTTAGGTTCGGGCTCTAAAGGCACTGTTTCACTTATGGACCAGGAGTAACACAGATTCGGTGCAGACTAAGCTTCCTCTACACTCTCAGGAAAAACACCCTGAGCTAGGCACATCATGAATTTGTGGCTGGAATCAGTAGGTGATGGAAAGGAAGTTATGGCTGTTGGAGGGCAGTCATTTCAGCCCAAGATATCCTCAGGAAGGCATCATCAACCGAACCATCCACAGCCTCTTCATCATTGACCTTCAAAACTACCATAGATAAAGCAGTTGGCTCAACTGTGGACATAATGGGTGGGATTTTCCAGCTCCGCACACTCCAAGACTGGAAATTTCTGCCCGAGGTCAATGGACCTTTAAATGGTCTGCTAAATTTCCTGTCTCGCCCGCTATGATCCTAACAGCAAGCGGGATAGGAAAATTCCACCAGGGTCTTCTCTCTGCATCAGAGGCAAACCTGACCGTACTATATGCAGGACATTATGCAGCAACTACTCAGCTTTCATTGACAGCATTTTCCAGCTCCTCTATCCCTATCAGCAAGAAGAAGAATAGCAATCATACTGTGGGAACACAATTACTGTCAAGTACTCTTCCAAGTCACACAAGATCCAGATGAACAAAGGAACAGGAGATGACCATTAAACCCCTTAAACCTGTTCTGCCATTCAGTGAGACATTGACTGAAATGTATCCTAACTCCATCCATTTGTATTGATGACATAATCCCTTAATGCCCTTGTCTAACAGAAATCTATCAATCACAGATTTAAAATGATTGATTGAGCTCACATCTGATGACTTTTGTAGCTGCGAGATCCACACTTCTACAGCCCTTTTTGTGAAGAATTGTCCCTAACCTCTCTCCTGAATTCCCTGTTCTGACTTTCTTTTGCCCCTTGTACTCATCAACTTCCACATCATCTATTCACAATATTAATTCCTTTCAAAGTCCAAAATCCCTCAATTAAATCACCCCTTAACCTTCTGTGCTTTAGGTCCAAGTTTATGTAACTCTCATAATCTAACCTTTGGAGTTCTGGCCTGGTGAATCACTCCTTCCAAGCCCAGTATATCCTTTCTAAGGTGCGGTGCCCAGAACTGTACACAGTACTCTAGATGTGGTCTAACCAGGGCTTTCTATAGCTGTAGAAAAAACTTCCTCCCTTTTATATTCTAGCCTCTGGTTATAAAAGCTAACATTACATTAGCCCTTTTGATTATTTTTTTGTACCTTACTACTACATTTTAGTGATCTGTGTACTTGGACCTTTTGGACTTTCACTGTTCTGAGCTTTTCCACACATTAAAAAGAAAACTTGGCTCTATCCTTTTTGGTCCAAGATGGATGACCTCACATTTACCTGCATTGAAATCCATCTACCACAGTTTTTCCTACTCACTTAATGTATCAATGTCTCTTTGTAATTTTAGGTTTTCTGTATGTTACTTATTATTTCAACAATCCCTGTGTCAACCAATATATATGGCTCTTTCTTGCGCTATCTAAGTCATTAATAAATATGAATGTAGTGAGTAGTTGGGATCCCAACACAGATCCTTGTGGAGCCCCATTGGTAATTTCCTTTCAGTTCGAGTGGATGCCCATTTTTCCTTCTTTCATCTTTTTATTGCCTAGACCAGTAACCAGATTGGGACACATGCCATTCCATTACCCTCATTCTTCCTGAAATTCTCTAATACTACTGTGAGTGTACCATCATCTCAAGGATTGCAGTGATTCAAGGGAAAGGCCCACCACCATCATCCCATTGTATCTGGGGCTGGGAAATCTGTGCAGCTCTGTCAGTGTTGTCCACGTCCCAAGAACAACGTAGAAAAAAAAAGGTTTGCAAAATCATCCAACACATGTCTCTTCATCTCTGAGGAAGAGTCATACAGGCTCGAAATGTTAACTCTGTTTTCTCTCCCTACAGATGCTGCCAGACCTGAGTTTTTCCAGAATTCTCTGTTCTTGTTCCAGATTCTAGCATCTGCAATACTTAATTCCCTTTCCCCCTTCTGCTTGCAGATGAGGCTAATGAAGCCTTTCCTTGTGGATTCTGACACGTTGCCATCCCACAGAGTCCAATACAACTCAGCCGGTAAGCTGTCGCTTCCTGGGTTTTTGTTGTCTCAAAGGACTTGACGACCTTTGTCAGTTTATCCAGAGTTGGCAGTTTGTCCAGGCTCTACCATTCACTGTCTTCTAGAAACTCCATGATAGAGGTCATGAAGGACTGGGGGGCCGTGCTCCCTGTTGGCTTCAGGTCATACAGACCAGCATAGAAGGATTTGCTGATCCTCAAGATGTCAGGCTGCAATGACTTTACCAAGCCACCTTAACTCAGTCTGCTAATCACAGAGCTCTCTGTGTGCACCTTTTGGAAGAAGAAAGGCAAGTACGTTTCATTCTGCTCCCCAGAGCGGACTCTGGACCAGAAAATGACCTTGGAGACCTCCGAGGCAAAGAGCAAGGCTTGCTGGCTTGTCACCTCTTGGACGCTTGTCACCTCTTGGAGATCCTTCTTGACATCTACCCCCATTGACTGCAGCCAGACATTTCTGCATGCTTTTCTGGAGTCGGGACATTTCCTCCAGTCTCTCTCTTGCGTTCTGAACACCTTTTAAGGATGAAGAGTCTCTTGATGTTCCCCTTGATTGCTTCCCACCAGAGCGACTGATTTTATACTGTTAACTGAGAACAAGCCACAGCAACTAGCAGGACATTACAGGCACACGTTTTCATCAGCCTTACAATACAGGATGGGCCATGGGACGATAAATACAGAGCAAATAGTTTGTGGTGAGGTACATGGTTAATGCAGGATTAGTGCGGAGGCTGGTGTAATTACATATGACCAACAAAAGATTTTCTAACACCTTCTAGGTTTACAAAGCCCTGAGAGCAGTCTAGCCTCATGACCAACTGGTGAAACAGACCCAAGTAATTAAATGGTTTTGACGAGGTAAATTCTGCAAATTGCTTTTAAGTGAGACAGGCTGGAGAACAAAAGAAAGGTTTGCATTTGTACGACACTTTCCGTAACCCAGGACATCCCAAAGCGTTTTACTGCCAAGAAAGTGCTGTTGAAGTGTAATTACTGTTGTATTGTCAGAAACAGCAGTCAGTTTGCACACAGCAAGGTCCAAAAAGTGTAATGTAATATTGACCAGACAATCTGTTCTCTATTGGTGACGATTAAGTGATATATACTAATGTCCTTTAGGGAAGGAAATCTGCCGTCCTTACCTGGTCTGGCCTATGTATGACTCCAGAGCCACAGCAATGTGGTTGACTCATAACTGTCTTCCAAGGGCAACTAGGGATAGACAATAAATGCTGGCCAGCCAGCGATGCCCATGCCCCACAAATTCATAATATATATATATATAAATCAGGCAGGGCTCTTCTTTGCAATAGTGCCCTGGGATCTTTAATGTTACCCTTAATCCAAGAGATTGCATCTCACACTGCAGCAATCCCTCAGCACTGGACTGCAGTTGGAGTAAGGATCTTAGATGTAAAGTAAATTTTGATCAGATACCAGAGAGAGCATCTTCACACACAGGCTGGTAATCATCGGGAATGCGGTGTTCAGAGACTTTCAGAGCATGGTTGGTGGTTGGGGGAGTTAAGAGCTTGAAATGGACAGGTTACACTGGTTGAATGACCTTCTATTTTCTATTTTTCAGCTTGGCTTAGTTGGAGGCACACTTGAGTCTCTTGAGTCAGTTGGTTGAGGTTTTAAACCCCACTTCAGCTCAGCCCATCATCTGGGCTGAGGGAGTGCTCCCGTGGCAGATGCACCACCTTTCGGACAGGATATTAAAGCGAGGCCTTAATTTCTGTCTCAGTGATTCAGGTGGAAGTTTAAAGATCCCATGGTACCAGTTAGGGACAGTAAGCAAATTCACCTGGAGACCTGGCCAATTCGCCGTTGACCAACAGCTGATTAAATGAAACTTTGTCTCAGCTCTTTGTGGAATTTTACATCACCGCAAAATGTCATGATGGCCAACATCACATCATTCACTGCACTTTCAGAGCCCTTATTTAGTGTAAAGTTCTCTGAGATCTGACTGAGACGCAATAAGGCATCATAGAAATACTAACCTTTCTGTTCTTGGCTTGTTTTATAGCTTCAACTTATGACTGCAACAGATGCATAACTTAGACTGGCAGGCGTACACCTGATTGCAGCACTCTTAAAGGGGTATACGTTTTGGAAGAAAACTTCTCAAAATCAAGAGGTGGCTTGCTCAGCAAACACTTGCTTCTGAGAAAGCTCATCGTGCATGATATATGATATCAATGATGGCTTTTTTGAGAGTGTAGCACTTCCTCGGTACTACACTGTCCTGATCTTTAGGTACAGAGTGGCTTTGATGGAATTTCTGGGGAGAATGGACAAGGTTGATTCATTCCATGAGAAGATGGGGCGGGGGGGGCACGGTGGCACAGTGGTTAGCACTGCTGCCTCACAGCTCCAGGGACCTGGGTTCGATTCCCGGCTTGGGTCACTGTCTGTGTGGAGTTTGCATGTTCTCCCCATGTCTGCGTGGGTTTCCTCTGGGTGCTCCGGTTTCCTCCCACAGTCCAAAGATGTGCGAGTCAGGTTGATTGGCCATGCTAAATTGTCCCTTAGTGTCCCAGGGTGTGCAGGTTAGAGGGATTAGTGGGGTAAATATGTGGGGTTACGGGGATAGGGCCTTGGTGGGATTGGTGTCAGTGCAAACTCGATGGGCCAAATGGCTTCCTTCTGCACTGTAGGGATTCTATGAAGATGCAATTGAAGGAGGAGAAAAGAATTCGTGAGTTGCAGGGATAATGCAATTCCTTAAATTTCCATTCCATGTGGGAAAGTGTGTGATACAAGCCCACCATAGTAAGAACCTGACAGATTCACTCTATGCTAACTCCTAGGTATGCATGGTGCTGAAGAGCTAACCAAAGCAATGCTCTTCCATTTTTAAAATTTCATTGGAAAATAGCTCCAGTCTGAAAGGGGAATCGCCATTATATGAACTAAGCCCAAAACCAAATCTGTGACTCATTGTTTTAGGTTGGCAATTTGTCTGAATGTAGTTTGTCCAATGGTAACTCCATCAATCAACATCTCTATTGATTGCATCCATATGACACTCTTTGGGATCGCCGTACACCCCAAAACATCTGACTGCCAATTATATACTTTTTTTTGATTGAAGTGAAGTTGACTGCCATAGGGAACACGGCACAGCACAATCTCATCAGCAGCAATGAGAAAGTGACCGGATCATCTCTTTTTGGTTTAGTGACGTTGTTTGAGGAATAAATCTTCGGAATTTTATCACAGGAACTGAGCGAGATGCGATGGCTGAGCACTTCCTTCCGGATTTTCAAGCAGCTGACTGCTTTCGGCAGTCTCTGCCGAGTCATCAGAGTTGCTCACTGACTGATGAGATCGGCCTGTGGAGATTTCGGAGCGGTGCTTCCCAGAGCATCGTCTGCATGCAGTCATTTCCTCCTTTGAACAAAATGGGAACTTGCACAGCTCAGCCTGGCTGCTGGGCGCAAGTGGAAATGACTCAAATAGTAACTGTAGGAATTAAAGGAAAAGACATAGAGCAGGAACATCAAAGATCCTCTTTGTAAAGGGCCAGTCCAACCAAAGTAGTGTATTCATCCTGACTCTTTATCATCCAGACTGGCCGTCCCCTCACCCTCCTCCAGACTTCCCTCTAATTATTTCATTGACTCCATCGCCCAGATGGTCACAGATTGTTTTTCCTGAATGATTACAGGGTCTAGAACTGCAGGCCAAAGCAGGCTGGCTAAATGTCACCGACATATTTAGAATGGGAGATACATAGGGACGATCTTTTCAATCACCGAATATCCAAAAACCATTGCCTCAGCTAGTTGAGACAGTTTTTTTGATTTGATTTATTATTGTCACATGTATAACATACAGTGGAAAGTATTGTTTCTTGTGCGCTATACAGACAAAACATACCGTTCATAGAGAAGGAAATGAGAGGTTGGTACAAACCAGCAAGGTGCCAGTTTCAACTGCCACCCCCCCCCGGAGGAAGAAATGTCTTATCTCAGAGGGTCTTGAGTCTGTGGAATTCTCTTCCCCAGAGAGCAGCGGAGGTGATTTTTGAGAGACAAGGGAGTTGAGGGTCACGGGGGAAATTGGAGTTGAGACCACAATCAGATCAGCCGTGATCTTACTGGATAGTGGAGCAGGCTCGAAGGGCCTATTTTCCTAAGTCCTATGGTCCTCCTGTCCCAGAATGCACTCCGTTGTGCAGTTTTAACTGGAAAGGTGCTGTTACCTCAGCAATAGAAAGAGCAAATTCGTCCAAAATTCCAGTTGGTGATCACAGTCCAGTGGCCACACTTGCTATAAAAAGATTGTGAGCACAGTTCAAGCTCCAATGTGGTACCTATGGACCTGCAATCAAGAAAAAGTCAGTACATTCAGAAGAGGAGGAGACAAAGAAGGAAAAAAGCCTAAATCACAAAGTCACTTTAAACAGTATAGGAACCAGACTACTGAAACCAGTGAAAAATAATGGATCCAAGTGTCAGGGGAAGGCATTTTCATCGAATCTCGACAGTGCAGAAGGAGGCCATTCAGCCCATTGAGCCTGCACCAACAACAATCCCACCCAGGCCCTATCCCCATAATCCCACATATTTGCCCTGCTAATCCCCCTGACACTAAGGGGTAATTTAGCATGGCCAATCCACCTAACCTGCACATCTTTGGACTGTGGGAGGAAACCGGAGCACCCGGAGGAAACCCACGCAGACATGGAGAGAACGTGCAAACTCCACACAGACAGTGACCCAAGACCGGTATTGAACCTGGGTCCCTGGTGCTGTGAGGCAGCAGCGTTAACCACTGTGTCATCGGCTGCATTTCTGTAAATGTATAGAAGGATAGGAAAGACTTACAGTAAGCGTGTTTCTGCGTAGAAGTCTCCTGGATTACATCATCATTTTCGTTAGTTCTGATGATAGTTGTGTACTTGAGCTTTACGTCCGCATTTCCTCTGAAATCTGTTGCAAGGCTGAAACTTACTCACCCCATTCTCTTCTCTAACTTTGGTGTGTTTACGCAAGATTCTGGATTCCATTGTTGAACCCTGGTAACCGGGGGGAAGGATGGTGGTGTTGGGTTGGCCTGTGTGATGTTGAATTTGATTTCGGTTTCATGCAAATTTGGCTCAAGCATTGCCAAGCCAAGTGTGGAGCCAGACAACCTGTTCACAGGCCAGGACTTGTGTGGCTGAATAACTAAGAGTGCCGAAGTGTTGGGAGCTTTCAATCACATCTGTTGGTGCTTCTGAAAAGATTAACGGGTTTATCTAATCTAGCCCATTTTACCTCCAAGCTGGTGACCATGACTCAGTGGATAGCACTCTTGCCTCTGAGTCTGGATTGTGAGGGCTCCAATCTCACTCCAGAGACCTGAACAACAAATCTAACCTCACACTCCTAGTGTAGTCCTGAGGGAGGGCTGCACTATTGGAGAAGTTGGCTTTCGAATGAGATGTTAAACCCGAGACACTGTCTTCTCTCTCAAGTGAACACAAAAGATCATATGGCACTATATCAAAGAGGAGGAGGGCTGTATTCCCTGTTGTCATTATTTATCCAATTGATTTGGAAGCTTGCCATGTGCATGTTGGCTACCGTGTACATTCCAGTAGTGACTACAGTTCACAAATGCCTCATTGACCGTAAAGCCCTTTGGGAATTCCTGAGGTCATGAATGGCATTGTTTAAATGCAACTTCTTTCTTTCTTGTTAACCAATGCTTCTGAGCCAGATTTTCCACTTCACTGGGATGACACCTTACTGTTCCTTTGCAAATGTGAAACTGTTCTGCAGGGCTGGAGGTAAATCGTCATGATGTGGAGCAGAATTCCAGAGAACGTGATTGAGGATAGATTGGCACTGTGACAAAAACATACATTTGCCTGTTAAATTTTTGCATCGGATTTGGTAGAATCATATAGTTTATGGCAAACGAGCAGCCATTTGGCCCAACTCAAGTTACCCTCTTACTGCACCTAACTGCACATCCAGTTTGTATTTTGTATTACAAGAAACAGCATGTGTGAAGTTCAGACTCAAGGTCACAATATGTTATAATGTTATTATAATATATTATAAAATATTTTTCTATTCAGCAGCCCACAGTTCACATCAGCCACATTGGCAGGAGAGGACTCCACTAGTTGCATATTTCCAGGGAAAAAGAGTACATCTTTGATTTGATTTGATTTATTATTGTCACACGTATTAGTATACAGTGAAAAGTATTGTTTCTTGCACGCTATGTATACAGAGCATACTGTTCATAGAGAAGGAAAGGAGAGAGTGCAGAATGTAGTGTTACAGTCTCAGCTAGGGTGTAGAGAAAGATCAACTTAGTGCGAGGTAGATCCATTCAAAAATCTGACAGCAGCAGGGAAGAAGCTGTTCTTGAGTCGGTTGGTACGTGACCTCAGACTTTTGTATCTTTTTCCCGATTGAAGAAGGTAGAAGAGAGAATGTCCGGGGTGCGTGGGGTCCTTAATTATGCTGGCTGCTTTTCCGAGGTAGCGCGAAGTGTAGACAGAGTCAATGGATGGGAGACTGTTTTGTGTGATGGACTGGGCTTCATTCATGACCCTCTGTAGTCTCTGGCGGTCTTGGCAGACAGGAGCCAGACCAAGCTGTGATACAACCAGAGAGAATACTTTCTATGGTGCATCTGTAAAAGTTGGTGAGAGTCTTTGTCACTTTTTCTAATGAGGCTTTTTGATGAATCTTCAATAAGGTCTTTGACTCGGTGTCAGTTTCTTGTCAGATTACTCTCCTGTGAAGCAACGTGGGATGTTTTTGCTATGTTAAAAGGCTCTATATAAATGTAACTCGCTGCTATTCATTTCGATGAAGCCAATCTCTTTCCCTTTCTTTCATCTTCACATGAGGGGTTTACTCCCAAGTTGGGGTTCCACTTCGGAAAGAGGCGAGCGAGCAAAACTCCCACAACCAATTTGGACATCCGTTCTTGCATTCAACCTACATAGCTGCTGGAGGCTGGTGAGAGGCAACAGACCTGACCATGGCCAGTGTGCTTAGATGTTCCTCGGGGAGACTGCAATCCTTGTGGTCACTTGCGACTGTTAATTACTAGCATTCACAGCCCATTTCAGTAATACGGCGGGAGAGAGAAACAGAAAGGGTTCTTCTTTAGGGCTGTTGATTGGAGCTCATATAGATGCCATCGGACCATTAAGCTGCAGAGGGTGTGGTGACGATCAAAATATAAAGGCCACCGCAGACCAGTTTTGTGCCTTATTTCTGTCGTAATTTTAGCCCTTGTGAGTGATCCTACTTTGTTTGCAGCACAGCAATAATCCCTGCGTGAAGCTGCGTTAATGATGGGGTTTCATTTGGTCGTTTTTTAAAAGTTTTACTTGAAGTTTATTTTTGAATCAGGCACTTTGAGTCACCCTTGAGCATGGGGGATTGTATGGGCGATCGGAAACGTCACACACCGCTATATACGGCATAGTAGGCAAGCCCAAGTGCTACATGCGCACTCGTGCCAATTAGTTTATCTTATCTGATCAACGAGAAATTTTTAACTATGTTGGGTTTCTGTTTTAAGAGTGAAAAGTCAGGCAGGAACCAAGCTCCGAGCTCTCACATACCGACGCATACCTGTCTCCTCTCGATCCTTCCCGCCCAGGTATTTTATTTTTGTTTATTTTATTTATTAGTCACAGCAGGCTTACATTAACACTGCAAAGAACTTACTGTGAAATTTCCCTAATCGCCACAGTCCGGCACCTATTCGGGTCAATGCACCCAACCAGCACATCTTTAGGACTGTGGGAAACCCACGCAGACACGGGGTGAACATGCAAACTCCACACAGACAGTAACCAAGCCAGGAATCGAACCCGGGTCCCTGGCGCTGTGAGGCAGCAGTGCTAACCACTGTGCCGCCGTGCCGCCTGAGAGGCACGTATTGTGAAGCATCAGCGTTGGCTCTGTATCTGACACTCCAGTGCAGTGCTGAGTGAGGATTGTACTGTCCAAGGTACAGTCTTTCAGATGAGATGTTAAACTGAGACCCCATCGGTCCTCTCGAATGGACATAAAAGTCACACTTTGAAGAAGGGACTTTGAAGAGAATGTCTTGTCCAGTGTCTTGGCCAACATTCATTCCTCAATGAACATCAATAAAACAACAGCTTATCACGTTACAGTCTGTGGGAGTTTGCTGAGTGCAAATTGGTTGCTGTTTTTTCCCACGTTTCTGCAATAACTGGAAAATACTTAATTGGTTGGGAAAAACGCTTTGGGTCATCTTGACATGTAGTATGTGAACACTAATTCCTCCTCCCCCAGCACTCTCATCTGAGTTATGTGGCTCCATTCCTGTTTTTACTTTTTCAGACATGTGTTTAGAGTTTCTTCCCTGTCATCCTTAATTTTACCACTGATTGCTTGTTTTTGAGAACAGTTTGGTGACCCCTGCAAACCGTAGCAATGAATCTCAGAAACTCTCGGGGAATCGAAAAACCGCCTGCTTTTGTTTCCTGCCCAGCGCCCCGGTTTAAATTTGCTGAACATTGACTCCTGCGTTTTTGTTTGTCATTAATCTTGTGGTGATATTTCAGACCCAAAAATGTGTTTGTTACTTATTTCGTTCCCCCCCCCCCCCAAAGGCCGAGCACACAAGCCCACACATGTTCTATAATTCTCATCATTTGAAGTATTTGCCACTCAGAAGTCATGGCTTTTAGTTTCTTTTAATACGTCAGAAATGGGATTTGTGATGGGATTGCTATATTTTCCCATGCCTTTTTTTTGGTAAGGGGTTTAGAAACATTGGAACGAGAAGCAGGAGTAGGCCATTCGGCCCTTCGAACCTGATCCACCATTCAATTTGATCACGGCTGAATCATCAAATTCAATATCCTGATTCCTCCCTTCCTCCCATATCCCTTAATCTCTTCAGCCCCAAGAGCTATATCTAATTTCTTCTTGACATCAGATGTTTTGGCCTCAGCTACATTCTGTGGTAGTGAATTCCACACATTCACCACCCACTGGATGAAGAAATTTCTCCTCACCTCAGTTCTAAAAGGTTTACCCCTTATCTTCAAACTGTGACCCCCCTAGTTCTGGACTCCCCCACCATTGGGAACATTCTTTCTGAATCTACCCTCTCTAACCCTGTTAGAATTTTATAAGTTTTTATGAGAACCCATCTCACTCTTCTAAACTCCAGTAAATATAATCCTAACCGACTTAATCTCTCCTCATATGACAGACCCGCCATCCAGGAATCAGCCTGATAAACCTTCGCTGCACTCCCTCTATAGCAATTGCATCCTTCCTCAGATAAGGACACCAAAACTGCACACAATACTCCAGGTGTGGCCTCACCAACGCCCTATACTATTGCAGCAAAACATCCCTATTCCTATACTCAAATCCTCTCGCTATGAAGGCCAACATACCATTTGCCTTCTTTACTGCCTGCTGTACCTGCGCGCTTACTCTCAGCGACTGATGCACGAGGACACCAAGGTCTCACTGAGTATCGACTTCTCTCAATTTACACCCATTCAAATAACAATCTGTCTTCCTATTGACAGCACTATGAGGAAAATTCTGCCACCTACTCGATTGGGCATTATTTCTCTATGCCAGCTAAATGGAAGGGGAAGGGTGGCAAGCAAATAATTCAACAGAAGCATGAGATCAAGGCATCTTGTGCAGCGATGGTGTGGCACAGGATCATGTCAACCAGGAAATGTATTTACTGTTGTCAGAAAAGGGGCAGCCAATTTAGATAGTGCACAATGCAGCAGACAACAATGAGGCAATGACTAGATCTTTGTTTTTGGTTGAGGAATGACTATTAGTCAGGACACCTGGAAGAACTTCCCTGCACTTCCTCAAAATGATACCATGGAATCCTTTATGTCTACCTGGAAAGGCAAATGGGCCTCAGTCTCACGCCTTGGCCGACAGTGCGGCACTCCTTTGGCATTGTGCTGTGGTGCCAGTCTAGATTTTGTGGGCTCGTGCTTCTGGAGTATGGCATAAACCCCACAACCTCCTGCTTCTGAGGGCTCCCCTCTGAACGTCAGCCCCGGGGCAGAAACAGAAAATGGTGGTAATATGCAGCGAGTAAGGCAGCACCTGTGGAGAGAGAAACGGGATTAACATTTCAGGTCAGTGGCGGTTCTGATGAGAGGTCATCAACTTGAAATGTCAATTCTGTTTCTCTCTCCACATTGCTCCCCCATATTTCCAGCATCTCCGGTTTTGTTTCAGATTTTCAGCATCTGCAGTATTTTGATTTTGTATGAAAGCGCAGGGTTAGATGCTGAGGGACTCCGAGTGCCATATTGGTGAAGTAGGGTTTCCCTCTTCAGAGGTTGAATCTAAAATGCGTTACTGGGTCAGTGTGGAGAGATTGGGCTTGGGGAGATCATGGAGTCTTTTGAGAACAAGGAAGTGGATTTTAAAGTTGAGACCTGGAGAACGATGGGGTGATGCGTTAATGGGACTCAGTGCGAGCCTTTCAAGATTACTGCGCTCCTTCTGTTTGGGCCTTTTGCGCATCTCCAGGATTAATCACTACGCCATTGGCAGCCATGCCTTCAACTGCCTGGGCCCCAAGCTCTGGAATTCCCTCCCTAAATCTCTCCACCTCTCTATCCATCTCTCCTCCTTTAAGAAGCTCCTTAAGACCTAATTCTTTGACCAAGCTTTTGGTCCCTTGTCCTAATATTTTTGTATGTGGCTCAGTGTCAAATTTTGCTTGATAAACTCTTGTGAATTGCCTTTGGAATGTTTAACTACATTAAAGGTGCTATATAAATACAAACTGACCCCATACTTACTGTTCTGCCCTCTGCCTGCATACAAGTTTCTCACGTGTAGACGCAGTAAGATCCAAGGTGCTGCCCATTGATTAAGAGTTCTCCAGTCACACAGCTTGCGCTTTGGCCTGAAGGCTTTACTTTTCCCTTGCAATCTCTGTGTTGCGTATATTCCAGCACTCCCAAGATTACAAATTACAGAAAGACTCTGTTGTTTCAGTAAGGAGTAAAACATATTCTCTGAATATTTCTCTTAACTACTGATAGGCATATCGCTGGGTCCGTGGTTTTTTCTCATGGCAAACCTGTGGAGAAAATCATGGATTGGTCTCGGTAAGAATGCCAAGAGACAAAGGAAATCAAAGTAAAAGTCCTGAGCTGTTGAGAAATCTTCAAGTGCAGAAGGATCCGGTGAGATCCATTGTGATGAAACCTCTGAAACAGCTTGTCAGTTTGGTGCCACTTGCTTGCTCTTTCCCCATAGCCCTGACATTTTTCCCCCTTCTAATATTTATCCATTTCCCTTTGGAAATTTGTTATTGACTGTGCTTCCACAGCTCTTTCGGATCATCATGACATCATAGATCATAGAATCCTACAGTGCAGAAGGAGGCCATTCAGCCCATCGAATCTGCACCAACCACAATCCCACCCAAGCCCTATCCCCATAACCCCATGAATTTACCCTCGCTAGTCCCCCTGGCAATTTAGCATGGCCAATCCACCTAACCCGCTCATCTTTGGACTGTGGGAGGAAACCGGAGCACCCGGAGGAAACCAAGGCAGACACAGGGAGAATGTGCAAACTCCACACAGACAGTAATCCAAGCTGGGAATTGAACCCGGGTCCCTGGTGCTGTGATACAACAGCACTAACCACTGTGCCACAGTGCTGACGCCCTGTGTAAAAGAATTTCTCCTCATACCCCCAGGTTCCTTTGTGCCATTACTTTAAAATATTGATTTGATTTATTATGGTCACATGTATTTACAGTGAAAAGTATTGTTTCTTGCGCGCTATACAGACAGAGCATAAAGAAGGAAATGAGAGAGAGCAGAATGTAGAGTTACAGCCATAGCTAGGGTGTAGAGAAAGATCAACTGAATGCAAGGTAAGTCCATTCAAAAGTCTGACAGCAGCAGGGAAGAAGCTGTTCTTGAGTCGGTTGGTACGTGACCTCAGACTTTTGTATCTTTTTCCCGAAGGAAGAAGGTGGAAGAGAGAATGTCCGGGGTACATGGGGGTCCTTAATTATGCTGGCTGTTTTGCCGAGGCAGCGGAAGTGTAGACAGTGTCAATGGACGGGAGACTGGTCTTGGGCAGAGCAGGAGCCATACCAAGCTGTGATACAACCAGAAAGAATGCTTTCTATGGTGCATCTGTAAAAGTTAGTGAGAATCGTAGCTGACATGCTAAATTTCCTTAATCTTCTCAGAAAGGAGAGGCATTGGTGAGCTTTTTTAACTATAGTGTCGGCATGGGGGGACCAGGACAGGTTGTTGGTGATCTGGACACCTAAAAACTTGATGTATTTAATGAGCCATGGGGTGGAGTGGTGGGGTGGGGGAGGAGTTAATGAATTTGGGGTTAGCAAGTTTTTCTTTGTCTTGAGGGTTGTGCTTGCTGCTTCGCCAGATGTTGCCAGGTGAGTTCTCTGGAGATTCTGTTATGGCTCCAGAGCATTCCAGCCCCATCGCAGCTACAGGAGATGACAGCTGTGGTTCACAATTACGCAGTTGCTACTGGTGCTGAGTTCAGGGCTGATGCTGTGACTGTCCATCCCATCCTACTTGATGTGTCTCCCTTTGATCATGCAACCCCAACGCTTCAACAATTTCTGTTAGTTCTAGTCCTCCTTTCGCTCTCGCTGGTAATTTGCTAACTCTACCCCAGTGTCCTGGGCCAATGCTCATTCCTCCAGCCAGAATCACTGAGTGAACGTCATCTGGTCATTATTACATCACTGTTTGTTGGACCTTACTCTGTGGAAATTGGCTGCTGCATTTCCTACATTAGAAGAGTGACTGCATTTCAACAAGTACTTCATTGGCTCTGAAGCACTTTGAAAGTTCCTGAGGTCACCAAAGGCCCGGATAAATACAGTTCTTTCTTTAAGCAGGACTAACTGCTTGACATGGTGAGTAGAATAAGTTCTCAAATCATCCATCAAACTGAAAATTCAGATCCTCGCTCGGAATGATCTTCAGCAACTCCGCTGATGATCATCTAGCTTATTTCCTGCAGCCCTGGAGCTTTCACTTCTTGTGTCACTTCAGTGCTGAATTTTTCATTGCCATGGCTGTTTAGTTTTTAATAAGTGACCGTCCACCTAAGTAACTTTCCACCAAAGCCATGTTTATGGTCATTTATCTTCCTTGCGAATTGCTTTTTCCTTAGTCGAGTTAATGCCTCATCTTCAAACTCTTTGGCCAGGATTTTACGGCCCCTCTGTAGCGTTCCTCTCCCTGGTGGATGCGATGAGCCATTTAAATGGCCATTCAATTTGGTGGGTCCGTACTGTCCTGCTGGGCAGGAAGCATGGTAAAATACTTTGTATTAATTCAGAGCTTCTTCAGGACTATCCTTTCTTGTATTTTGTCCCTTTTCCATATGCATGCTTTACACTCATCCATCAGCCCCGTCTACTCTTTTACTCATTGTGTCATCCTGCAGGCATCAACTTCATTCAGCGAGCACAGCCTAAGCACTGAAAACCTCCTCACTCAAGAATGTTAGTTATGAGGAAAGCTGGAGGTGATTTAATTGGTACAGAGGAAGCTGAGAGGGGATCTTCTTTGCTTTATTCTTACATGGGATGTGGGCCTCACTGAGAAAGCTAGTATTTGTTTCCCCATCCCTAATTACCCTTGAATTGTGTCTTGCTGGGTCATTTCAAAGGGTAGTTAAGAGTCAATCACATTGCTTTGGATCTGGAGTCACATGTAGGCCAGACAGGGTATGGGTGGCAGATTTCCTTTCTTAATGGATCTTAGTGAACCAGATGGGATTTTACAACTATAGATGATAGTTTCATGGTCACAATTCCTGAGACTAGCTTTATATTCCAGATTTATTCATTGAATTTGAATTCTGCCAGCTGTATTTGATGGGATTTGAATCCATGTCTCCTGTGCGTTAACCCAAGTCGCTGGATCACTAGTCCAGTGACTTTGCAACTCTGCTACTGTCTCCCCCATAATTAATTTAATTGAGGTGTATAGAATTGAGAGGTGTCTACATAGAGTGGATAGGAAAACCTATTTCCTTAAACCAACAAACACGGTGCGTACATTTAAAGTAATTGGTAGAAGGATTAGATGGAAGTTAAGAATATTTAACACCCAGTCATTGGTGGGCATGGGTAAGGATGTGGGTGATGAGGATTTCTACCTCTGTCACATATTTGCATTTAAAAAGTATTTGGATATGCTGTAGCAGAGTTAGAAAGTAGAATTAGGCTGGCTGGCTCTTTTATGCCTGGCACAGACATTGTGGGCTGAATAGCCCCTTCTGTGCTTGACCCTAGTGCAGAAGGAGGCCATTCGGCCCACTGAGTCAGCACCAACCACAATCCCACTCATGCCCTCTTCCCGTAACCCCACATATTTACCCTGCAAGTCCCCCTGACACTAGGGTCAATTTAGCATAGCCCATCAACCTAACCCGCACATCTTTGGACTGTGGGAGGAAACTGGAGCACCCGGAGGAACCCACGCAGAGACAGGGCGAATGTGTAAACTCCACACAGACAGTGACCCATGGCCGGAATTGAACCCGGGTCCCTGGTGCTGTGAGGCAGCAGTGCTCGGCGCTGTGAGGCAGCAGTGCTCACCACTGCCCCTGCTGTAGGAAAAATACCTACCGAGTCCCGGGACTACTGGCTGGGATCGGAGTCACAGTAAGAGGGCTGTTGGGGGTTGGCAACAAGGGCAAGGGGTGGCTCTCAGTGGCGCCGCCCCTCCCCCCAACCCAGCACTGAGTGCCTTTGATTGAGGCATTCCCTCTCGCCGGATTTCCAGCATCCAGTCTTTTGCCTCTGTTTGGTTGCACCGCTGATCTCAAATGAAGCTGTCACATCATCTCCACTTCACTCACAGCCTTAAAGAAGATGATTCCTGTTTGATAACTTTCAACAACTTTTTATCAAGCCAGTGTCTGTTCGGCGCTCGGAATACATTTCTAACAAACGTGAAGAAGAGGTTAGAAAGCGATTAAAATTGAAGCAAGCCTCTGAGACGAGAGGAAAAGTACTGATATCTTAAAGGAGACTGTGAAATAAATAAGAAAAGAAGTTAAGAGCTAGAAAAGAAAGGCTTTTAGGAAATAGTTTTCAAAAGGTGTCTAAAAAGCAATGAAATATTTTACAAGAATATCGGTCAAAAGTGAGGTGAATCTCCTATTTATGAATGAAGATCAAAAAATAGTGCAAGTATTTAATAAGAACTTTGATCTTTACTAAAGAGAGGAAGGGGAACCCCAAAGTGATTCCAAGTGAGTTGAATTAAACTCTGTTTGATGAAAGACAAATGTTCAATTAGTTGGTTAGGCAAAGGGATACATCCTAGGATCCTGAAGGGTGAAATTGCCGCAGCTATGGAAATTATATTTCAATGCTGTATTGAGTGCGAATGTGTGCTAGAGGATTGGAGGGTGACCAATGTACTACCCATTATTAAAAAAGGAGACAGAGTTAATCCAGGTAATTACAGGCTAGTTAGGTTAACTTCCGTGGTAGGAAAAATGTTAAGAGTCTTTAATTATGGATGAAATTGCCACATATCTAAATAAAGAGAAAATAGTTGGAAGTAGCCAGCATGGGATTTCAAAAAAAGGACAATTGTGCCTGGCTAATCTTATAGAATTATTTGAGGAGGTAACAGGCAGGGTAGGTGGAACTAGAACATAGAATCCCTACAGTGCAGAAGGAGGCCATTTGGCCCATCGAGTCTGCACCGGCTACAATCCCACCCAACGCCTATTCTTGTTTACCCTGCTAATCCCCCTGACACTAAGGGGCAATTTATCATGGGTAACCAATCTAACCCGCACATCTTCGGAGTGTGGGAGGAAACCGGAACACCCGGAGGAAACCCACGCAGATACGGGGAGAACGTGCAGACTCCACACAGACAGTGACCCGAGGCTGGAATTGAACCCGGGTCCCTGGTGCTGTGCGGCAGCAGTGCTAACCACTGTGCCGCCCATAGTGGACTTCAAATGACAAACAGCTTGTTTATGGGGAGCAAATGCTCAGCTGTTAGCAATCCCACAGGATGATATGTGGGAGAAGTGGGATCTTCCTCTTCTTTGGAATGGTGAGCTCTCCCTACCTCCCTCCCCCCGCGATGGAGTAATATGCCCCACCTCCTCGATTCACGGTGCTGCACGGTGTACCTCGTATGGCGGGAACTTCCTTCCTATTGAGGACTAATCTGACAGCCCCCAATTTCTTGCCCAGAGGGGAATGCCGTTAGTGCACCGGACAGTAGGGGGCAAAAATCCACCCGACTCTCTACAGCGTCGGTTGGCACTGAAATGCCAGCGATGTGGCCTCTGGGACGATGGGCAACCCTCAACTCCCTCCAGTCACAGCCACCACCCTCTGTGCAGCAACAGAGAAGCTGGGGGGTCTGGGGAATCATTCTGGGAGTGGCTAGGTGGGGAGAAATACGGTAGATGTACCGTACGCGGGCTCGAGGCAAGTCTTTGGCAAGGTAACTCATTGGGTTATCCTGAATGGGGTATGGAATTAGGGGAATGGAATAACTTTGAAGGCAACTTGTTGTGGCTTCAAGTTATAACTGGTTTATTATCAGCAGTATTTATGTGTGTACAAACAAGAGTCTGACAGAACTGCAATAAATGTCTGCTCTCTTTTCCTCCCTGGCTCCGACTGGCCCCCTCCCAGGATGCGCGCCCTTGCTCCCGATTGGCTCGGCTTCCTGCGCTGCTCCCATTGGGTCCAACCCGATCACGTGGCCCTCAGAGATCAACCCCTTAAAGGGGCCACAGTACCACAGGGAGAGATATGAAACTGGTTTGAAAATTGGTTAGAAGGGAGAATGCCCTTCTCACCCTTTTACAAAGTAATTGAAAGTGGGAAAAGTTCTCCCGCAGGGTTGAGTTCGGGGAGGCTACTTCTGGTTGCTGTATGGATCAAAAATCTGCGTACGTGCCTAAAGGCGATTAGCAGGTGATCCAAAGTAAGAGGTGCAGTTAGTACTGTACTGTAGAAAAACAAGGGGAACTGCAAAGAGATTTTGATGAAGTTGGAAAAGTGGCTAAAAAGAAAAAGTAAAGTTTATTTATTAGTGTCACAAGTGGGCATTAACACTGCATTGAAGTTACTGTGTCACTAGTCACCACACTCCGCCGCCTGTTCAGGTACACTGAGGGAAAATTTAGCATGGCCAACCCACCTAACGTGCACATCTTTGGACTGTGGGAGGAAACCGGAGCACCTGGAAGAAACCCATGCAAACTCCACACAGACAGCGACCCAAGCCAGGAATCGAACCCAGGTCCCTGGTGCTGTGAGGCAGCAGTGCTAACCGCTGGGCCACCATACCGCCCAGGCAAACCAGTAAGGTGAGATGATGCAATATGGTTTCAAAAAAAGTCACCGCATACTCTGAATGAGTCAATGCTGCATAAGACTAGAGGGAATTGAGGATGCTGAGATGGATTCCACATCACACTTCTGAAGGAGATCAGAGCAGCAACCTGGGCCAATATTCACTCCTCATCTAACGCCACTTTAAAAAACATTATCTGATTATCATCACTTTGATGTTTGTGGGAGCTTGCTATATACAAGAGGCTGCAGTGTTTCCTACATTACAGCGGTGACTGCACTGTAAAGTGATATTGGATGCCCTGAGGCTGTGAAAGGCGCTGTACCAATGCAAATTCGCCCTTTACTTAAACCCACACTCAGCATTGACAATCACTGACTCTGAGCAATCTCTTCTTTACTGATACATTCATTGACCAATGGGGATTCGTCTGCATTTTTGAGCTTGGGCCCTTTACCTAAATTAATTAGATTATTAAAACATCTCATCTGGTGATTTCACTAATCCATACATGAATGTGGGATAGAGCAGGAGGGGACGAAATCTCGAGCTCTAACCTGCAATCATGCTGCCCTTTGGCACGACATACCACCATGGTGCCAGAGTACAGTATGGTCTGTACTGAACAGTAAGCATTAATTTGAGACAGCCCATGTACGCTCCCTTCCAGCAGTACCTCAATAATCCTAGATATTAGTCCTGGCACATTTAGTAACCTGATTTTATCACAATTGGCTGTGAGATGAGAGTTGGAGCATATATTATACTCTGTACGGTTGAGGTTGCTTTGCGTTTATTTTTATACCCGTTGGACCCCCCTCTCGTTGTGATGGGCGAGGGGTGTGAGTAGAGACGGTGAGGTTAGAGTAGTAGTAGCAGGAATGCTTTAGGAAAACAGCTGACTTGTGTCGTGTTACATAAGCACTGGGCAATCTGTGAAACTTTCTGTACTCCGCAAAGGCCAAAGACTGACTTCACACACTCCAAAAAGAGGTGTTCCCCGCCCAGCTGAAACCAGGCCACTGGAAAATCCCACCGAGCTGCAATTATAACAGCAGCAAAATAAGAGCATTACTGATAAATCCCGACTCTTTATGCAGTAAATGTGCAAGTGAGTGCCAAGGGCCTCACCTGGTCTCAGCCCCCTTCTCAATAAGTCAATAAATCAAACTAACTTTCTTCCACCCTTCCAAAAGAAGACGTGGGTTAGCTTAATTCCATAGTTGAATATTCATTTTATAGCCAAAGGGCATAATACCTGCAATTTCCTATTAGAAAAGTTATCAAGTCAAACAACACGTCTTTGTACCTTAAGCAGCAGCAGATTCGCAATCTAATGCAGTAGAATCGGAATGGGCAGCTCTTCACCTCGTGCTGATAACAACCTGGGTTTTTGGTGGCTCAAAGTTCCTGTACTTACTGGATAATGTGAGAGCATCATAACACCCGCATTCTATATCCCCCGGCTTTCCTCAGAATCACGCATGCGTATGTTTTGTTTCCCCCCAGTGATTTACAGAGTACTGCTTTCTGGGAGTTTTCAGCAGTTAATTGGAGGCTGGTGAGAACAGCTTCAACAATAGCTTGTGTTTATATTATTGCCTTTAACATAATAAAGCCCTGAAGGGAGTTGAACATGGGGGTGAGGAGCTAGAGCTTTGGATGATCTGAGGTTTGAAGAATGTTTGGAGGTGAGAAGCCGGCGAGAACATTGGAGAAGCGGAGATGGAGGTAACAGGCGAGGGGCAGAGATGGCCGGTGTTACTGAAGGCGGAGGTGCAGAGGTTCTGGTGCCAAGAGCTCAACTTGGGGTCAAATACAAGGCTGAGATTGCGAACTGTGTGATTCAGGCTCAGACAAAGAGGGATGTAATCAGTGGTTAGGGAATGAAGCTTGTGGCGGGGACCGAAGACAGTGGCTTCGGGTCATCCCAACATTTAATTGGAGAAAATCTCTGCTGATCCAGTACTGGATGTTGGACAAGCAGCCTGACAAATCAGAGGCAGTGGAAGTAGCTCCTGCCCGAGAAGCTGCAGTGTCATATTACTTGGGCCATTAATTAGACATGGAAATAAATGGGCTTTCTTCTGTTTTCTGTTGAGACAGTTTAATCTCTCTTTAATAGTCATAATGTGACTATACACAGAAACTGTTCTGTACACAGAAAAGAAAAACCACATGAATTGGTAGGTGGACCTCACATGATGAGGAAACAAACACTCGCCTCCCATTGACAACAGTTGGGGCTGTTTTCCTCATAAAAGGAGGCCAAGAGGAGAGTTCTAGAGGTGTTCAAAATCTTGAAGGATCTGCACAGATTTGATTTATTATTGTCGCATGCATTGGGATACAGTGAAAAGTATTGTTTCTTGCGCGCTATACAGACAGAGCATGCCATTCATAGAGAAGGAAAGGAGAGGATGCAGAATGTCGTGTTACAGTCATAGCTAGGGTGTAGAGAAAGATCAACTAAGTGTGAGGTAGATCCATTCAAAAGTCTGATGACAGCAAAGAAGAAGCTGTTCTTGAGTCGGTTGGTATGTGACCTCAGACTTTTGTATCTTTTGCCTGATGGAGGGAGGTGGAAGAGAGTATGCCCGGGGTGTGTGGGGTCCTTACTTATGCTGGCCGCTTTTCCGAGGCAGCGGGAAGTGTAGACAGTGTCAATGGATGGGAGGCTGGTTTGCGTGATGGACTGGGCTTCATTCAGGACCTTTTGTAGTTTCTTGTGGTCTTGGATAGAGCAGGAGCCATACCAAGTGTGATACATCTGGAAATAATGCTTTCTATGATGCATCTGTAAAAGTTGGTGAGAGTTGTAGCAGACATGCCAGATTTCCTAAGCCTCCTGAGAAAGTAGAGGCATTGGTGGGCTTTCTTAACTATGGCGTCCGCATGGAGGGACCCAGGAGACATTGTTGGTGATCTGGACACCTAAAATCCTGAAGCTCGCGGCCATTTCTACTTCGTTCCCATTGATGTAGACAGGGGCATGTTCTCCACAATGATTCCTGAAGTCGATGACTATCTCCTTCGTTTTGTTGTCATTGAGGGAGAGATTATTAAGTAGAGTAGAGAGGGAGAAACTTGCAACTTGTGAAAAGATAAGAGCACGAGAGAGCACACATTTAAATCAACTGGTAAAAGAAGCAAAAGCAACATAAGGAAAAACATTTTCAAGCAGCAAGTGCTTAGGGCTTGGAATGCCTGAGAGTATTTTTTTCCATTTACGGGATGTGGCCATCGCTGGCTAGGCCAGTATTTATTGCTCATCCCTACTTGCCCTTGAGAAGGTGTTGGTGAGCTGCCTTCTTAAGCCGCTCCAGTTGCAGAGATGTAGGTAAAAGCACAGTGCTGTTAGAGAGGAACTTCAGGATTTTGATCCAGCAACCCTGCTGTGACCCTTTTTTTAAAAAGGGCTGCAGGGAAAAGCCTGGGAACTACAGGCCAGTTAGCCTCACATTTGTGGTGGGTAAGTTGTTGGAAGGTATTTTGAGAGACCGGATCTACAGGCATTTAGAGACACAAGGACTGATTAGGGACGGCCAGCATGGCTTTGAGAGTGGAAAATCATGTCTCACAAATTTTTTGAAGGGGTAGCCAAGAAGGTAGATGAGGGCAGTGCAGTTGATGTTGTCTACATGAACTTTCGCAAGGCCTTTGACAAGGTACCGCATGGTAGGTTGTTGCATAAGATTAAATCTCACGGGATCCAGGGTGAGGTATCTAAATGGATACAAAATTGGCTTCTTGATAGAAGCCAGAGGGTGGTTGTAGAGAGTTGTTTTTCAAACTGGAGGCCTGTGACCAGCGGTGTGCCTCAGGGATCAGTGCTGGGTCCACTGTTATTTGTCATTTATATTAATGATTTGGATGAGAATATAGGAGGCATGGTTAGTAAGTTTGCAGATGACACCAAGATTGTGGCATAGTGGACAGTGAAGAAAGTTATTTCCGATTGCAACGGGATCTTGATCAATTGGGCCAGTGGGCTGACGAATGGCAGATGGAGTTTAATTTAGACAAATGCGAGGTGATGCATTTTGGTAGATTGAACCACAGCAGGACTTACTCAGTTAATGGTAGGGCATTGGGGAGAGTTACAGAACAAAGAGATCTAGGGATACATGTTCATAGCTCCTTGAAACTGGAGTCACAGGTGGACAGAGTGGTGAAGGTGGCATTCGGCATGCTTGGTTTCATTGGTCAGAACATTGAATACAGGAGTTGGGACGTCTTGTTGAAGTTGCACAAGACATTGGTAAGTTTTTCTCTAACGCCTGATACCCCTGGATGAATATCCAGGGGTATCAGGCGTTTAGGAAGAATAGACAGGAAGGAAAAGGTGGTGGGGTCGCGCTATTAATAAGAGATAATATCAGGGTAGTACTGAGGGATGACATAGGCTCTGAGGAACAAAACGTGGAATCATTATGGGTAGAGATGAGGAATAGTAGAGGGAGAAAGACACTAGTAGGTGTGGTATATAGGCCCCCAAATAATAATGTTGAGGTAGGGAGGGCTATAAACAAGCAGATAAGGGATGCGTGTAAAAACGGAACGGCAATAATCATGGGGGACTTCAACATGCACATTGACTGGCAGACTCAAGTCGGTAAGGGTGGAATGGAGGAAGAGTTCTTAGAATGCTGTCGGGATAGTTTCCTTGAACAGCATGTTACGGAACCGACGAGGGAACGAGCTATTTTGGATCTGGTATTGTGTAACGAGGTAGGTAGAATTAAGGATCTTATTGTGAAGGACCCTCTTGGGTCTAGTGACCACAATATGGTCGAATTTCTGATTCAGATGGAAGAGGAGAAAGTTTGGTCCCAAACCAGTGTCCTCTGTTTGAACAGAGGGAAATATGATAGGATGAGGGATGAATTGGCTAAGGTAGACTGGGAGAGCAGGCTGGCAGGTAGGAAAGCTGAGGAACAGTGGAGGATTTTTAAGGAGATCCTTTTCAGTTCTCAGCAAAAATATATTCCAGCAAAAAACAAGGATTGTAAGAAAAGGGAGAACCGGCCGTGGATAACGAAGGAAATAAAGGAGAGTATTAAAATAAAAACAGCTGCGTACAGAGTGGCCAAAAATAGTGGAGAAACAAGTGATTGGGAAAAATTTAAGAAACAACAAAGAGAGACTAAAAAAGCGATAAAGAAAGGAAGGATAGACTATGAAGCTAGGCTAGCAATTAATATAAAAAATGATAGTAAGAGTTTTTATAAATATATAAAAAGGAATAGAGTGGCTAGAGTGAATGTTGGACCCTTGGAGGACGAGAGGGGGGAGTTAATAGTGGGAAATGAGGATATGGCTGAGTCTTTAAATAAGTTTTTTGTGTCGGTCTTCACGGTGGAGGACACAAATAGTTTGCCAAATATTAACGATAGAGGGTTGGCAGCAGGAGAAATACTTAATACAATTAATGTTACCGGAGAGGCAGTGCTGGGTAGACTAATGGGACTGAAGGTGGACAAGTCCCCGGGTCCGGATGGAATGCATCCCAGGGTATTGAAAGAAATGTCAGAGGTAATAGTGGATGCGTTAGTGATTATTTATCAAAACTCGTTGCATTCTGGGGTAGTGCCGGTTGATTGGAAAACGGCTAATGTTACGCCGCTGTTTAAAAAAGGAAGGAGACAAAAGGCGGGTAACTATAGGCCGGTCAGCTTAACGTCTGTAGTAGGGAAAATGCTGGAATCCATTATTAAAGAGGAGATAGCAGGGCATCTGGATAGAAATGGTTAGATCAATCAGACGCAGCATGGATTCATGAGGGGAAAGTCGTGCTTGACGAACATGTTGGATTTTTATGAAGATGTGACTAGGGCGGTTGACGGAGGAGAACCGGTGGATGCGGTGTTTTTGGATTTCCAAAAGGCGTTTGATAAGGTGCCCCATAAAAGGCTGCTGAAGAAGATTAGGGCACACGGAGTTGGGGGTAGTGTGTTAAAGTGGATTGGGGACTGGCTATCCGACAGGAAGCAAAGAGTCGGAATAAATGGGTGTTTTTCCGGTTGGAGGAAGGTAACTAGTGGCGTGCCGCAGGGATCGGTACTCGGGCCGCAACTATTTACCATTTATATAGATGATCTGGAGGAGGGGACGGAGTGTAGGGTAACGAAGTTTGCAGACGACACAAAGATAAGTGGAAAAGCGAATCGTGTGGAGGACGGAGAAGATCTGCAGAGAGATTTGGACAGGCTGAGTGAGTGGGCGAGGATTTGGCAAATGGAGTATAACGTTGATAAATGCGAGGTTATACACTTTGGAGGAAATAATAACAAATGGGATTACTATCTCAATGGAAACAAATTAAAACATGCTACCGTGCAAAGGGACCTGGGGGTCCTTGTGCATGAGACGCAAAAGCCCAGTCTGCAAGTACAACAGGTGATCAAGAAGGCAAATGGGATGTTGGCCTATATTGCGAGGGGGATAGAATATAAAAGCAGGGATGTCTTGATGCACCTATACAGGGCATTGGTGAGGCCGCAGCTGGAATACTGTGTGCAGTATTGGTCCCCTTATATGAGGAAGGATATATTGGCATTGGAGGGAGTGCAGAGAAGGTTCACCAGGTTGATACCGGAGATGAGGGGTTTGGATTATGAGGAGAGGCTGAGGAGATTGGGTTTGTACTCGTTGGAGTTTAGAAGGATGAGGGGGGATCTTATGGAGACTTATAAGATAATGCGGGGGCTGGATAGGGTGGAGGCGGAGAGATTCTTTCCACTGAGTAAGGAAGTTAAAACTAGAGGACACAGCCTCAAAATAAAGGGGGGTCGGTTTAAGACAGAGTTGAGGAGGAACTTCTTCTCCCAGAGGGTGGTGAATCTCTGGAATTCTCTGCCCACTGAGGTGGTGGAGGCTACCTCGCTGAATATGTTTAAAGCGCGGATGGATGGATTCCTGATCGGTAAGGGAATTAAGGGTTATGGGGATCAGGCGGGTAAGTGGTACTGATCCACGTCAGATCAGCCATGATCTTATTGAATGGCGGGGCAGGCTCGAGGGGCTAGATGGCCTACTCCTGCTCCTATTTCTTATGTTCTTATGTAAGGCCACACTTGGAATACTGTGTGCAGTTCTGGTCACCCTCTTATAGAAAGGATATTATTAAACTAGAAAGAGTGCAGGAAAGATTTACTAGGATGCCATCGGGACTTGATGGTTTGGGTTATAAGGAGAGGCTGGATCGACTGGGACTTTTTTCTCTGGAGCGTAGGAGGCTGAGGGGTGATCTTATAGAGGTCTATAAAATAATGAGGGGCACAGATCAGCTGGATAGTCAATATCTTTTCCCAAAAGTAGGGGAGTCTAAAACTAGAGGGCACAGGTTTAAGGTGAGAGGGGAGAGATACAAAAGTGTCCAGAGGGGCAATGTTTTCACACAGAGGGTGGTGAGTGTCTGGAACAAGCTGCCAGAGGTAGTAGTCGAGGCGGGCACAATGTTGTCTTTTAAAAAGCATTTAGATAGTTACATGGTTAAGATGGATATAGAGGGATATGGGCCAAATGCGGGCAATTGGGATTAGCTTAGGGGTTTTTAAAACAAAAGGGTGGCATGGACAAGTTGTGCCGAAGGGCCTGTTTCCATGCTGTAAACCTCCTTAAATAAAATTTAGACTGGGAAGGAATGGCAATATATTTCCAATAGAAGAAGTCTCACAACACCCGGTTAAAGTCCAACAGGTTTATTTAGTAGCAAAAGCCACTAGCTTTCGGAGCGCTTTCCCTTCGTCAGGTGAGTTCTGTTCACAAACAGGGCATATAAAGACACAAACTCAGTTTACAAAATAATGATTGGAATGCGAGTCTTTACAGGTAATCAAATCTTAAAGGTACAGACAATGTGAGTGTAGAGAGGGTTAAGCACAGTTAAAGAGATGTGTATTGTCTCCAGCCAGGACAGTTAGTGAGATTTTGCAAGTCCAGGCAAGTCGTGGGGGTTACAGAAAGTGTGGCATGAACCCAAGATCCTGTTGAGGCCGTCCTCATGTGTGCGGAACTTGGCTATCAGTCTCTGCTCAGCGACCCTGCGCTGTCGTGTGTCGTGAAGTCCGCCTTGGAGAACGCTTACCTGAAGATCAGAGGCCGAATGCCCGTGACCGCTGAAGTGCCTATTGATTGTCGAGCGGTGTTCATTCATCCGTTGTCGTAGCATCTGCATGGTCACCCCAATGTACCATGCCTCGGGACATCCTTTCCTGCAGCGTATCAAGTAGACAAGGTTGGCCAAGTTGCAAGAGTATGTACCGTGTACCTGGTGGATGGTGTTCTCACGTGAGATGATGGCATCCGTGTCGACGATCCGGCACATCTTGCAGAGGTTGCTGTGGCAGGTTTGCGTGGTGTCGTGGTCACTGTTCTCCTGAAGGCTGGGTAGTTTGCTGCGGACAATGGTCTGTTTGAGGTTGTGCGGTTGTTTGAAGGCAAGAAGTGGGGGTGTGGGGATGGCCTTGGTGAGATGTTCGTCTTCATCAATGACATGTTGAAGGCTCCGGAGGAGATGTCGTAGCTTCTCCGCTCCGGGGAAGTACTGGATGATGAAGGGTACTCTGTCCACCGTGTCCCGTGTTTGTCTTCTGAGGAGGTCGGTGTGGTTTTTCGCTGTGGTGCGTTGGAACTGTCGATCAATGAGTCGAGCGCCATATCCTGTTCTTATGAGGGCATCTTTCAGCGTCTGGAGGTGTCTGTTGCGATCCACCTCATCTGAGCAGATCCTGTGTATATGGAGGGCTTGTCCATAGGGGATGGCTTCTTTAACGTGTTTAGGGTGGAAGCTGGAGAAGTGGAGCATCGTGAGGTTATCTGTGGGCTTGCAGTATTTTGAAGTGCTGAGGTGACCGTCCTTAATGGAGATGCGTGTGTCCAAGAATGCAACCGATTCCAGAGAGTAGTCCATGGTGAATCTGATGGTGGGATGGAACTTGTTGATGTCATCATATAGTTGTTTCAATGATTGTTCATCATGAGTCCAAAGGAAGAAGATGTCATCGATGTATCTAGTGTATTAGCATTGGTTGAAGGTCCTGTGCGGTGAAGAGGTCTTGTTCGAACCTGTGCATGAAGATGTTGGCATATTGAGGTGTGAATTTGGTCTCCATGGCTGTTCCGTGTGTCTGGATGAAGAACTGGTTGTTGAAGGTGAAGACATCGTGGTCCAGGATGAAGCGGGTGAGTTGTAAAATTGCATCTGGAAACTGGCAGTTGTCGGCGTTGAGTACTGAGGCAGTTGCAGCAATGCCATCGTCGTGTGGGATGCCGGTGTAGAGTGCCAAGACATCCATTGTGACGAGGAGTGCCCCTGGTTCAACTGCTCCATGTGTGCTGAGTTTCTGTAGGAAGTCCGTAGTGTCGCGACAAAAGCTGGGGGTTCTTTGTACAATGGGTTTCAGGATGCCGTCGACGTAGCTGGAGATGTTCTACCGGGATCTTGGGTTCATGTCACACTCTCTGTAACCCCCACGACTTGCCTGGACTTGCAAAATCTCACTAACTGTCCTGTCTGGAGACAATACACACCTCTTTAACCTGTGCTTAACGCTCTCTCCACTCACATTGTCTGTACCTTTAAGACTTGATTACCTGTAAAGACTCGCATTCCAATCATTATTTTGTAATTTGAGTTTGTGTCTTTATATGACCTGTTTGTGAACAGAACTCCCACTCACCTGACGAAGGGAAAGCGCTCCGAAAGCTAGTGGCTTTTGCTACTAAATAAACCTTTTGGACTTTGACCTGGTGTTGTGAGACTTCTTACTGTGTTTACCCTCGTGCAATGCCAGCATCTCCACACCAATATAATTCCAAGTCAGGATAGTGAGTGACTTGGTGGAGAATTTTCAGGTGTTGATGTTCCCAGGTAGTTGCTTGTCTTGTCTTTCTAGCTGGTAGTGGTCGTGAGTTTGGAAGGTGCTGGCTAAGGAGCCATGGTGAGTTCCTGCAGTGCATCTTGTAGATGGAACATACTGTGCTATTGTTAGTCAGTACTGGAGGGATTGAATGTTTGTGGAAGGGGTGACAATCAAGTGGGCTGCTTTGTCCTGGATGGTGTCGAGTTTCTTGAGTGTTATTGGAGCTGCAGTCATCTAGATAAATGGAGAGTATTCCATCACGCTCCTGGCATCGGCTTTGTAGATGGTGGATAGGCTTTGGAGAGTTCGGAAGTGAGTTACTCGCTGCATGGTTCCTAGCCTCTGACCTGTCCGTGTGGGCACAGTATTTATATGGCTGGTGCTGTTCAGTTTCTGGTCAGTGGTAACCCCCAGGATGTTGATAGCGGGGGATTCAGTGGCGGTCATGCCATTAAATGTCAAGGGGCGGTCGATAGATCTTCTCTTCTTGGAGCTCGTCATTGCCTGGCACTTGTGTGGTGGAGGCAAGTTCAATCGAGGCATTCAAAAGGGAATTGAACAGTTACTTGTAAAGGAAAAATGTGCAGGCTTAGAGGGGAAAGGCAGGAGAATGGCACTAGGTGAATTGCCAATCCAGAGAACCGGTACACACACAATGGGCTGAATGGCATCTTTCTGTAACAATTCTGTGATTCTGAGAAGATGGAATCCAAGCTAATTCTTATCTTCCATATCCATGGGACAACTAAGTCAATCACTACCAATTAACGACTGAGCCATCAGGATATTGTCGAGAGTACTGCAGTCATAATTTTGAGGCCATCTATAAATTACATTATAAATTAAGAAAGATTATAGGTGGCAAAAGGCAAGTGATCAGGCAGTAATTGGATCAGAGAGTTCACATGACCTCAAGCCACAAGAACGCAGCTTGAATGTTTTGCGGACTTCATCTGACCCCCTCCCCCCTCCACTAAATTACAGCTTTTCAAAGTTCAGCATATAAAAATAATAGAGGGTCGAGACCAAGTGAAAGACTTTAATTTAATCTTCAGGTTCAAATAATGTCTGTAGAACGTTTGGACTTCACTCGTGGTTTTATAGTGGAAGCTGAACCCCACAATTAGATGACAATCTGATTCCTCAATTCTAACCATCCATAATTCTGTAGCCAAGCTCCATGAGTCCTGATTCTTCCTCTCCTGGACTCTGCAGGTACAGTGCCTTCAAACTTTGGTTTTCTCCAGGTTACAGTGGAAACGTTGGGAGGATCGTAACCTGCTTTTTTTAATCCAATCTCTCTATATTTCTGACCCCTCCTTTCACAATGCCTTTCCTGACATAAGGAGGCTGGAAAGCCCCTCACGGCCATTGGAGTACTTTTGAAGTGTGGTCACTGTAATCACCGTGGGAAACACGGCAGCCAATTTGTGGTCAGCAGGTTCTGCTCTTGCTACCAGCAGTGACGTCCATGACCAGACCCCAGGGAAGCAATGACGTCTTAGTATTGTCAATGAACTAGTAATCCAGTGACCCAGGGTAATACTCTGGGGACCCGTTTTCAAATACCACCAAGGCAGATGTTGAATTTGAATTCAATACAGATTTGTAATCAAAAGTCTAATGACCATGAAACCAGCCTGAATTGTCATAAAAACCCATCTGATTAAACTGATTGGCCATGCTAAGTTGCCCCTTAGTGTCAGGAAGACGAGCTAGGGTAAATGCATGGGGTTATGGGGATAGGGTCTGGATGGGATTGTGGTCGGTACAGACCCCCTCCCCATCCCAACACGATATTCCTGCTGAATTTTCTCACTTACCATCACATAATATTATCTGGTCATTATCACCTTGTTGTTTGTGGAAACTTGCTGCACAAATTAGTGGCTGTGTTTCCTACATCACAACTGTGACAGTGCTTCGAAATACTTTCATAGAATCATAGAACCTACAGTGCAGAAGGAGGCCATTTGGCCCATCATGTTTGCATTGACCACAATCCCACCCAGGCTCCATTCCCGTAACCCCACATATTTACCCTACCTAATCCCCCTGACACTAAGGGGCAATTTAGCATGGCCAATCCACCTAACCCGCACATCTTTGGAGACACGGGGAGAACATGCAAACTCCACACAGACAGTGACCCAAGCCGGGAATCGAACCCGGGTCCCTGGCGCTCTGAGGCAGCAGTGCTAACCACTGTGCCACCGTGGATGTAAAGCAGTTAGGCGCATCCTGAAGTCATGAAAAGATCTGTTTAAACGTAAATCATTTGGTTACCTTGGAGCAACAGCCAGGATTTTGTGCTCGAGCCTTTAGAGTGGGGCTTGAACCTGCTGCTTTCTGACTCCTGCTGCCATTCATGGAAGTATTGATTCTGGAGTGACAGAGTTTGTAAACCCATCTTGTGGGTATAGTTAGAAGGAGAATACTGCCGTGCCTTAAGACTGATTGCTGCATCTACGTCACAGCACCCAAGTTGTCGGGTTTAAACTATGTCGTCAGACATCATACAGTTATAACCATCGAAGGGCCGCAAGGCCTCCTGCTGCTCCTATCTTCTAACATTCTTCTCATATTTTGCTGTGTGGTAGCGTCTTGCCCACCATCTCTGATTCACAGTAAATTGTGGGCCTGATCCTTTTTTCCCTCCTGCTTTCTTTAAAGTGACATTGTGCGTGTGTGTTTAATGAGACCTGATTACAGTGGATGTATCTTAGAAGTTTACAACTTTAACATGAATCACTTGTAAGTTACTCTGAAAACAACCCTGCTACTTAACATCGTGGGAGCTCAAAACATCCAGCTGCTGTCCTGAAATCACAGAATGGTTACGACACCGAAGAAGGCCATTCGGCCCATTGTGTCTGTGCTGGCTCTCTGAAGGACAATATTTCTCCAGTAATGTCTTGTTCCTCTCTGCTGGCGCTGACTCATGGCGAAGCATTTTTCTGTAGGTTCGCCAACTTTCCATTGCTCCCAGAGGCTGGAGTTCCTCTGTTTTATTGTTCCTTTTGAACTTGGGGACAGGAGGAGGCCATTCATGTGACCGTGTAGTGGCAATATCTCCTCAGGTAAGGTGGGCACAGCAGATTAAGGTTTTAGCAGGATCACATGACAGGAAGAAAACAATTCATCGGGTTGCAATACTCGTCCATGTCAAGAAGGATCAGGTTCCAGACAAACAATACGGTGATGATACTGTTCCCCGCAGTCCATAGACTTAAATGTCTGCTTAGTATTTATCCTTGAGTAGCAAGCCACCTTGGTTAAGTGCAAACATGATTCTAGGAACTGACAATGAGCTGTTTTATCAATTGTAGGTGTTGGCTGTGGCTCAGTGAGCAGCACTGTTGCCTTCGTGTTAAGAGATTTTTGTTGTTCATTCAACGGATGTGGACTTTGCTGGCTAGTTCCTAATTAATGACCATCCTAATTGTCCTTGAGATATTGGTGGTAAGCTGCCTTCTTGAACCGCTGCAGTCCTTGAGATGTAGGCACACCAACTGTTGTAAGGGAGGGAGTTCCAGGATTTTGACCGAGCGACAGTGAAGAATCAGCGATATATTTCCAAGTCAGGATGGTGAGTGGCTTGGAGAGGGACTTCCAGGAGATGGTGTTTCCAGGGATCTGCTACCCTTGTCCTTCTGGATGGTAGTAGTTATGGGTTTGGAAGGTGCTGCCTTAGGAGCCTTTGTGAGTTCTTGCAATTCATCTTGTAGATGGTAGATACTGCTGCTACCATGCATTGGTGGTGGAGGGAATGAATGTTTGTGGTGTTAATCAAGTGTGCTGTATTGTCCTGGATGGTGTTGAGCTTTTTGAGTGTTGGAGCTGTACTCATCCAGGCAGGGGAGAGTATTCCATCACACTCCTGAATTATGCCTTATAGATCGTGGACAATCTTTAGGGAGTCAGGAGGCGAGTTACTAGCCACAGGGTTCCGAGTGACCTGAGCATGTAACCACAGTATTTATATGGCTGGTGCAGGTCAATTTCTGGTCAATGATAACCCCCAGGACGTTTATAGTGAAAGATTCAGAGATAGTGGTGACATTGAATGTCAAGAGGCGATGGTTAGATCCTCTCTTGCTGGAGATGGTCATTGTGTGGCATGAATGATAGTTGCCACTTGTCAGCCCAAACATGGATATTGTGCAGATCAGTGGTTCCGAAACTGTGATCCGTGGGCCACACACATGGGTATTGCAGGTGGTCCGTGGAAAAAAAATACAATTATGTGTACCTTGTAAGATGTTACACTATTATTTGCAGTGGGATTGATTGGTCAAAATGTGTTGGAGTTAGCACAGGTAAGGCCCGTGCGATGTTAGGCTAACACAGTGGGGTTGTAATGCTGGGGTGAACAGGATCAAACATTACGGGGAGAAAGCAGGATTAGTCTGTTGAGTTGGACGATCAGCCATGATCGTGATGAATGGTGGAGCAGGCTCAAAGGGCCGAATGGCCTTCTCCTGCTCCTATCTTCTATGTTTCTATGTCTAAGAGCAATGGCTCTGCGAGCAACATCCATTTACTGCAGCATCCATAGAAAGGCATTGATTGTAAAGAAAATGCCTGCTGATCTCATGATTGTTTTGAAGAAAACGGTTAAAACAGTTAATTTGATCAAGGCCTTTCCATTAAATTCATGAATATTTGTGGCTCTATGTGACAAGGTGGGCAGTGATCACCATCAACTACTTCTGCACACCGAGTTCCGCTGCCTCTCCCAGTGAAGGCTCTAAATTGAATTAACCTCCGAATTCCTAGATTAAGAAAAGTGAGAATCATCCAGTGCATCCCAATCCAACTCACTGCCCTGGCACTGCAGCACAAGGGTGCCAACTCACTGTCCTGGCACTGCAGCACAAGGGTGCCAACTCACTGTCCTGGCACCACAGCACGAGGGTTCAAGTGTATGATGTTACATGAGAGTCAAATCAATGGCCTTTCCCCACCAGTGCTCGCTGAATAAACTCTGGCAGGTGAGGAATCCAAGGGCCGCCATACTTACAAAGATGCATGGACAGCAGGCCCTTCTGTCCAACTAGTCTTTGCTTCTCCACGCAAATCTCCTCCGATTCCATTGGCTTGCAGCCTTTCAGTGTATCTTTCAATTCCCTTTTATGTACTTGTCTAATTTCCTCTTGAGAGCATCAAAGCTATCCACCTCGACTACAACCTGTGGTAGCAAGTTGCACAGTTCGGCCATTCCCCGAATAAAGAAATATCTCCTTATTTCCACGTTGGATTTATTTGTAACTATCCTGCATTTCCACGCTGGATTTATTTGTAACTATCCTGCCCCTGGTTTTGGATTATGGGGCCTTTCGCTCTACATCTACCCTGCCTAACCTGTTCACAGTTTAAGACGTCTATCAGGCCACCTCTTTGTCTACCCTTTTCTAACAAGATAGTATCACCTTGTGTAAGTTTGGCCTGACGTAGCTGCCAACTTTCAGGCAGATGCACAAAGAAAGGCACCTGGAAGCAAGGAGACGTGAGTGAAGGATCTGGAAAGGGGTGACATGGAGTTCATTGAGGATTTTGGAGCTTGTTCAGGTTTAATGCGTGTTTATACCGTTCAGGATTTCACTCTTATCCCTGGATCTCATGTCAATGATGTAAGATGTTTTATGGAGAGCAGGTGCCGATGCCACTTGGTAACCTTATCCTCCTAGTTCCTTGTCTCTAGCTCTGCAGCAAAAGGGTCACGTTCAGTGTGCAGTGCGTACTGTCACCGCACGCTGAACTCTCTCTCACCGCATCTCTCCCTCATGTGCTCTTGCTCTTTTTTTCTCTCATTTTCTCACTTTCTCTTCCTATTCCTTTGTAATTCTCCCCCTGTTTTCTCTGCCTCTGTTTCATTCCGCAGACTTTCTTTCCTGCAGGTCGTCCCTGCCAACGCCTGCTTCGTGCCACGAGCTTTGATTCATTGAGCAAGTGGAACTCTTGATATCTTCAGTAAGGTGACACTGGAACTATCCAGTCGTTGGAGGCCGAGAGGTTAATCTGATGCCTCTGACATGCGTGAAATATCTAGTCCTGAGCCTCTGCTGTAATCTCTTCCTGCGCTTCACCGAATACCAAGGATCGACGTGCCCAAGAATCCCAATCCAACCTGGCGGACCTGTGATTGATACTCCGTTTGAAAGAAGCGAAAAAAAACAGCCTCTATAAATTAAAATCATAGGATCAAAGAATAACGTGGCATGGAAGAAGGCCATTCTGTCCGTCAGATCGCTGCCAGCTCTTTTGCAGCACAATCTGGTTAACCCCACTGTCTTAACCCTATAATCACTTCTCCTTTGAGTATTGATCCAATCCCCTCCCTCTTGATAGCTACTATTGAATTTTATCTGTTGCCCTATTAGGCAGTGAATTCCTTATTGGATATGTTAGTGTCAGAGGATATCGGGAGTCGGCAGGCCTGTGGAGTTGAGGCCACAATCAAATCAGCCATGATTCGTATTGAATGGCAGAACAGACCTGAGGGGGCAAGTGGCCTTCTCCTGTGCCTGATTCATATGTTTGTAGTAACTAGCTTATTTCTGGGTGGCACTGAAAATATACAACAAGACTGTCAGCACCGGTGAAGTGAATACTCAGGTGATTATTTCAGCTGTAAATCTTTCATTCGAGCCAAATGTGACAGTTACAACTGCAGCGTTTTATTATGCCTCAGAATCCACTCAGAGGGTGGTGGATATTTGGAATTCTCTCGCCCAGAGGCAGTGAAAGCTCAATCATTGGGCTTGTTCAAAGCAGAAATCGATAAGAGTTCAGAAGACCATTGCCATCGAGGGAGATGGAGATAATAATGCGGGAAAGTGTCGTTGAGGTCCATGACCAGCCATGATCTAATTGAATGATGGAGCAGGCTCAACGGGTCAAATGGTCTACTTCTGTTCTGATGTTCCTGTGTGGAACAGTTTAGGTTACTATTTTATCGATTTAAAGGATAAATAGCTGAGGGTAAAAGGAATGGAAGGATATGCTAGTCAGGTGGGAGGAGGCTCATGTGGCGTACAAGCACCAGATTGACCAGTTTCATTCCCAAAATTGACAATATATTAAAGAAGGGAACAAGCTTGCTGTCAATCTACAAGAATCTCTTGGATTCTGTCTCCTCCCTTTGGCTGTATTAGATGTGTCACCTTCACATTGAATGGGGTTGTGACTCTGTGAATGGCACATTCATAGAATCATAGAGTCTGCGGCACGGAGGCAGGCCCTTTAGTCCAAACTGGTCTATGCCAACCAAAAAGTCAATCGAAGCTCACCCCATTTGTCTGCTAACCCCATTTGGCCCGTATCCCTCTAAACCTTCCTATCCATGTATCTGTCCAAATGCCTGCCTTTTAAATGTTGTCAATGTCCCTGCCTCAACCACTTCCTCTGGCAGCTCATTCCACACACGTACCACCCTCTGTGTAAAAAAATGTTGCTCCTCGGGTTCCCATTAATCCTTTCCCCTCTTAACTATGCCCTCTAGTTCTCGATTCTCCAACCCTGGGAAAAAGACTAAGTGCATTCAGCCTATCCATGCCTCTCATGATATTATGCACCTCTATAAGATCACCCTTTAGTCTCCAATGCTCCAAATTAAAAAGTCCTAGCTTGTCCAATCTCTCCCTATAACTCAGTCCCTTGAGTCCTGGCAACATCCTTGTAAGTCTCTTCTGCACTTTCTCCAGTTTGACATCTTTCCTATAGCATAGTCAAAGAGGTTTACAGCATGGCCCTTATTTTTTTAAAACCCCTAAGCTAATCCCAATTGCCCGCATTTGGCCCATATCCCTCTATACCCATCATACCCATGTAACTATCTAAATGCTTTTTAAAAGATAAAATTGTACCCGCGTGTGAAAAAATTGCCCCTCTGGACACTTTTGTATCTCTCTCCTCTCACCTTAAACCTATGCCCTCTAGTTTTAGACTCCCCTACCTTTGGGAAAAGATATTGGCTATCTACCTTGTCTATGCCCCTCGTTATTTTATAGATCTGTATAAGATCACCCCTCAGCCTCCTATGCTCCAGAGAAAAAAGTCCCAGTCTATTCAGCCTCTCCTTATAACTCAGTCCAACAAGTCCCTGTAGCATCCTAGTAAATCTTTTCTGCACTCTTTCTAGTTTAATAATATCCTTTCTATAATAGGGTGACCAGAATTGCACACAGTATTCCAAGTGTGGCCTTACCAATATCTTGTACAACTTCAACAAGACGTCCCAACTCCTGTATTCAATGTTCTGACCGATGAAACCAAGCATGCCGAATGCCTTCTTCACCACTCTGTCCACCTGTGATTCCACTTTCAAGGAGCTATGAACATGTACCCCAAGATCTCTTTGTTCTGTAACTCTCCCCAACGCCCTACCATTAACTGAGTAAGTCCTACCCGGGTTCAGTCTACCAAAATGCATTACCTCGCATTTGTCTAAATTAAACTCCATCTGCCATTCGTCAGCCCACTGGCCCAATTGATCAAGATCCCGCTGCAATTGGAGATAACCTTCCTCACCATGCCACCAATCTTGGTGTCATCTGCAATCTTACTAACCATGCCCCCTGTATTCTCATCCAAATCGTTAATATAAACAACAAATAATAGTGGGCCCAGCACTGATCCCTGAGGCACACAACTGGTCACAGGCCTCCAGTTTGAAAAACAACCCTCTACAACCACCCTCTGGCTTCTGTTAAGAAGCCAATTTTGTATCCATTTAGATACCTCACCCTGGATCCCGTGAGATTTAACTTTATGCAACAACCTACCATGCGGTACCTTGTCAAAGGCCTTGCTAAAGTCCATGTAGACAACATCAACTGCACTGCCCTCATCTACCTTCTTGGTTACCACTACAAAAAACTCAATCAAATTTGTGAGACATGATTTTCCACTCTCAAAGCCATGCTGACTGTCCCTAATCAGTCCTTGCATTTCTAAATGCCTGTAGATCCTGTCTCTCAAAATAACTTCCAACAATTTACCCACCACAGATGTGAGGCTCACTGGCCTGTAGTTCCCAGCCCTTTTTAAACAAAGGCACAACATTTGCCACTCTCCAATCTTCAGGCACTTCACCCGTGACTATCGATGATTCAAATATCTCTGATAGGGGACCTGCAATTTCCTCCCTCGCCTCCCACAACGTCCTGGGATATACCTCATCAGGTCCTGCAGATTTATCTACCTTGATGCGCTTTAAGACTTCCAGCACCTCCTTCTCTGTAATATGTACACTCCTCAAGACATCAATATTTAATTTCCCAAGTCCCCTAACATCCATGCTTTTCTCAACAGTAAATACTGATGAGAAATATTCATTTAGGATCTCACCCATCTCTTGTGGATCCGCACATAGATTACCTTGTTGATCCTTAAGAGGCCCTACTCTCTCCCTTGTTACTTTTTTGCCCTTTAGGTATTTATAGAAGCTCTTTGGATTCTCCTTTGCCTTATCTGCCAAAACAATTTCGTGTCCCCTTTTTGTCCTCCTCATTTCTCTCTTAACTCTACTCCTACACTCCCTATACTCTTCAAGAGATTCACTTGATCCCAGCTGGCTATGCACGTCATGTGCCTCTTTCTTCTTCTTGACCAGGGCCTCAATATCCCGAGTCATCTAGGGTTCCCGACTTCTGCCAGCCTTGCCCTTCACTCTAAGAGGAATGTGTTTACCCTGAACCCTGGTTAACACACTTTTGAAAGCATGCCACTTACCAGACGTCCCTTTTCCTTCCCACAGACTCCCCCAATTAACTTTTGAAAGTTCCTGCCTGATACCATCAAAATTGGCCTTGCCCCAATTTAGAATATTAACTTTTGGAATATTAATTAAGCAAGGCAACCAAAACTGAACACAATACTCCAGGTGCAGCCTCACCATCGTCCCATACAACTGCAACATAACTTCCCAACTTCTATACTCAATGCCCTGACTGATGAAGGCCAGCGTGCCAAAAGCCTTCTTCACTGCCCTATCTACCTGTAACTCCACCTTTAGAGAACCATACACCTGAACCCCAAGGTCCATCCTGTCACGCCCTATAAGAATTTGCTAAATTTCAATGTGGTCATCGCTCATTCTTCAAAACTCTAGGGAAGGCAGATGCAGTCTCCTTGATCTCTCCTCGTAAAATATTCACTGTGAAAGTCCTACTCTGATTTGACTTTCCAAAATTTTCCTTCCTTCCTCTTGTGTTCTGGTTCCTTCTGTCAACAAACATATTGATAACTTTCATATCTCGTAAAGAGCCTCTTCTCCCAGGTGTTTGATCACCAAGAATAAAGGGAAGAGATTGTAACTTGTGTTACACAATAAATGTAATATTTTTTCACACCTCATTCATCTTGCCAAGTGCTATAATGATTCTCTGTAGCTGTAGTAAAGTGCATGGATTTATTTATCTATCATCTGTTGTTCTCTGTAACATATACAGAGTCTATTACATAATATACATTCGAGAATATTTTCCTGTTCTCTCATTCAATATAAGAGGTCTATTATTTGCTCTTGTGTACGCAGTTGACTATATCCTTTAATATACACAAGTAAAGCTATTCTCTAAATTATTTACACTGTTAGGTGTACCCTTAAAAAATACTGGGCCTGCTTTTGTATATAAGTTATGTAAACAGTCTCCTATATACTGTAAAATATATGTAATGGGTCTATTTTATCCGATAATATACATAGGGATGCTATTCTCTTATGGTATAATATGTAGGGCGGCATGATGGCACAGTGGTTAGCAATGATGCCTCACAGTGCCTGGGACCCAGATTCAATTCCCGGCTTGGGTATGTGTGGAGTCTGTACGGAGTCTGTGTGGGGTTACTCTGGGTGCTCCGGTTTTCTCCCACAGTCCAAAGATGTGTGGGTTAGGTGCATTGGCCATCCTAAAATGTCCCTTAGTGTCCCAGGATGTGTAAATTAGTGGGATTAGCAGGGTAAATATGTGGGATTGCGGGAATAGGGCCGAGGTAGGATTGCAGTCGGTGCAGACTCGGGCCGAATGGCCTGCTTCTGCACTGAAGGGATTCAATGATTCTAGGATGTTTGATATACTATATGCAGGCTATGTTTCCTGAAATATGTATGCCAGGTCTCCTCTTCCCCTTTACTGAGCAATGAAATAAAACCACACACCATTTCAGTTTGGACCACGTGATTCACTGACCAGAAGCATGGGGCTGGATTTTCTCCCTCCAAGCGGAGCAAACCTGTGTCAGGTGGGTAGAGAAAGAGGCCAGCGGGTCCCACAGGCGGAACTCCTGCCCCATATGCCTTAACAGCAATTTTTAACAGCATTGGAAAAGGACCAGTTCATTAGCCCACATGCAGCGGTTCCAACCTTGCCGGCTCCATTGTAAGACTATAAGATATATGAGCAGAATTAGGCCAATCGGCCCATCGAGTCTGCTCTGCCACTCAATCATGGCTGATAATTTTCTTATCCCCATTCCCCTGCCTTCTTCCCGTAACCCTTGATCCCCTTATTGATCAAGAACCTATTTATCTCTGTCTTAAAGACACTCAATGACCCGGCCTCCACAGCCGTCTGTGGCAATGAATTCCACAGATTCGCCATCCTCTGGCTGAAGAAATCCCTCCTCATCTCAGTATTAAAGGAGCATCCCTTCACTTTGAGGTTGTGCCCTCGAGTTCTAGCCCCTCCCACTAATGGAAATATCCTCTCCACGTCCACTCTATCTGGCCTCTCAGCATTCTGTAAGTTTCAATTAGATCCCCCCTCATCCTTCTAAACTCCTTTGAGTACAAACCCAGACTCCTCAACCACTCCTCATATGACAAACCCTTCATTCCTGGGATCATTCTTGTGAATCTCCTCTGGACCTTTAGAACCCCAGCAATTTTGATTCAGATGGGCTGACTTCTGAAAGCAACATGGTTCCAGCTCAGAGCTGTTGTGAACCATGGGGGAGCCCTAGTCTGGAGTCGGGAATCAGTTATTCAGTTGTACAAGGGAATCCCATGCATGCTTAGCTGAGCTTCAAATTCCATTGATTGTTTCAGCTCCAGATGCTTTGTTGACACAGCTGTCAAGGGGCCTGTGAGGTTGTTTACCTTGATAGTTTTATGATCATTAATAGGATTAATTTTTGACGTGGTTTTTGAATGATTGTTTATTTTGACAGTATTAGGATTCAAGAATTCTGCACGTCGTAGTTACTGGATGAGTCAGCATGGGAAGGGTGTGGAGTGGTCAATGACATGCGCGTGGGGAGGGAATATGGGGTTGAGGTGGATATGGGGTGATGGGTTAGGGGCTGCACATTCATCTATGGAACTGCGTTAATGCAGACAGGCTCTCTAGCCTGCCCGCCTCGACATCTACCTGCTTGCATTTCCAGTTCTACCCTGCAGTCCTCACTCCGTCCGCCCACAACTCTGTGGGATGGACCAGCACGGTGACTCAGGAGGCCAGATTGTATTATCGAAAAAGTGGCCCGACTCCCAATTCTGGCCCCTCACACTCACCAAGAGTGGAATCAAATTGCTGCCCCATTCCTCCCTCCCCCACAACCATTCAAATGTACAAGAAAGTATGACATGGCTCTTGATGTTTACTCATGATGGACACTGGGTGAGTCGACTTGGTCAGTGTAAGGGCAATGGAGGGTGGATGGAGGGCACTAAGTTGGTATAGGTGCTATAAAGGGTCATCAGGGATGGATAGAGGGGAATTGGTTGGCATGGATGGGCCATGGATGGCTGGAGGGCATGAGGTGGCATGAGTTGACATGGTTGCACACTCTACATAACTCAAGGTACCTTTGTATTTGACTGGCTACCTTATCTACTGTCAACCCAGCTGATTTGAGCAGTTAAGTTATTATACCATGCTTGTGTTTTTTTATGCATTTACGGGACGTGGGCATCTCTGGCTAGGCCAGCATTTATTGCCCGTCCCTAGTTGTCCTTGTAGAGGTGATGGTGAGCTGCCTTCTTGAACTGCTACAGTCCCTGCAGCGTAGTAACATAGCCACCTTTGGCTTGATAGGGCAGGTGTGAGTGTGGGACTGTCCTAAACTGGCAATGGAGTGTGACGCACATCAAAGAAGCCACAATCTGCACGTTAATAGAGGTGACTGCCTGACCCAGGCTTGTGTTTTGGTCTCCTAGTGATCTAACCCCAGGGGAGATTGCAGTGACCTGGGGAAAAGACCATTAAATCTCTCCCCGCCATTTTCGTAGCATGGAGCCCCTTTCTGCTTAGCGGGTGGCGGCGAGGGAATGTCACCAAATTCACACTTCCCTCCCAAAAAATGCCATGTTATACTTTATTGTCCACTAGATGGGGCATCTGCTTTCAGTGCCCTCCTCATTACCCTAACTACCTGGAGGCAGGTTGACACAAACTCTTACCTCCAGGCACTGCTTGCCCACGCAGCACATTGTTACCCCTTCTCTGGAGAATACCAAGTTCCATTCTAAAGGACAGAGGTGTGTCCACTCTTAGCCACATCGGCCGGCATGCTGTGCCACAGGACATTGTGTTTCTGATCTGTTGCAACTCTGAGTAATAGAAACAAAATGTTTGGATTAAGGAAAGGCAGCAACAAACCTGCATTAATGTAAGACCATAAGACATAGGAGCAGAATTAGGCCACTGGGCCCAACGAGTCTGCTCCGCCATTCAATCATTACTGATATTTTTCTCATCCCCATTCTCCTGCCTTTTCCCCATAACCCCTGATCCCCTTATTAATCAAGAACCTATCTATCTCTGTCTTAAAGACACTCAATGACCTGGCCTCTACAGCTTTTTGCGGCAAAGAGTTCCACAGATTCACCACTCTCTGGCTGAAGAAATTCCTCCTCATCCCTGTTCTAAAGGATCGTCCCTTTAGCCTGAGGTTGTGCCCTCTGGTTCTAGTTTATCCTACTGGTGGAAACATCCTCTCCACATCCACTCTATCCAGGCCTTGCAGTATCCTGTAAGTTTCAATAAGATCCCCCCTCATCCTTCTAAACTCCAACGAGTACAGACCCAGAGTCCTCAACCGTTCCTCATACGACAAACCCTCAATCCCAGGGATCATTCTTGTGAACCTTCTCTGGACCCTTTCCAAGACCAGCTCATCCTTCCTTAGATCTGGGACCCAAAACTGCTCAGAATACTCCAAATTTGGGGTTTGACCAGAGCCTTATACAGCCTTAGAAGTACATCCCTGCTCTTGTATTCTAGCCCTCTCGACATGAATGGTATAGCATCTGTTGTAATTATACTCCAACCAATTTGTACACAGCAAAGCCCCACAAACAGCAATGAGTGGAATGATCTGGTCATCTATTCTACATGTTGGTGAAAGGATTAATATTTGCCAAGGCACTGGGGATAATTTCCATGTTCAATTAGTGACAGAGGATCCTTCAGGTCCACCTGAGGGATAAAGAAGGGGCCTTGGTTTAACATCCCAAACAGAAATATAGCCTTTGATGGTACAGCATTGAAATTCCAGGCCTGATTGTGAGCTGCAATGTTCTCTAGATCAGCAACAAGGCTTGGTACCAATGTGGCTGGAGCGATTCCTCAAACCCAACTTCATTTGGGAGCCCTCTCTCCTCTTATCTCTCTACCTTGCTTGCCTTTATAGGACGGGGCATAGAGTATAAAAGTTGGGGTCTGATGTTGCAGATGTATAGAACGTTGGTTCGGCCGCATTTGGAATACTGCGTCCAGTTCTGGTCGCCACACTACCAGAAGGACGTGGAGGCTTTGGAGAGAGTACAGAGGAGGTTTACCAGGATGTTGCCTGGTATGGAGGGGCTTGGTTATGAGGAGAGATTGGGGAAACTGGGGTTGTTCTCCTTGGAAAGACGGAGGATGAGGGGAGACTTAATAGAGGTGTATAAAATTATGAAAGGCATAGATAGGGTGAACGGTGGGAAGCTTTTCCCCGGGTCGGTGGTGACGTTCACGAGGGGTCATAGGTTCCCCATATTGGCCCTGGGGTTTTCACTCTGGGTTTTCGCCTCTCCCTGGAGATCACATGGTCTGGAATGGGGGGGTGGGGGTGAGTTAATAGGTTGTGATGAACAAAGCATCGTAGCTGTGAGGGACAGCTCGGTGGATAGGATATTAGGATGTAGATAGGCTGGAAAATTGGGCGGGGATCCTGGATTCAGGATTCAATCCTGGACCGGGGAGCGGCGCGGGCTTGGAGGGCCGAAGGGCCTGTTCCTGTGCTGTATTGTTCTTTGTTCTTTGTACCTCTATCAGATTCTGAAAGCAATTTTCAGATGTAAAGGACCACTGCTTGAGTTGGGGAAAGGGAGAGACTGTAGAGGATTCTCTCCTCATGCCTTCCATCTCATTGACAGGAAACTTTTAAAAGTCCAACATTAAACTTACTAAACTGGGACATTCAACATGGTGAAGATGCACTTTGTTGTTCTCATAGCTGAAAGAAGGCCATCCAGTTAAATATTTAAGTGACTTATCAATGATCACAGGAATAAGGATCAGCATTCTTCCCAATTACAAGCACTCATCCCGGAATTCCATTTTGAAAACTCTTATTGGCAGTGATTTACCCTCTCTAACTGTACACATGATCTGTTATTGTGAGGAAACAAGGATCCCCTATTACTGAAAGAGAAGGGAAAGCAGATAAATGATTAACAACTACTTTTTCCATCAAATAAGATGACGTAAGTGTGGACACAGGTTTTGGGATTGGCCACAGGACAGGCAGGGACACTGAGAATCTGGAGAGAAAGCACTTGATTCGGGAAGTTTCTCCCTGCACTTCTGTTCCTCCAGCATAAGGCAAAGTCCATTTGATCCTACGTTTGTCTCTATCAAGGGCTAAACCACACGGTGGGGCTGTGCACAAGACAGACCATTTGAATTCAAATGGAATTGGAAACAAGGGTGTAAAATATAGCAGAGGAACTAGGGGTACAGATGCACAAAAGCAGTGGTGCAGATTAATAAGGCCATAAAAGAAAAGTACTGGAATTTGTTTCTTTAGTGACATAATTGAAAAGCAGAAAAGCTATGGAACCTTGTTCAGGCAGATCATGCATGCAATTACTGGGCACAGTTTTGGTCTCCATATTATAAAACAAATGTACATAGAGGCACCGGAGAAAGTGCAATGAAAGATTCACAAGGATGATATCAGAAGTGGGAGGACAAATAAAGGCTTAGGGATGTCCATGGAGTTCTGAACGATTCTTGAAAAGTTCCATAAGGTAGTTGTAGAGAAGATGTTTCACTTCTGGAGAAGACCAAAACTAGAGGTTATTAATGTAAGATAATCATTAAAATATCCAAAAAGAAATTCAGGAGTAAAATTTTTACCCAGAGTGGTGAGAATGTGAAACTTGCCAATTGGGGAGTAGTTCAGGTGAGTAACCTAAAGTAAAAGTTTGAAAATATGTACCAACAGATTCAAGCTTCTTCCCTGCTGTTACAGACTTTTGAATGGACCTCTCATATATTGAACTGATCTACTCTGCACCTTCTCCGTGGTTGTAACACTATATTCTGCACTCTGTTCCACTACCCTGATGTACTTATGTACAGTATGCTTTGTAAGGACAGCAAAACAATACTTTTCACTGTATCTCGGTACATGTGACAGTAATAAATCAAATCAAACATAGGTACATTTAAGGGGAAGCTGGATAAGCACATGAGGGAGAAAGGAATCGAAGAATTCTGCTGATAGAATTAAAAGAAGTTGGAACATAGGACTTAGGACCAGGAATATCGCATTCAACCCTTCGAGCCTTCTCTGCCATTCGATAAGACCGTGGCTGATCTGGTTGTGATCTCAAATCCACTTTCCTGCATGCAGCCATTACCTTTAACTTTCTCGTCTGTCAAGGTGCTGGTAGGGAAGGCTCGTGTGGAGCATAAACACTGGCGTGGAGCATAAACACTGGCATGGACCAGTTGGGTTGGGCTTACTGGCCTGTTTCTATGCTGCAAATTCTATGTAATAACAAGTGATGTGACACTCACCTCTAATAATGAAGGGTGGTGCCAGTCGAGCTGTGATCCCCTTTGATATTCTTTATCTTATCAGCAACTGGTCCAAATGCTATGATTAGTGATTCATTTTTTTAAAAAAAACAAGAAGGTTTGGCTTTTGTACTTTGATCAGAAAAGTTGTTTACTGTGAAAGGTGCATTGTTTAATTATTAGTAAGTGCCAATCAATGAACACTCTCAACAATAGCATTGCTGCTTTCCTTTTGTTTAGTTAAAGTTGGAGATTTGTGTGGCATAAACTCTGAAGTAAAGATGCTTTTCAATCGCAACATTTAGTCAGCTGCTTGAGTGACCAAATAATTGGCTATGTGTTAGCAGTGGCGTTGAATAGTAAGCATTTTGTTATTTCTCCGGAATTTATTATGTCTTCTTCATGGAACTAGTTATTCACTTCTTGAGAATCGGCTACTGTCTTTTCCCAGGGGCCAACAGTAACTGCACTTCCAAAGTCATTCACTAGCCGTGAAGCTCGATGGAGTTTCTAACAAGCTGAGAATGCGGGCGGCAAGCCTGCTGATTCCGTTTCATTTCCTTCCCCTTCTGAAAGATTTCACTCCCCCCGGAGATTCGCGCCCACAGGCATTCTGGGTCCGAGGCCAGGATTTTCCGACCCTGCCTTGGCGGGAAAGTCCATCGGCTTTCGGTGGGACCAGACAATCCCGGTGGTGGGTCAGACCAAGAAATCCCACCCTGAGAGTCCAAAGAGAGAATGAAAGAAAAAAAACTTGCATTTATATAGCAACTTTCACAACCTCAGTGTGGTCATTGACGTAATGTGTAGATACAACAACAATTTGCATTCATACAGCAAATATAATGTATTAAAACATCCCTAGGTGCTTCACCGAGGCGATATGAGGGAAGGTGACAAAAAGCTTGGTCAAAGAGGAGTATCTTAAAGAAGGTAAAAGGGGTAGAGAGGCAAAGGCTGGAATGTCCACGCCAACGGGATTTTCTCATCCCGCTGCAGTGAGCGGAGATTTGGCTTGTCGCCAGATTCTCCATCTTCGCTGTAGTGGGACCACGGCATGAACAGGCAGTAAGGCCGCGCCCATTGAGTTTAAGACCATAAGACATAGGAGCGGAAGTAAGGCCATTCGGCCCATCGAGTCCACTCCACCATTCAATCATGGTTGATTTCAACTCCATTTACCTGCTCTCTCCCCATAGCCCTTAATTCCTCGAGAAATCAAGAATTTATCAATTTCTGTCTTGAAGACGCTCAACGTCTCGGCCTCCACAGCCCTCTGTGGCAATGAATTCCACAGACCCACCACTCTCTGGCTGAAGAAATTTCTCCTCATCTCTGTTCTAAAGTGACTCCCTTTTATTCTAAGGCTGTGCCCCCGCGTCCTAGTCTCCCCTGCTAATGGAAACAACTTCCCTACGTCCATCCTATCTAAGCCGTTCATTATCTTGTAAGTTTCTATTAGATCTCCCCTCAACCTCCTAAACTCCAATGAATATAATCCCACGATCCTCAGACGTTCATCGTATGTCAGGCCTACCATTCCTGGGATCATCCGTGTGAATCTCCGCTGGACCCGCTCCAGTGCCAGTATGCCCTTCCTGAGGTGTGGGGCCCAAAATTGCTCTCAGTACTCCAAATGGGGCCTAACCAGTGCTTTATAAAGCCTCAGAAGTACATCCCTGCTTTTGTATTCCAAGCCTCTTGAGATAAATGACAACATTACATTTGCTTTCTTAATTACGGACTCAACCTGCAAGTTTACCTTTAGAGAATCCTGGACTAGGACTCCCAAGTCCCTTTGCACTTTAGCATTATGAATTTTGTCACCGTTTAGAAAATAGTCCATGCCTCTATTCTTTTTTCCAAAGTGCAAGACCTCGCACTTGCCCACGTTGAATTTCATCAGCCACTTCTTGGACCACTCTCTTAAACTGTCTAAATCTTTCTGCAGCCTCCTCAGTACTACCTTAGTTTTAGGGAGGGAATTTCAGAGTTTAGTGCCTAGGCACATGAAGGCACAACCACCAACAGTGGAGCGATTAAAATCAGTAAGTGACCTGAATTGGAGGAGAGACGAGACCTTGGAAGGTTGAATGGGTGGAATATGTTACATTGATGAGAACAGGTGAGTCTAGGGAGGGATTTGAAAATAAAATGGGAATATTAACAAGGGATTTGAATATAAGAGTCAAGAAACTATACAGGATCTTGGGGTCACATGTGGGTTACTGTGTGCAGTTTTGGTCCCCTTACCTAAGGAAAACCTACTTGCCTGAGAGAGAATCCAACAATTTGTGACTAGAATGGTTGACGAGGGAAGGGCCGTGGATGTCCTCTATATGGACTTTAGTAAAGCGTTTGACAAAGTCCCTCATGGTAGGTTGGTGCAAAAGGTTGGATCTCATGGGATAAAGGGGGAGGTGGCTAGATGGGTGGAGAACTGGCTTGGTCACAGAAGACAGGGGGTGGTAGTGGAAGGGTCTTTTTCCGGCTGGATGCCTGTGACTAGTGGTGTTCCGCAGGGCTCTGTATTGGGACCTCTGCTGTTTGTGATTTATATAAACGATCTGGAAGAAGGTGTAACTGGGGTGATCAGTAAGTTTGTGGACGACACAAAAATGGCAGGACTTGCAGATAGTGAGGAGCATTGTCAGAAGCTACAGAAGGATATAGATAGGCTGGAAATTTGGGCAAAGAAATGGCAGGTGGAGTTCAATCCAAATAAATGTGAAGTGATGCATTTTGGTAGAACTAACGTAGGGGGGAGCTATACGATAAATGGCAGAACCATAAAGGGTGTAGATACGCAGAGGGACCTGGGTGTGCAAGTCCACAGATCCTTGAAGGTGACGTCACAGGTGGAGAAGGTAGTGAATAAGGCATATGGCATGCTTGCCTTTATAGGACAGGGCATAGAGTATAAAAGTTGGGGTCTGATGTTGCGGTTGTATAGAACGTTGGTTCGGCCGCATTTGGAATACTGCGCCCCGTTCTGGTCGCCACACTACCAGAAGGACGTGGAGGCTTTAGAGAGAGTGCAGAGGAGGTTTACCAGGATGTTGCCTGGTATGGAGGGGCTTAGTTATGAGGAGAGATTGGGTAAACTGGGGTTGTTCTCACTGGAAAAACGGAGGATGAGGGGTGACCTAATAGAGGTGTATAAAATTATGAAAGGCATAGATAAGGGTGAACGGTGGGAAGCTTTTTCCCAGGTCGGTGGTGACGTTCACGAGGGGTCATAGATTCAAGGTGATGGGGGGGAGGTTTAACACGGATATCAGAAGGATGTATTTTACACACAGGGTGGTGGGGGCCTGGAATGCGCTGCCGGGCAGGGTGGTGGAGGCGGACACACTGGGAACGTTTAAGACTTATCTAGATAGCCACATGAACAGAGTGGGAATGGAGGGATACAAAAGAATGGTCTAGTTTGGACCAGGGAGCGGCACGGGCTTGGACGGCCGAAGGGCCTGTTCCTGTGCTGTATTGTTCTTTGTTCTTTCTTTGTTCTTTGTAAAGGTTCATTCGACTGTTTCTGGGGTGAAAGGATTGCCTCTGAGGAAAGTCTGAATGGATTAGACCTATAGAACCTTGAGCGGTGATAGAATTGAAACATGTAAAATTCATAAGAGGCTTGATGGGGTATAGATACTGGGAGGATATTCCCCTGACTGGGGAATCCAGAACACACAATGATAGTCTTAGAATGAGGGGTAGGTAATTTGGGACTGAGATTAGGTGAAATTTCTTCACTCAAAGTGTGGCGAACCTTTGGAATTATCTACTCCAGAGAACAGTGGACTCTCAGTTGTTGAGTATATTCAAGACTGAGGTCAGATCAGTTGTTGGATACTAAGGAAGTTAAGAGACATGGAGATAGTGCAGGAAGGTAGAAGATTAGCCATGCTCTTATTGAATGGCGGAGCAGTTATGGAGAATGAAAAGGCCCACTCCAGTTCCTATGTCTTATATTCAAATGAGCTAACTAACCTCGGATTGAAAATTAAACTCTGAACCTATTGATCTGTGAGCTGAGATGCATGTTTATTGATTGTGAGTTTGCGTAACCATTCCACTTGATGATAGCTCTGTGAATAAAGTAGGGATTACATTTATATAGCACCTTTCACTAACGTCAGGCTACCCCAAAAGCCAATGCAGTCCATTCGACGTGTAGCCACCATTGTAACTTATATAATGTGGCAGGCACAGCAAGACCCCATTAGCAACAGTGAGAAAATCTGTTTTAGTAATGTGGGTTATGGGTAAGCACTGGCCAGGACTTCAAAGTAGCGTCATGGGATACTTCACATCTACCCAAGAAGGGAGAATTTTAACATATAAAGAAAGAAAAGGAAGAAAGAATTGCGTTTATATAGCACCTGTCATGGCCACCAGGTGTCTCAACGTGCTTTACAGCCAATGAAGTACTTTTTGAAGTTTAGTCACTGTTGTAATGTAGCAAGCGTGGCAGCCAATCAATGCACAGCAAGCTCTCATAAGGAACAAGGTGATAATGACCAGATAATCTGTTTTTGTGATATTGGATGAGGGGTGAATTTTGGCCAGGAGAGCCTCCCTGCACAGTGGGATCTTTTATCCTCATCTGAGAGAGCAAACAAGGCCTCTGTTTAACAATACATACCAAAGACGGCACTCTGACAATGCAGCACCCACTCAGTGACTGCGCTGGAATGTCAGCCAAGATTGATGCACTCCAATACTGGAGTGGGACTTAAACCCATGACCTTCTAACTCGGAGGAAAGAATGCTACCAACTGAGCCACAGCTGACACACATACAAGCAAAGAATCTGGCTTTCATTTTGGAACTTAAGGAATACAGCACTGGAGAAGGTGCAGTCCACAGAATGCAATCGGACTGTTCGATGGACATCAAAGATTCCAAAAGAAGCGCTAAGTTCCATCAGTGTCCCAGACAACACCCTTTCCCTCGTGGCACGGTGGCACAGTGGTTATCACTGCTGCCTCACAGCGCCAGGGACCCGGGTTCGATTCCCAGCTTGGGTGACTCTCTGCAGAGTCTGCACGTTCTCCCCGTGACTCCATGGGTTTCCTCTGGATGCTCCTGTTTCCTCCCACAGTCCGAAAGACGTGCTGGTTAGGTGCATTGGCCATGCTAAATTCTCCCTCAGTGTGCCCAAACAGGCAACTATTGAATTTTCACAGTAACTTCATTGTAGTGTTAATGTAAGCCTACTTGTGACTAATAAATAAACTTGAAAACAGATTAACTAGTTCTTCATTGCATTCTGCTTTGTGGAATCTTGACTTGAGTAAAGTGACTTCACCACTCACAAACCCAGCAGCAATGATTGCACTATTCATCTCTACAACACCATTATTCCAGGCCCAACCACCTTCAGCTGCTTCATCGATGACCGTCTTTTCATTGTAAGGTCAAAAGTGGAGATGTTCGCTGTTGATTGCACAGTGTTAAAATTAGCATTAGTCACTGCACCACTGATGGAGCAGCCTGTGCCCACATGCAGCAAGACCTGGGTAACTTTCAGCCTTGGACTGATCAGGGGCAAATATCATCCATGCCACAGGTGCCAGGAAATGATCATCTCCAACAAGAGAGGGTCTATCCATCCCTTGTTGTCATTTAACACCATTACCATCCCCCACGATCAACATGCTGGTGGTTTCCATTGACCAGTAAAGTAACTTTTAGTCTTCAATGTCTGTTTTGAGGATGAGAAGAGATGCATTTCCAATTACCACGAGGGGAGCTGATAACAGCGAAACCCATGTCGACAGCCTTCCTATCAAGTCCTCAGTGGTAAGGGGAAGTATTTGTATGGATTAATACCTGGATTGTGTCCACAATAGCACTTATAAAACAAAGCTGAACGTCCAACACAAGATTTCTCGTAAAAAGTTGAGGTTTAATAATCTTTGAATAATAACAATGATGTAAGTCACAGTCCATGTTACAGGGACTGCATTGATCTATATTCTAACATTTCATTATTGGTTGTAAATCAGCTGGACAGGTTTGTCTCTATCACAGATAAACAATGCATAAATTGGAAGATAATGCTAAATAAACCTTTTTTTTACCATATTGTAACGATACATCATGTTGAACATGTTTGGACACATCTCTTTTATGAAAGTTGTTTCTAAGGATTCTTTTGTTTAGTTGTTTTTCTTACCCCTTTCCTTGGCTATTGCCATGCCAGGCTGGAAATACTGCTGCAAGTGGCCTATCTTCTGACTCTATCACCTACAAGGCACACATTAGGATGTGTTTGAATGCTTTTCAGTTGCCAGGGTGGAATGCAACTGCAGCAACACTGAAGGAGTTCAACACCATTCAGGACAAAGCAGTCCCCCCATCAACCCTCTATCCACCACTTCAAACATCTCTTCCCTCCACCAGATTCTCCCTTTCTAGCTCGAATGTTCTGAGGCCAGTAGACTCCTAGAACAACTGGCGATGGGCAGTAAAAAGGTGGCCTTGCCAGCGACACCTAAATCCCTTCTCCTGAGCTATTTTTTTTTTTGTGGGGAGTCATTGAAAACAGAGACAACCAAATCAAAGTCCTTGACCGAGGAAAGGTCTATCAGTTGGGGAAATTATATATTTTTTTATTCATTCGAGAGAGATGGGTGTCACTGGCTGGCCAGCATTTATTGTGTGGAGATGCCGGCGTTGGACTGGGGTAAACACATTTATTGCCCATCCCTTGAAACTGAATGGCTTGCTCGGCCATTTCAGAGGGCAGTTGAGAGTCAACCACATTGCTGTGGCTCTGGTGTCACATGTAGGCCAGACTGGGTAAGGATTTCCTTCCTTAAAGGACATTAGCGAACCAGATGGGTTTTTCCGACAATCGACAATGGTTTCATGGTCATCAGTCGATTCTTAATTCCAGATAACATTTTATTGAATTCAAATTCCACCATCTGTCATGGCAGGATTTAAACCTGGGTCCCCAGAACATGAGCTGAGATTCTGGATTAATAGTCTAGCGATAATACCACTAGGCCATCGCCTCCCTAATGGAGATGGGAAAGCCAAGCATTGTTATTGTTCTCTGAAAGGTATTGTCCCAGAAGAATGTTGTTGTAATTCTGAGAGCAGCTTTGTTGAGTTGATGCTTGTGCATCTTTATTGGGAATGGGTTGCTCTCAACACACAACAAGACATCCTTTGCGCAGTATAATGGAGGAATGCAGTGGCACGGTGAGATCGAAATAGCAAAGTACAGATGTAAATGATCAAATGCAAAAAAAAACCACAGCTCAGTTCAGACTATAGAGGATGAAAGACTCAAATTTATATGGCTCCTTTCACATCCGCAAGACAACCCAAAGCACTTGACAGCCAATGTGGCAGCCAATTTGCGCACAGTCAGACCCCACCATAGCAATGAGATCCTTGACCAGATATTCTGTTTTAGTGCTGTGGATTGAGGGATAAATATTGACCAAGAGACCGGCTATAACTCCCGCACTCTTATTTGAAATAGTGCCATAGGATTTGTTACATCCAGTGAGGGGGAGATGTCTGATCTCAGTGCAGCCTTGGTACTTCTTTAGAGGTATCAACCATTGAAGGTGGAATAAGTAACCAACAAGGAGTGATTCAAATTAACTTCAATTTGATTTTATTTATTATTGTCACATGTATTAGTGTGCAGTGAAAAGTATTATTTCTTGCACACTGTACAGACAAAGCATACTGTTCATAGAGAAGGAAAGGAGAGAGTGCAGAATGTAGTGTTACAGTCAGAGCTACAGTACAGAGAAAGATCAACTAATGCGAGGTAGGTCCATTCAAAAGTCTGACAGCAGCAGGGAAGCTGTTCTTGAGTCGGTTGGTACATGTCCTCAGACTTTTGTATCTTTTTCCCAACAGGAGAAGGTGGAAGAGAGAATGTCCGGGGTGCGTGGGGTCATTTATTATGCTGGCTGGTTTTCCGAGGCAGCGGGAAGTGTAGACAGAGTCAATGGGTGGGATACTGGTTTGCGTGATGGACTGGGCTTCGTTCACAACCCTTTGATTTGATTTGGGATATATTAAAAAAAATTCCCCAAATATAGTCCCCTACATTATAATCAATAACTGATAACAAGGTCTGATTTCAAGACCATGAACTCTTGAGTCTTGGGCAATGGTCATAAACTGCTCTGGTGATTTATGGCTTTCTTTGATGGTGTTCTCTGCCCTCTCACCTTTGTGATATGGACACAAGTTCAGTTTTTAGGCTGAGGGATTGAAAATCTTCCCTCTCTGAACATGGTCTCGATCCATTTCACAAGCGTGCCTGAGTTAGCGGCGCAAAATGTCTGCTTAACGAAGCAAGGGATCTGATGCTCCGGGACCAGGGAGGGCACTTGGCATTTTGGGAAGCACAGAGGCGGGAATTCTGCAGATCTTTCCCCAAGTTGAGGGGCTGCACTCTAAAGTGGGTCGGGTTGGGTCAAAAGTTGAGAGTTCAGATTCCAGCGTGGCAGGTTGTGGAATTGAATTCAAAAAATCTAAGAGGTGAGCAGTTTTTTTAAAAAAAGACAATTAACAGTACGAAACTGTCTCCCTTGTCCCAGCAATTTTGGTATTCCAGTGGCTGCATTTTGTGTCTCCCAGGTTAGGTATGGCATGATTAGATGAGGAGTGCAGTAATGTGCCAGATTAAATTTCCTTCTACTCTACTCCACCAATTCGCCCTGGCCTTAACTCGGAGCACTTTGCACAATTGGCATTCTGTGGCAGCAGTGAATGGATTTGTTAATCTGGTGCCAAATCAGATGGATTTTGTGCTGTAGGCTCCTACCCTCTGCAAGCTGCTTTGAGACTATGAAACTCATTCTGAACAGGAGCCATCCAGTCAGCGGAAAGCAAACATTTCTAAAATCTTTGCAGCTTTGAACAGCGGCTGGTGAAGAAATAACGTGTGTTTATACAACGTCTCTCATGACTTCAGAACGTTCCAAAGCGCTTTACAACTAATGAAACGCTTTTGAAGTGTAGCCACTGTTGTAAAGCAGGGAACACGGCAGACAATTTGCACACAAGGACACATGTACAGCAACATGATAACAATCATGTTTTTAGTGATGTTGGTTGAAGGATTAGTATTGACCCAGGACGCCAGGAAAAAAATCCACCTGATCTAAATTTGCCAGACATGTCTCTCTCTCTCTTTCTCTTCTGAATCAGAAGTTTGTGGCTTCATTGGATAAGACATTAAACCAAGGCCCAAGTCTTTTCTTCCAGCCGGACATAGGAGATCCCATGCCACATTTCAAAGACGAACAGGGGAGTTTATCTCTGCTGTTCGAACCAATATTTATCCTCAATCAACATCCCTAAAACATTATCTGATCATTATCACATTGCTGGTTGTGGAAGCTTGCTTTGTGCAAATTGGCTGTTGCGTCACAACAGCGACAATACCTCAAAAATACTTAATTGGCTGTCGAGTACTTTGCGATGCTGTCCTGCGGGCGTGAAAGGCACAATGGAAATGCAAGTCTTTCTTTTTTGCCTTTTTTCCTTCAAAATGGTGCAATGAGAGGCCATCTCATCTGAAAGACAGCACCTCCAAAAGTGTAACACTTCCTCAGTACCACACTGAAATGTCAGTCCAGATTAAATGCCCCACAAGCTGTGGGGCGTGAACCCACAAACTTCTGACTGAAAAATGAAATTGCTGCCATTGCATCACAGCTTTACTGGCAGGGTAAAGTTTCAGGATGTTGGCAGGTGGCTTCAAAATTCATACTAAGGCCTATTTAACAGTAAAAAGGCATGCAACAGTAAAGTGAGTTATTTCTGTAATAATAAACTACTGTTGGGTTTAAAGAGAGCATTTTAATCTGTATAACACTAGGTGGAGTATTGATGGTGATTGTAGTCAAAGCAACTTAATGAAATGATAAATTAATCCAGGGAAAGAGTTTGCCTATCTGTCACAAACTCAGGACATCCCAAATTGCTTCAAAGCCAATGGAAGGTTTTTGATGTTGGTAACTGAAATATGGGGCAATGTAGCAGCCAATTACAGATAACAAGCTCCCCCCCAACAGGATTGAGATAATGACCAGATAATTTGCTTCAGTGATATTGGCTGAGTGATAAATGTTGCCAGGACACATTGAAGAATTCCTTGTTCTTCGTTGAGTCTATTGCTGATATGATTTGATTTGATTTATTATTGTCACATGTATTAGTATACAGTGAAAAGTATTGTTTCTTGCGTGCTATACAGACAAAGCATACCGTTCATAGAGTAAAGAGGGGAGAAGGAAAGGAGAGGGTGCAGAATATAGTGTTACAGTCATAGCTAGAGTGTAGAGAAAGATCAGCTTAATATAAGGTAGGTCCATTCAAAAGTCTGATGGCAGCAGGGTAGAAGCTGTTTTTGAGTCAGTTGGTACATGATCTCAGACTTTTGTATCTTTATCCTAACGGAGGAAGGTGGAAGAGAGTATGTTCAGGGTCCTTGATATGCTGGTTGCTTTTCTGAGGCAGTGGGAAGTGTAGACTGAGTCAATGGATGGTCCTGTCTAACACCTGAGAGTCATGATGTGGGGATGCCGGCATTGGACTGGGGTAAACACAGTAAGAAGTTTAACAACACCAGGTTAAATATCACCTGAGAGGGCAGGATGGGGGCCACAGTTTAACACAACATCCAAATAAATAGCATCTCTGACAGTGCAGCACTCCTTCAGTACTGCAGTTCGTTAGGTGCTCAAGTCTGTGGATTGTGGCTTGAAGCCTCATCTGACACAGAGGTGTAGGTTGTACTGAAAGAGACAAGGCTGGGATACATAAAATTAGGAGATCTAATGCACCGTACACAACTAAGGTTCAAAAGAGTGAGAGCGAAGCCTCAGAGAATTAGTGATAAGCTACCATCAAACTTGAACTTTAGAACTCTGTAAATAATAATAAGAAGAGAGGACTAAAAGAGTAAAATTGATGTTAACAGGAATCGGGGGGAAACTCCATTGGTTGGAGCCATACCTAGCACAAAGGAGGATGTGTGCAGTCGTTGGAGACCAGTCATCTCAGTCCCAGGACATGAATTCTTCAAGATAATGCCCTAGGCCCAACCATCTCCAGCTGCTTCATTCATGACTTTCCTTCCATCATAATGTCAAAAGTGGAGGCTTGCACTGTTCAGTAGCATTGTGATTCCTCAGACTGAAACAGTCCGTGTCCATGCAAACTTGGACTAGCAAGTGGCAATTGGAATTTCTGTCTCTCAATTGTCAGGCAGTGCTCTTCTCCAAGAAAACTGGATCTAAGGTTCTCCCTTTGACATTCAATGGAATTGTCATCGCTGAATTCCTCATCATCAACAACCATTGATCCAGACCAGCCATATTCATTCTGTGACCTGAAAAGAGACTGGGAATTCTGCAGTGAGTAACTGCCCCTGATGCCCCAGAGTCTATCCACTATCCGTTTGGATCAAAGAAGATTGAGGGAAGATTTGACAGATGTAGGTAAGGTAGACAAAAAAAAAGCTGCTGTCATGGGCTAAGGGGACACAGATTTAAGGTTTGGGGCAAGAGGTACGGGGAAGTGTGAGGAAGAACATTTTACTCAGTGGGAGGTGATGGAAGCAGAGACCATTAGGAATTTCAAAAGGAAATTGGACAATCACCTGAGGGAAATTAACTTGCAGGACTCTGGAGCTGGGGGAATCAGGGGAAACTGGACTGACTAGATTGCTTTGAAAGGAGCTGGCTTGGATTCAATGGGCCGAATGACTTCCATTTGGGCCACTACAACTCTGGGACTCTGATTGGTCATGCGTGGGCTTAGCCAGCAAGGTGCCTGCAAGCGAGGAGGCCTAAGACCCTGCCCCATGCCCTGATGGCTATGTTTGCGTTCATCAGAGAGTTACGAGACACTCTTGAAGAGGCGGAACCTTGGCCAATTTCCTGCCCCACATCCTGATTATCAATTTTAGCAACCTGTCACCAGCACAACCTAGACTAAAGCCATGATACCTTCTTTGCATGAGCCTGAGGGAGAACGGCAACCAAGCTGAACTATCCAACCTCCATTTCCTAGCTACAATTCCCATGGATCCGAGAGAGAGAGGGGGGGGGTGGGGTGGGGGGGGGGCGGGGGGGATGTTGGGGACGAGGATGCAGAATCTAGGTGTGTAATGACACTGGGTGTCCTGAACACAACTGCTTTGTATTAGGGAATGCCACGTTTGCAGTCAGTGTCAATCACCTAAACTAAAGGTGCGTTAGGATGAACAGAATAAGCACCTGCACAGTACTGTTTCTGAGACTTTCCTACAGTAGCCTGTCACTCCCACACAATTAGATATGGTAGGGATTTTTCAGATAAGACGTTGTTTATGACTTCCTTGCTAATGGGAAATGGTTATTTAAACACCTTCACTGTAATAAACCACCAAAGACAGCATTGGACAAGAGCTCATTAAACTTTAGCTGATGGAGCTGGATGTCACAGTGGGTTCGAATATCCTTGCACTGCGACAGCTAGACAATCTGGTTAGCTTAGTGGAATGTTTTCTCTTGCACTGTATGCTGAGTGTAATGAGTTTTTCAGGCTTCAACCTGATTCTCAGTGAACAAATCCACCTCCCATTTCTCATCCATCCACGCTGATTTAACCTTATGCAACAACCTATCATGCGGTACCTTGTCAAAGGCCTTGCTAAAGTCCATGTGGAAAACATCAGCTGCACTGCCCTCATCTGCCTCCTTGGTTACCCCTTCAAAAAACTCAGTCAAATTTGTGAGACATGATTTTCCACTCACAATGTCATGCTGACTGTCCCTAATCAGTCCTTGCATCTCCAAACGCCTGTAGATCCTGTCTCTCAAAATACCTTTCAAAACTTACCCACCACAGATGTAAGGCTAACTGGCCTGTAGTTCCCAGGCTTTTCCCTGCAGCCCTTTTTAAACAAAGGCACAACATTTGCTACCCTCCAATCTTCAGGCACTTCACCTGTGACTAACAATGATTCAAATATCTCGGCTAGGGGACCTGCAATTTCCTCCCTAACCTCCCACAACGTCCTGGGATACTCTTCATCAGGTCCTGGGGATTTATCTACCTTGATGTGCTTTAGGACTTCCAGCACCTCCTCTGTAATATGTACACTCCTTAAGACATCACTATTTATTTCCTCAAGTTCCCTAACATCTATGCTTTTCTCAACAGTAAATACTGATGAGAAATATTCATTCAGGATTTCACCCATCTCTTGTGAATCTGCACATTGATGACAAAGAACAAAGAAAATTACAGCACAGGAACAGTTCCTTTGCCCTCCAAGCCTGCACCGACCATGCTGCCCGACTTAACTAAAACCCCCTACGCTTCCAGAGACCATATCCCTCTATTCCCATCCTATTCAAGTACTTGTCAAGACGCCCCTTAAAAGTCACTACCGTATCCGCTTCCACTACCTCCTCCGGCAATGTGATTCAGGCATCCACCACTCTCTGTGTAAAAAATCTGCCTCGTACATCTCCTTTAAACCTTGCCCCTCGCACCTTAAACCTATGCCCCCTAGTAATTGATTCTTCCACCCTGGGAAAAGACTTCTGACTATCCACTCTGTCCATGCCTCTCATAATCTTGTAGACTTCTATCAGATTTCCCCTCAACCTCCGTCGCTCCAGTGAGAACAAACCAAGTTTCTCCAACCTCTCCTCATAGCTAATACCATCCATACCAGGCAACATCCTGGTAAATCTTTTCTGTACCCTCTCCAAAGCTTCCACATCCTTCTGGTAGTGTGGCGACCAGAATTGAACACTATATTCCAAGTGCGGCCGAACTAAGGTTCTACAAAGCTGCAACATGACTTGCCAATTTTTAAACTCAATACCCCAGCCGATGAAGGCAAGCATGCCGTATGCCTTCTTGACTATCTTCTCCACCTGCATTGCCACTTTCAGTGACCTGTGTACCTGTACACCCAGATCCCTTTGCCTACTCAAGGGTTTCCCAACTCAAGGGTTCTGCCATTTACTGTATATTTCCTATCTGTATTAGACCTTCCAAAATGCATTACCTCACATTTGTCCGGATTAAACTCCATCTGCCATCTCTCCGCCCAAGTCTCCAACTGATCCATATCCTGCTGTATCCTCTGATGGTCCTCATCGCTATCCGCAAATCCACCAACCTTTGTGTCGTCCACAAACTTACTAATCAATCCAGTTACATTTTCCTCCAAATCATTTATATATATTACAAATAGCAAAGGTCCCAGCACTGATCCCTGAGGAACACCACTTGTCACAGCCCTCCATTCAGAAACGCACCCTTCCACTGCTACCCTCTGTCTTCTTTGACCGAGTAAGAAGTCTGACAACACCAGGTTAAAGTCCAACAGGTTTATTTGGTAGCAAAAGCCACTAGCTTTCGAAGCGCTGCTTCTTCATCAGGTGAGTGGGAGTTCTGTTCACAAACAGGGCATATAAAGACACAAACTCAATTTACAAAATAATGGTTGGAATGCGAGTCTTTGCAGGTAATCAAGTCTTAAAGGTACAGACAATGTGAGTGGAGAGAGGGTTAAGCACAGGTTAAAGAGATGTGTATTGTCTCCAGCCAGGACAGTTAGTGAGGGTCGTGGGGGTTACAGATCGTGTGACATGAACCCAAGATCCCAGTTGAGGCCGTCCTCATGTGTGCGGAACTTGGCTATCAGTCTCTGCTCAGCGATTCTGCGCTGTCATGAAGGCCGCCTTGGAGAACGCTTACCTGAAGATCAGAGGCCGAATGCCCGTGACCGCTGAAGTGTTCCCCAACAGGAAGAGAACACTTGTGCCTGGTGATTGTCGAGCGGTGTTCATTCATCCGTTGTCATCGCATCTGCATGGTCTCCCCAATGTACGGGACATCCTTTCCTGCAGCGTATCAGGTAGACAACGTTGGCCGAGTTGCAAGAGTATGTACCGTGTACCTGATGGATGGTGTTCTCACGTGAGATGATGGCATCCGTGTCGATGATCCGGCACGTCTTGCAGAGGTTGCTGTGGCAGGGTTGTGTGGTGTCGTGGTCACTGTTTTCCTGAAGGCTGGGTAGTTTGCTGCAGACAATGGCCTGTTTGAGGTTGTGCGGTTGTTTGTGCGGTCACTTCGAAAGCTAGTGGCTTTTGCTACCAAATAAGCCTGTTGGACTTTAACTTGGTGTTGTGAGACTTCTTTGACTGAGCCAGTTTTGTATCCACCTTGCGAACTCACCTCTGATCCCATGCGACTTCACCTTCTGCACCAGTCTGCCATGAGGGACCTTGTCAAAGGCCTTACTGAAGTCCATGTAGACAACATTCACTGCCCTACCCTCATCAATCGTCTTCGTCACTTCCTCGAAAAACTCGATCAAGTTCGTGAGACACAACCTCCCCTTCACAAAACCATGTTGGTTCTCACTAATAATGACCTTGTTGATTCTTAAGAGGCCCTACTCTCTTCCTAGTTACTCTTCTGGCCTTTATGTATTTGTAGAAGAAGGGAGTCGAAAACTAGAGGGCATAGGTTTAAGGTGAGAGGGGAGAGATACAAAAGTGTCCAGTGGGCAATTTTTTCACACAGAGGGTGGTGAGTGTCTGGAACAAGCTGCCGGAGGTAGTAGTGGAGGCGGGTACAATTTTGTCTTTTAAAAAGCGTTTAGACAGTTACATGGGTAAGATGGGTATAGAGGGATATGGGCCAAATGCAGGCAATTGGGACTAGCTTCGGGGTTTATAAAAAAAAGGGCGGCATGGACAAGTTGGGCTGAAGGGCCTGTTTCCATGCTGTAAACCTCTATGACTCTATGTCTCTTAAGTATTCAATTGTCAAAGAACCACTTTTGAAGTATAGCCCCTGTTTTGAGAGACAAATGCACAGAGACTTACGCACAGTAAAGTCTCGCTAACAGCAATTAAATAAATATCAAGTTAAGTTTGGTGACATTGGCTGAGGAATGAACATTGGCCAGGACACCAGAGATCCCGCACAGGCGAGCACGGTGGTACAATGGGCGGCACGGTGACACAGTGGTCAGCACTGCTGCCTCAAAGCACCAGGGACATGGGTCCAATTCCAGCCTTGGGTGACTGTCTGTGTGAAGTTTGCATGTTCTCCCCCCGTCTGCGTGGGTCTCTTCCGGGTGTTCCAGTTTCCTCCCTCATTCCAAAGATGTCCAGATTATGTGGATTGGCATGCTAAATTGCCCCTTTATTATTGTCACATGTGCAGTGGAGCCCCGATTTTACGCGCCCCGATTTAGCGCGAAATCAGATATTACGCGATCACGCGACAGACCCTTTTTTTTTTACTATTTCCAGTTTAGTGAATTAGCGCGACCCCGATAACATTCGCGATCACATTTTATGGACCCCAACCATCGCGTTAAAATGGGGCTCCACTGTATTAGTATACAATGATAAGTATTGTTTCTTGTGCGCTATACAGACAAAGCATACCATACATAGAGAAGGAAAGGAGCGCAGAATATAGTGTTGCAGTCATAGCCAGAGTATCCCAAGGTGTGTAGATTAGGAGACGTAACAGGGTAAATACGTGGGGTTATGGGAATAGGGCCTGGGTGGGATCCTCGGTCGTGGAGTCAGTACAGACTCGATGGGCCGAATGACCTCCTTCTGCACTGTCGGGATTCTATTCTCTGATTCCATGAGTGGATAGAGTTGGGTAGTTGGAGTCTGTGTTTGGGACATGCTTACATGGACTACAAGAGGATTGGGTTCATTCCAAACTTCTGCTGTAGCTGGAAGAACTGGTGTCAGAGCCTTTGCTTAGGAGAGGGTAAAAGACAGACAAGAGTTGCCTGATCAATCCTGATCACCAGCCAATGATGTGTGTATGGATGCTGAGTGGGAGCAGGTGATCCTCTGCTGTGAAACCTCATCTTGACAATGAAACAGACCAGCAACCAGCACTGACTCGCATTCAGCTATAACCAGAGAAGAGCGTTTACCATTTTCCAGGTCATCTTCCAGAACCGTGAACTCAGCTGTTGCATTCTTGTCTCTGAATCAGAAGGTTGTGGATTCAATTCCCACTCCAGAAATCTCAGTTGCATTCTTGCCAACATCCTGGTAAGTATTTATCTCTCAGCCAATCCCACTTAAAAAGCATAGTTTGTTTGGTCATTTATCACATTGCTGATTGTGAGATCTTGCTGTTTGCAAATTGGCTGCTGTGTTGCAACAGGGACTACACTTGGACAGCACGGTGGCACAGTGATTAGCACTGCTGCCTCAGAGTGCCAGGGGCCCAGGTTCAATTCCTGGCTTGGTTCATTATAGATCATAGATCTCATGGAATCCTGACCAGTGCAGAAGACCATTTGGCCTAACGGGCCTGCACCGACAACAATCCCACCCAGGTCCCATCCTCGTAACCCCACATATTTACCCTCCTAATCCCCCTGACACTAAGGAGCAATTTATCATTGCCATTCAACCTAATCTGCACAGCTTTGGAGTGTGGGAGGAAACAGGACCACCCAGAGGAAACCCACGCAGACACGGGGAGAATGTGCAAACTCCACACACACAGTGACCCGAGGCCGGAATTGAACCTGGGTTCCTGGCACTGTGAGGCTGCAGTGCTAATCACTGTGCCACTGTGCCACCTATAAACATCTGTTATTTGTGCAGAGTCTGCACATTCTCCCCGTCTCTGGGTGGGTTTCCTCCGGATACTCCGGTTTCTTCCCACGGTCCGAAAGACGTGCTGGTTTAGGTGCACTGGCCATGCTAAATTCTCCCTCAGTGTACCCGAACAGGCGCCGGAGTGTGGCGACTAGGGGATTTTCACAGTAACTTCATTGCAGTGTTAATGTAAGCCTTCTTGTGACACTCATAAACAGAAAAAACTCAAAGTGCTTCTTTGGTTGTAAAGTGCTTTGAGATGCTGAGGAAATGAAAAACAGTATATATGTGCAATTTGTTTCTTTCTTTCTTGACCAAAAGAATGATTGCAAAGTTATGCGTTCCCAAAGGATGTAGATTGCCCAGCCAGGCCACTGGGAAGTGGAGGACACAACCTGATGAGGCCACGGGATGTGGGAAAAGCCCGTCTATTCTGATCATGCAGGAGCAAGATGATGTGACGAGCAAAGGAGGAGGCCATTCAGGCCTCCAAGCTTGCTCTGCTATTCAATTAGTTCATGGCTGATCTGTATCTGAACTCCTTCGACTTGCCTTGGTTGCAAATGCCTTAATACACTTATCTAACAAAAATCAATTAGGCTCAGCGATGAAATTTTCAATTGACTTCAACGGAGGAAAGCCAGTCCCAGATTTCACCCCACCCTTTTCCAGTGGCAATTGAACAACTGCTTCAAGCCAGACATGCAATGGGATGCGGGTGCGAAGTGAGGACTTGGCATCAAGCCAGTTCTGAGCCGCTTCTGAGCAGGGATGGGGTTAACATTCAGAAGGGCGCCCTGTCCCTGCAGTGTTTTTGTTTCTTTGTGTATTCGCTTCCACCTGTTGGGTATTGATTTTATCCACGGGGGGTGGGGTGGGGGGGAGGGGCGGGGGGGGGGGGGTGGGGAGAAGAGAGAGAGAGCGAGGGGTGTAACCCAAAGTCCCGTACGTTTGTAGGAATCCATCAGCATCAGATCTCTGAGCGAGGCACCCACTCCCTCAGTGAAAGGCAGCTCTGAAAGGAAAGGATTAGCCGCCTGGTCTGAATCTGTCCATTTGTCACATACAGTGTTTCAGACTGTGTTTGTCACGTTGTCTCCACTTACTGAGAGGGAAGGTCAGAGGAAAATTAACCCTCTATGGCCCACGTTAGCACTTCACTGACCTTGTTCTTTCTGCAGCCTTTCACTGCTCAAAGCACTGATTCTTGTTAGGACAATGAGGCCTCAGGGGGCAGCAGCAAATTACCTCAACACAGTCACCATTCTTGCAATCACTTGGCTGTGCAACAAGGCTCTCATTCAGGTGGAATGCCACTGTGGCTCTGGTAGCATTTTTACCTCTTGAGTCAGAAGGTTGCGGGCTTAAGTCCCGTTCCAGAGACTCGGGCATAGAATCTAGGCTGATACTCTCATTGGAGTATTGAGAGAGTGCTGCACTGTCAGTGGTGCCATGTTTCGGGTGGGACATTAAAGCAATGCTTCCCTATTCCCTAGGATGAGAGTAAAGAATCTCAGATCCATTTTAAAGGAGAGTAGAGAGGGGTTTACCCAAAGTCCTGGCCAATATTTATCCCTTGACCAATATCCTTTACAAAATAAAAAGATGACCTGGCCATTGTTGTTTGGAAGAGTTTGCTGTGCACAAATTGGCTGCTGCATTTCCTACTTTGCGACACTTCAATTCTATGCCATTGGCTGTAAAGTATTTTGGGATGTTTCATGCTCTATAAATGCAGTATCTTTTTTAAAAATGTATTCCAACATTATTTGAGGACGACAATCAAGTGTGATCCAGCCATCGCTGGACATCTCCACCGTTGTACTTTTCAGCAGGTGTCACAGAGGGTAATCAGAAACTGATATTTCCTCCTTCCTTGCAGTTCAGTGCTACTTGAGTCAACCTGAAATCTATATCCTAACTCGCACCAAATCCCAAACACCCATCATCACTGGGTTAAGGAGGAACTTCTTCACCCAAAAGGTTGTGAATCTGTGGAATTCCCTGCCCAGTGAAGCAGTTGAGGCTACCTCATTGAATGTTTTTAAGGCAAGGATAGATAAATTTTTGAACAGTAAAGGAATTAAGGGTTATGGTGAGCGGGCGGGTAAGTGGAGCTGAGTCCACAGAAGGATCAGCCATGATTTTATTGAATGGCGGGGCAGGCTCGAGGGGCCAGATGGCCTACTCCCGCTCCTAGTTCTTATGTTCTTATCCCGGCAATGCTTCGATTCTTCGCTCAGATTCCTCCAAGTCGTCTCCTCTGCTTGTCACTCTAACCACCTCTATCTTAAAGCCCTCCGAGACCGCTGTGCTCCTTCCACTCTGGCCTTTTGCACTTCCCCAGCTTCTATCACTGCAGCTTTGGTGGTTATGCTTTCGGACCCTAAGCTCTGGAGCTCCCTCTCTAAACCTCTCCACCGCCACGCCTCTTTAGAAAAAACTCATTTAAACCACCTATTTGGCTTCTGCTCTAATATCTTTTATGTATGGCCCGGTGTCAAATTTTATTTTTTCTTGAAGTGCTTAGTGCTTTGCAATTGCAAGTTGATTTTGGTCGCGTGCCATAGTTGACGTCCACTGATTCAGCTCTGACTGGGAAATAGTGAGAAGTTTAACAACACCAGGTTAAAGTCCAACAGGTTTATTTGGTAGCAAAAGCCACACAAGCTTTCGGAGCTCTAAGCCCCTCCGAAAGCTTGTGTGGCTTTTGCTACCAAATAAACCTGTTGGACTTTAACCTGGTGTTGTTAAACTTCTTACTGTGTTTACCCCAGTCCAACGCCGGCATCTCCACATCATGGGAAATAGTGGGCAGCACCTTCCATAGACCCATCATGACCCAGTACAAGGGGACTCGCTGCAGTACGGGAGTTTAAAGTTTTTAAGGTTTACTTATTAATGTCACAAGTAGGCTTACATGAACACTGCAATGAAGTTACTGTGAAAATCCCCTCGTCGCCACACTCCGGCACCTGTTCGGGTACACTGAGGGAGAATTTAGCATGGCCAATCCACTCAACATCACGTCTTTCAGAATGTGGGCGGAAACCGGAGCACCCAGAGGACCCCCATATAGATGTGGGGAGAACGTGCAGACTCCGCACTGACAGTGTCCCAAGCCGGGAGTCAAACCTGGGTCCCTGGCACTGTGAGACAGCAGTGCTAATCACTGTGCCAACATGCCACCTGGATGCCCCATACCAAAAAGAAGTGAACTGTTGATGTCACATCTTACCAAGAGGACATTTAAATTTCAAAAATTTTGCTCTCTTAATTTTCACCATTCAATGCACTCAAACCCAAGTGATTGCCCTGTGCATACTGTGCCAATCAGGAATCTTTCCCCATCAACTTTGGACCAAATCAGAGTTTCCTCGCCCAAGTCCAAAGGATGAATATTTCTGAATCTCCACTGTCATGCATGCTCCCTGCACCATTCATTATTCCTCTTTTTACATGCCCATTTCAAAAACTCACCAGGCCAAGGAGATCTACGAGGATGGTACTGAGAGAGAATTATTTCAGTTACATAGAAAGATTAGAAAACAAAGAAAGTTGAAGAGAAATTTAATTGAGGTGCTTAAAATTATGAAGGGTTCTGATAGGGTAATAAACTGGTTCCATTGGAAGGTGGTCTCAGGGTAATTGGCAAAATTGGCAAAGATGAAATAAGGATTAGTTTTGGCCAAGTGAGTTGTTAAGGCTGCTGGAAGCAGATTCAGTCCTAATTTTCAAAAGGGACTTGGATTGATATCTGAAGGGGAAAGATTTGCAGGTCTCTGGGGAAAGAATAGGGGAAATGGGACTAATTGTTTAGATCTTTTAAAGGACCATCACAGGTACAATAGGCCAAATGGTTTTCACGATGGAGGATAGTAGAAGCATCCCAAGAGTAACAGGTGATGCAGAGGTTGTTGAAATGGAGAAACTTAAAACAATTGCCATCACAAGGGGAAAAGTACTGAACAAGCTATTGGGCTTAAAGGAAGACAAGTCCCCAGTGCGTGATAAGACCATAAGACCATAAGACATAGGAGCGGAAGTAAGGCCATTCGGCCCATCGAGTCCACTCCACCATTCAATCATGGTTGATTTCAACTCCATTTACCCGCTCTCTCCCCATAGCCCTTAATTCCTCGAGAAATCAAGAATTTATCAATTTCTGTCTTGAAGACGCTCAACATCTCGGCCTCCACAGCCCTCTGTGGCAATGAATTCCACAGACCCACCACTCTCTGACTGAAGAAATTTCTCCTCATCTCTGTTCTAAAGTGACTCCCTTTTATTCTAAGGCTGTGCCCCCGCGTCCTAGTCTCCCCTGTTAAAGTTTTTAAGGTTTACTTATTAATGTCACAAGTAGGCTTACATGAACACTGCAATGAAGTGATGGCCCGCATTCTACGGTCTTTAAGGAAGTGGCAGCAGAAATCGTGAAGGCATTAGTTACAGTATTCCAAAATTCCCTGGATTCTGGAAAGGTTCCAGCGGGGTTCAGAGAAGGTTCACTAGATTGATTCCAGGGATGGAGGCCTTTTTTTATTCATTTGTGGGACATGGGCGTCGCTGGCTGGCCGGCATTTATTGCCCATCCCTAGTTGTCCGAGGGCAGTTGAGAGTCAACCACATTGTTGTAGGTCTGGAGTCACATATAGGCCAGACCAGGTAAGGACAGCAGATTTCCTTCCCTGAAGGATGTTAGTGAACCAGATGGATTTTTCCAACAATCGACAATGGTTTCATGGTCATCAATAGATTCTTAATTCCAGATTTTATTTTTACTGAATTCAAATTCCACCATCTGCCGTGGCGGGATTCGAACCCAGGTCCCTGGAACATTAGCTGAGCTTCTGGATTAATAGTCTAGTGATAATACTGCTAGGTCACCACCTCCCCAATGATCGAGTGATCACTTGTCTTATGAGTGAGTCCCTGATAAAGGAGCAGCGCTCCGAAAGCTCGTGATTCCGAATAAACCTGTTGGACTTTAACCTGGTGTTGTGAGACTTCTGACTGAACCTGGATTATGTGCTCAAGCCCTTGCAGTGAGACTTGAACCCACAGCTGTCAGAGATGTCAGTGCTACTCACAGGACCTCGGCTGGCGTGTGAGAGGGAGCAGCATCGAGGGTTTTGCCAGTATCCTAAGGGCAGGCCCAGAGGCACATGGAGGAGCAAGTATGGCAAGGACTACACAAACTGACAGAGCAGTCAGCCAGCAGCCTTGAGCAATATTGTGAGTGTCATTATCCTCACCCAGGAAGTGAATTGAGAACAGCTCAATACAAAGGCTGAGCTTGTGCTGTAGGCCGTAACTCACTTCCAACAAATAGGGAAGCATATATCCTTTCAGCTGTAAGGGGCCAAGAGTTTGCCACCACAGTAGTTTGACGTCTCATGATCATAAAACCCATCCTTATTTTCACATGCCTTTGTGGCCTCACCACTCTCTTCCAAGCCTCCTTCAGCCCTACAACCCACTGAGATCTCTGCATCCCTCCAATTCTGGCCTCTTGCGGATTCCTGATTTACATTTGTCCATTGTTAATGACCAGATCTTCAGCTGCCTAAGCCCTGAAATCATCACCAAAAACCTTTCCCTTTGAGAATTTTCTTAAACCACCTTCTTCACTTGTCCAAGTGTCTCCTCACATGGCTGTTTATCAAAGGTGGAAGAGAGAATGCCTGGGGTGCGTGGGGTCCTTGATTATGCTGGCTGTTTTTCCAAGGCAGCGGGAACTCTAGACAGTGTCAATGGATGGGAGGCTGGTTTGAATGATGGACTGGGTTACATTCATGACTCTTTGTAGTTTATGGCGGTCTTGGACAGAGCAGGAGCCATACCAAGCTGTAATACTTCCCTCGCTGTCTGTGATACGGAAATAATGCTTTCTATGGCGCATCTGTAGAAATTGGTGAGAGTTGTAGCTGACATGCTAAATTTTCTTAGTCTCCTCCGAAAGTACAGGAATTGGTGGGCTTTCTTAACTATAGTGTTCGCATGGAGGGACCAGGACACATTGTTGGTGATCTGGACATGTATAAACTTGAAGCTCTCAACCATTTCTACTTGATGTCATCAGTCTCCAGAAACTTATCGATTTTTGTCTTGAACAAGCTCAATGATTGAGCTTCAACAGCCCGCTGGGTACAGAACTCCAGAGATTCAACACCCTCTGAGTGAAATGAAATAAACTTCTCCTCATCTCAGTGTTAAATGGCCTGCCCCTTAATCTGAGAATTAACAGACTTGTACTTATTTCTTCTTAAAGGCAATTCAGGATGGGTAACAATGCTGGCCTTGTCAATTGATGCTCACATCGCATGGGAAAAAAAATTAGAAGATGTCATGTGAGGAGACTAACATATTCTTGGCCAAAGTGCGTAACTAAACCATCAGATGGGGTCGGTCCTGCCAGTTGTTAGATTTTTTTAAACTAAGTGTCCTATCCACTCATTGTTTAGTAGATTATTCACATTGGAACGGCAACCTCACTGGAAGGTGATGGTATTATTGCTAGACTATTAATCCAGAAACTCAGCTAATGTTCTGGGGACCCGGGTTTGAATCTCGCCACGGCAGATGGTGGAATTCAATTATAAAAAAATCTGGGATTAAGAATCTACTGACGACCATGAAACCATTGTCAATTGTCGGGAAAACCCACATGGTTCACCAATGTCCTTAAGGGAAGGAAATCTGCCATCCTTACCTGGTCTGGCCTACATGTGACTCCAGGACCACAGCAATATGGTTGACTCTGAATGCCCTCGGACAACTAGTGATGGGTAATAAATACTGGCCAGCCATGTCCCACGAATGAAAAAGAACTTGCCCTGTACGTTTATTCATCTCCATTTTTGCCAGTTATACTTCCTGTATCTGAAGGGCACTGACTTCACTCTTTCCTCTCATTCATCCAGTACATGGTTAACCTACCATTTCTATGTTAACTGCTTTTCCTCACCATGCTTCCCACCCCGATTCTGTCTTTATGACCTCTGTCTGCCCTCCTTCTTTGCTTTCTTTCCTTTTCATCTCTCCTCTTATTTCTTCCATTTGTTTGTCCCCCCCTCTGCTTACTCCCCTCACTGTCTGTTTGTTTTCACCCTATTTATCTCCTCCCGTATTTTCTCCCTGCTTGCTTTCCTGTGCACTTTCTCTCTGTTTTGCATCCTTGTTGCTTCTTTCCTCTCTGCTTCCTGCTTTCCATCAGTTTTGTTTTGCTTTACTTTTTATTACCATCTTCGTAGATTTGCAGCATTAGTGATTTTGCTGCCAGACGATGTGAGGAGACCATATTCTTTGAGCAATGTGACAGTAATGGATTTTATGCTTATTGTAATCAATAATTGACCATTGCTAAGGTACATAATGCTTTAAAGTTCTGAAAGTGTCTCCCCTGTATTCCACACACTGAAATCTCTGCCTTTCTCTAATTCTGGCCTCTTGTGCATTGTCAGTTTTACTCACTCCACCATGGGCGGCAGTACTGACCAAGACCACAAGAAACTTCAAAAGGTCGTGAATAGATAGAGTGAACGTTCTCCGAGGGGGATAGATAGAGGGGGATAGATAGAGTGAACGTTCAAAGACTATTTCCTCGGGTGGATGGAGCTATTACAAGGGGGCATAACTATAGGGTTCATGGTGGGAGATATAGGAAGGATATCAGAGGTAGGTTCTTTACGCAGAGAGTGGTTGGGGTGTGGAATGGACTGCCTGCAGTGATAGTGGAGTCAGACACTTTAGGAACATTTAAGCAGTTATTGGATAGGCACATGGAGCACACCAGGATGATAGGGAGTGGGATAGCTTGATCTTGGTTTCAGATAAAGCTCGGCACAGCATCGTGGGCCAAAGGGCCTGTTCTTTGCTGTACTGTTCTATGTCCTATGAATGTAGCCCAATCCATCATACAAACCAGCCTCCCATCCATTGACTCTGTCTACACTTCCCGCTGCCTTGGCAAAGCAGCCGGCATAATTAAGGACCCCAAGCACCCCGGACATTCTCTCTTCCACCCCCTTCCATCGGGAAAAAGATACAAATGTCTGAGGTCACGTACCAACCGACTCGAGAACAGCTTCTTCCCTGCTGCTGTCAGACTTACCTTGCAATAAGTTGATCTTTCTCTACACCATAGCTATGACTGTAACACTACATTCTGCACTCTCTCGCTTCCTTCTCTATGAACGGTATGTTTTGTCTGTACAGCGCGCAAGAAACAATATTTTTCACTATGTTAATACATGTGACAATAATAAATAAATCAAATCAAATCAAACCTTTGGCCGTTGAGGCACTAAGCTCTGAAATTCCTCCCCTAAACCTCTCCACCTCTCTCTATCTCCTTGAATAGCCTCCTTCAAACCCACCTCAGTGTTCACATTCTTGGTCACTTGTCCTTGTATCACCTCTCGAGGCTAATTGTCAAAATCTGTTTGCTGCTGCGAAGCCGCTTGTCTTAAAAGCAGAATATAAATGCAAGTGGTTGTTTGGAAGTAAGGAGGTAGAACTGCAAATATCGTGATCTCTTCCAAGGGATGTGGGCATCACGGGGCCAGCATTTGTTGCCAATCTCTAGTTGCTCTTGAACTGAACAACTTGCTGGGCCACTTCAGAGGGCAATTAAGAGTCAACCACATTGCTGTGGGTCTGGAATCACATGTAGGCCAGACTGGGTAAGATTTCCTCCCCCAAAGAGCATTGGTGAACTAGATGAGTTTTTAAAACAATCGATGATAATTTCATGGTCACCATGACTGAGACTAGCTTTCAATTCCAGATGATGGGATTTGAATCCATGTACCCAGATTATTACGAGTTCACTGACATTACCATAATGCAATCATGTCCCCTGCTAAGGTTGTTATTGCCACACAGGAGTTAGCACGTTGTAACCAATTTGTCACACAACATAGGGCCAGCATGGTTCCCACACAGGTCCAACCAAAAGTTTATTCATTAGTCACAAGTAGGCTCGCATTCACACTGCAATGAAGTTACTGTGAAAATCCCCTAGTCGCCACACTCCAGCGTGGGTTCGGGTACACTGAGGGAGAATTTAAGATGGCCAATTCACCTATCCTGCACATCTTTGGACTGTGGGAGGAAACTGGAGCACTCGGAGGAAACCCACGCAGACACGGGGAGAACATGCAAACTCCATACAGGTAGTGACCCATGCCGGAATCAAACCCGTGTCTCTGACTCTGTGAGGCAGCAGTGTTAACCACTGTGCCACCATGCCATCCTTAAAAAATTCTGCCGTGGTGGGATTCGAACCTGGGTCCCCAGAACATTAGCTGAGTTTCTGGATTAATAGATTAGCGACAATACCACCCAGCCATCGCCTCCGCTCCCCAAAAGTGGGTTTTGAAAGTTTCAAGCCATCTTTGTAGATTGTTCAACTTATAAAACATATGAATAGTTATGCAAAAAGAAATTGTGAAATTGTTTGCTACCTTGACAAACTAAAGATTCTTTCTTTTTCTCCCTGTAGCAAAGATTGATTTGCCCTCATCTTGCAGACATTGACTAATTAACCTAAAGATCTTGTGCCACTATTCCTGCACTCACTGTAAATTTCAGTTCAACCAGAACTCGACTGCCCTTGTACTACCCTTCATCAGAACTCACCCATCATCCTGACCTTCCTGACCTACACTGTAACTTCAACATCTTTCATTTAAATTGCTCATTCTAGTGTTTAAATCCTTTCATGACCAAATTCCTCCCCATCGTCTTGTCCAGCCCTACAAAACCCTCACTGTCCCCATTTCCTCTCCACTCCCATTTCCCTTCACCCCAGCAGTAGAATCATAGAATCCCTGCAGTGCAGAGAGAGGCCATTCAGCCTATCGCGCCTGCACTGACAACAATCCCACCCAGGCCCTTTCCTCGCAACCTTACATATTTAACCTGCTAACCCCCCTGACACTAAGGGGCAATTTAGCATGGCCAATGCACCTAACCCGCACATCCTTTGGAGTGTGGGAGGAAACCGGAGCACCCAGAGGAAACCCACGCAGACATGGGGAGAAGTTGCAAACTCCGCACAGATAGTCACTTGAGGCCAGAATTGAACCCAGGTCCCTGACTCCCTGGCGCTATGAAGCAGGAGTGCTAACCACTGTGCCGCCCAAACAGCTGTGCCTTCAGCTGCCCGGTCTCTACATTCTGAGACTCCCTCCTGAAACCTCATTGTCATGTCACCTCGCTCTTCTTTTAAGCCCTGCCTTTGTACACACTTCTTCACTCCTACTAATGTCTCCTTCTGTGACTCGTTTTTGTCTGATCCTCCTTGGTGAAATGCCAGAGGATATTTTTCTCTATTAAAGGTGCAAGTTGTTGTTTTTGTTCAAACAGCACCAAATTCTTGGCGTCAGAACCCACTTCTGTCCCCGACCCAACACAGATTGATTGGTTAGAATTACTCAGGTGACTGTACTTCACACCTATGTGTTTGCTTAACAATTAACACCAGTCAGTAACCAAGGAGGTAAGGAGAAACTCATGCACGCTCACTCTCCCTTGTTAACGTTTTACCAACAATTGTACAAAAAAGGTTAAGGTTCACATGTACACACCACACATACCAATATCAGTATGGAGATCACGGGACAAATTACAGGGTCCAGTACTCACTTGTTATTTATCAATCGGAAAATCCAAATGACCACATCTGGATTCCCAAATAACCACACATCAATACAGTTCTTATTCCTCCTGTCATCCTCCCAAATCCTACAATATCTTGCTCGTTCCTGCCTCCCCTACAAACTAAAATCAAGACAGATTATGCAATGTCTACTCTGGCTGAAGGCTCTGAGATCCCAATGTATCTGTAATGAACGACAGGCTTTTCAAACCCAAGCTTTGCCTTGCTTAACCACCTCTTCCCCCACCTCTCCAATTCCCTCCACTGTCTCTAAATGTTCAGCCTGCTCAACCGACATCCAGTGTTGGATGTTCAGAAATTTCCACCAAATAAATATTGGGAGGACAGTAACAATTGTCTGAGGACCCGCTACAAATTGTGTTCCCCGGCTACCAGCTCTATCCTCATCCCAGCCACACTCTCATCCTGAATCAGACCATTCACAAACTTGAGAGCAACGCGGTGGCACAGTGGTTAGCACCGCTGCCTCACAGCACCAGGGACCCGGGTTCGATTCCTGGCTTGGGTCATTGGCTGTGTGGAGTTTGCACGTTCTCCATGTGGGTTTCCTCCGGGTGCTCCGGTTTCCTCCCACAGTCCAAAAGACGTGCTGGTTAGGTGCATTGGTCATGCCAAATTCTCCCTCAGTGTACCCAAGCAGGCGCTGGAGTGTGGCGACTAGGGGATTTTCACTTCATTGCAGTGTTAATGTAAGCCTACCTGTGACACTAATAAATAAACTTTAAGCTTTTGGTGTTATATTCAACTCCAAGATGTGCTCCCTCTATACCATCGGTATGACTGCCTATTTCCACCCTCATAACATTATTCACCTTCACACTAACCTCAACCTACCCATTGCTGAAACCTTCATACACAAGCCTTTGGGTGAGAGAAACAGCAGGAGTGTCCCATTGAGGCTCATCGCTTACCTTCAGGCTTGACTGTTGCAACAGATTCCTGGTGGCCTCCCCAGTTCTGCCCACTGCAAACTTCAAACCATTCAAGCCTCTGCTGGCATTTCCTAATTCGCTGGGCCTTCAGCCCTGGGCCCTCGACCCTGCAATTCACTCTGTAAATCCCTTCGAACTCCACCTCTCTTTCCTCCCATATGATGCTCGTTAAACCTATCTTTTGGACCCAGCCTTCAGTCGGCTGACTTACTATCTCCTTATGTGGCTCAGTGACCAATCTCATTTATAACGCTGTTGTAGAGGCTTTTTATACACACACAAGTTGTTGTTAGGTGAGTAGGGTTGGGAGAAGGCTCTTTGATTTGATTTGATTTTGATTTGATTTATTATTGTCAAATGTATTAACATACAGTGAAAAGTATTGTTTCTTGCGCGCTGTACAGACAAAGCATACCGTTCATAGAGAAGGAAATGAGAGAGTGCAGAATATCGTGTTACAGTCATAGAGGGTGTAGAGAAACTTAATGCAAGGTAAGTCCATTCAAAAGTCTGACAGCAGCAGGGAAGAAGCTGTTCTTGAGTCGGTTGGTACGTGACTTCAGACTTTTGTATCTTTTTCCCGCCGGAAGAAGGTGGAAGAGAGTATGCCCAGGGTGCGTAGGGTCCTTAATAATGCTGGTTGAACAAAGAACAAAGAAAATTACAGCACAGGAACAGGCCCTTCGGCCCTCCAAGCCTGCACCGACCATGCTGCCCGACTGAACTAAAACCCCCTACGCTTCCGGGGACCATATCCCTCTATTCTCATCTCATTCATCTACTTGTCAAGACGCCCCTTAAAAGTCACTACCGTATCCACTTCCACTACCTCCCCCGGCAACGAGGTCCAGGCACCCACCACTCTCTGTGTAAAAAATCTGCCTCGTACATCTCTTTTAAAACTTGCCCCTCGCACCTTAAACCTATGCCCCCTAGTAATTGACTCTTCCACCCTGGGAAAAAGCTCCTGACTGTCCACTCTGTCCATGCCTCTCATAATCTTGTAGACTTCTATCAGGTCTCCCCTCAACCTCCGTCGCTCCAGTGAGAACAAACTAAGTTTCTCCAACCTCTCCCCAGAGTAATGCCCTCCATACCAGGCAACATCCTGGTAAATCTTTTCTGTACCCTCTCCAAAGCCTCCACATCCTTCTGGTAGTGTGGCGACCAGAATTGAACACTATTTTCCAAGTGCGGCCTCACTAAAGTTCTATAAAGCGTCAACATGACTTGCCAATTTTTTAACTCAATACCCCAGCCGATGAAGGCAAGCATGCCGAATGCCTTCTTGACCACCACCTCCACCTGCATTGCCACTTTCAGTGACCTGTGTACCTGTACACCCAGATCTCTTTGCCTATCAATACTCCTGAGGGATCTGCCATTTCCTGTATATTTCCTATCTGTATTAGACCTTCCAAAATGCATTACCTCACATTTGTCCGGATTAAACTCCATCTGCCATCTCTCCGCCCAAGTCTCCAACTGACCTATATCCTGCTGTATCCTCTGATGGTCCTCATCGCTATCTGCAAATCCACCAACCTTTGTGTCGTCCACAAACTTACTAATCAACCAGTTACATTTTCCTCCAAATCATTTATATATATTACAAACAGAATCATTTACATATATTACAAATAGAAACATTTATATATATATATATATATATATTACAAACAGAATCATTTTGCTTTGCCAAGGCAGCAGGAAGTGTAGACAGAGTCAATGTATGGGAGGCTGGTTTGCGTGATGGATTGGGCTACATTCACGACCTTTTGTAGTTCGTTGCGGTCTTGGGCAGAGCAGGAGCCACACCAAGCAGTGATACAACCAGAAAGAATGCTTTCTATGGTATATCTGTAAAAGTTGGTGAGACTCGTAATTGACATGCCAAATTTCCTTAGTCTTCTGAGAAAGTAGAGGCATTGGTGGGCTTTCTTAACTACAGTGTCAGCCTGGGGCAACCAGGACAGGTTGTTGGTGATCTGGACACCTAAAAACTTGAAGCTCTTGACCCTTTCTACTTCATCCCAATTGATGTAGACAGGGGCATGTTCTCCTTTACGCTTCCTGAAGTCAATGACATGGCTCATGTGAAGCATGAACACCAGGATATACCTAATGCACAGAAAATCCAATTTCTGTGCTGTAAATACTTTGTAATGCTTTGGGAAATCTTCTCCACCATTATCGCCATTAGGCGGAGCTGCCCAAATTATTTGGAGGACAATTTCAGATTTGGTATTAGACCACTTTGCCCATCTTAATTGAAGTGACGGATTTTGACCTGGGAGAATGAATATGGGGAAAAATTTAAGCTTTGTTCCAATGACACAATTTAGAGTGATCTTTTAGTTTTCGCCCCGGGTTGAAGATGAGGGGACAGATGCTGGAAGCTTTGGTCACTGGGCAGCAGCGTAATCACTCTTCAGCATGGACAGCTTCACTTTGTCAGTTTGTTCAAAAGGTGTTTCAACTCGCTCCAGGTCTGATACGTGAGTGATACAAAAGAGACGCTCGCTCTTAAATCCTCCTTCGGCAGCTGCCTCACGATCTGGTCACCCCTCAGTGACTGTGGTATGAAGCAGAAGGCCTTTGCATTCTCCACCCTGGTGAGAACAGGTACTGTAGTGTTTGGACTGTGCGAAGAAACTGCTCGACAAACACGACCGCATGAACCAGGGCAGCTTTTCATTCCCCACACCCACCTTGTCTAAGCACTCAAAGTCTTTTAAAGGTCACGTAAGAAGGAGGGATCCGCAGTCAGGAATTCACATGACATTCCTCTGTATAGGCAAACAAAACTCGTGATTGATTAATTACCATTTAAAATCAATTATTCCCCACATAATTCATGATGTCACATCCAGGTCTCCGCTGTAGAAATGCTTCCCTGTTTTTGTTGGTTTAGCCAAGCTCCAGTATTAGCTCTGCTGTGCTGGTAAGTAGCTAGCCCGTACCCTCCTGACAAACCCCTGTGCTAACCTTCCACCTGGTCTCTGAAAGTAAGAGGCCAACCTGCTGAAGGAGCACTTAGAAGAAGGAGGACTCGCTGAAAGGTTGAGGAGTCGCCTCGGGGGTTTCCGATATGACAGTGGTGTAAATGGAGGCTCAGTGGGTAACCCCCATGACTGAGCCACCGGATCACGGGCTCAGGCCCCATCCAGAATCCCATGTGCAAAATCTAGGCTGACACTCCCTGTGCAGGACTGAGGGAGTGCTGCAACTGTCGAGGATGCTGTCTTTTGGGTGAGATGTTAAACCAAGGCCCTGTCTGCCCTCTCGGTTGACCTTGAAAGATCCCGGGGTATTATTTCAAAGGAGATCTGGGGAATTCCTGCTGGCTTCCAGCTAATATTTGTCCCTTTTCCAGCTTCGCTAAAAAAAAACAGGTCATTATCTCATTGCTGTTTGTGGGATCTTGCTGTGCACAAAATGTCTGCTACTTTTTGTGCATCATAACATTTCACCAGTTCTTCATTGTGTGTAGGAGTGCTTTGGGGTGCCCTGAAGATATAAAAAGTGTAAAAGATCTAAAAGAGCTTTGGGGTGCCCTGAAGATATTAAAGGTGCTATAGAAATGCAAGTCTCTCTTTCTTTAGTTCTGTGATTTCCTCTCAAATGGTGGATGCCCTTCCGATCCTCCAGCTTGCCACACCTCAAGTCGCACTTCTAAAAGAGCCCCAGTGTCTCAATCCCTCCCCATAATTGTAACGAGAACATGCTAATGAGATTTCCGATTCGTTTTATATCCTTCACATAACAGAATGCCCTGAACGATGCACAATATTCCAGCTGCGGTCTAATTAAAGTCCTGTGCAAGTTCACCGGCTTCTCCTGCTTTTTCTGTTCACTCCCTTTAATTATAAACTTGCCAAGAATTATAAACTATTCAGTCTGTCATTAATCTTGGGGATACTTTAATTTAAAAAAAATTAATTGAACTGATTCCTTTTAAATATCCGGGCTGGAATTCTCCGGCTGTTCACGCCGGCAGTGCACCTCCGCCGGCGTGGGGTTACGTCAGTGAGAATTCCCATCGACTGCAGCGGGACCAGAGAATCCCGCCGCTAGCAAGCAACACGCCACCTCCCGCCAGTGGGAAACACGCGGCTGGGCAGTCGGAGAATCTCACCCCTTGTGTCTGCACACGTTGAGTTCTCTCTTTTCGCCTACGATTCTTAGAAAGGCGCAATCCCATCCATGTTCTTACTTGGAGAGTGCAGTTTGCTGAACCTGTCTGCCTATCCTGGTTCCAGTCTCCTGCAATCTTTCTCAGTCTTTGACACATTTGCCAAGGCACTCACTTAATTTGGCATCATCGAATTTTGACATTACCCCCTATCAATTTCCGTGCACAAATCCTTTCGATGTGCAGTTAATAATAATTAACCCCACTTGGATCTCTGCGCAGCGCCGCCCATCCCAGTTTCCTGGTCTGAGGAGCTTCCTTTAGCTTCCCCCTTTCTAACCAACTTGTGGCCACGTTCCCTCTAATTCCACATATCATTATCTCCTCGATAAATCTTTTCATGTGGTGCCTAATCAAATGTTATTTTCAAAGTCTAGCTAAGCCACATCCAGGGCACATGTTTTATCGATCCCCTCTTCTTGTTTCCTCAAGGAATTCAGTAAATTTAGTCAAACAAAACCTGCCCTTTTAGAACTGATTCCCCCCTCCCACCGCCCCTGTCTTGGGTTGGTACAAGCTCTTGCCATGTTGTCAACTATATTAACCAAACCATCTTATGTATAATTTCCTGACTCCAGAAATTACTGGAAAACCTATTAATTTACAGATTACAAACTGTTTTAAGAACAATATTTATTGAGTAGAAATTTTATTTCATCCAGAAACGTCTCTTTTCTTTCCAGAAACAAATCACATCTCTGTGCAAAATTTTGGGAAGTTATACTCAGGATTGCCACTTTTCCCCCCTTCCCCTCAGATGATTTTCATAGTTTTATAGAATGATATAGCACAGAAGGAGGCCATTTGGCTATGCTGGTTCTTTAAATGAGCTATCCATTTTAGTTCTGCTCCCCTACCCTTTCTCCATCGACTTATCCCTTCAAGCAATTATCTTTTTTTAAAGTTAAGATTGAATTTGCTTCCAATGGCCTTTCTGGTAGTGTATTCCAGATCGTAACAACTTGTAAAATGAAATCTTCTCATCTTATTTCTGTTTCTTTTGCCAATTACCTTAAATCTGTGTCCTCTGGTTACTGGGCCACACGCCAGTGGAAATTGCTCATTTTTTTCAGAATTCATGATTTTTACCATCTCCATTAAATATCCCCTTACATTCCTCCATGTTGTTTGCTCTAAGGCGCACAACCCCATCTTCTCCAGTCGCTCCTTGTAACCTCCCTGGTACCATTCTAGTAAATCTCCCATGCCCCCTCTGCAAAGGTGTGGTGCCCAGAGCTGGATGGAGCACTCATGCTGGTGCCATACTAATAATTTGAAGGTTGAGTTTATTTCTTTGCGTCACAATTAGGCTTACATTAACACTGCAGTGAAGTCCCTGTGAAAATCCCCTACTCGCCACACTCCGGCGCCTGTCCGGGTACACTAAGGGAAAATTTAGCACGGCCAATGCACCTAATCAGCACGTCTTTTGGACTGTGGGAGGAAACCGCAGCACCCGGAGGAAACCCACACAAACACGGGAAGAACAAGCAAACTCCGCACAGACAGTGACCCAAGCCAGGAATCGAACCCGGGTCCCTGGTGCTGTGAGGCAGCAGTGTTAACCACTGTGCCACCATGTCATCCAATGCTAAGGGGAATCATTTATTTCTTTACAGTACATAAGGCCATTTGACAAATCAAGTCCATGTCAGCTCTCACTAAGTCAATCCGGTTGGTCCCAGTCTCCATTCATAGAATCATAGAATCCCTACATTGCAGAAGGAAGCCACTCGGTCAATTGAGTCTGCACCGACTACATAACAGAGCATCCTACCCAGGCCTTACCGCGTGACCCCACGTATTTACCCTGCTAATCCCCCTAATCTACACCTCATGGGACACTAAGGGGAAATTTGGAATGGCAAATCCACCTAACCTGCATATCTTTGGAATGTGGGAGGAAACCCACAAAGACACGGAGAACATGCAGACTATGCACAGACACCCAAGCTGGGAGTCAGATCTGGGTCCCTTGTGCAGTGAGGCAGTAGTGTTAACCACTGTGCCACTATGCCTTGGATCATAGAATCCCTACAATGCAGAAGGAGGCCATTCGGCCCATCGAGTCTGCACTGACCACAATCCCATCCAGACCCTGTTCCCACAACCCTACATATTTACCCTGCCTATCCCCCTAACACTAGGGTCAATTTAGCATGGCCAATCAACCTAACCCGCACATCTTTGGATTGGGGGAGGAAACAGGAGCACCCGGAGGAAACCCATGCAGACACGGGGAGAATATGCAAACTTCGCATAGACAGTGACCCGAGGCCGGAATTGAACCCGGGTCTCCTGGCGCAGTGAAGCAGCAGTGCTGACCACTGTGCCACAATGCCACCCATGATATGTGCATTGGATTGGATAGATACCTGAAAAGAAAAAGATTGTAGGATTATGAAGAACGAATGAAGAGGGATTGGGCTAATTAAATTCTTCTTCCAAAGAGCTCTAATTCACAAGGTTACCTGGGAGCTTGACCCAGCGGCACGGTAGCATAGTGGTTAGCATTGCTGCTTCACAGCTCCAGGGACCTGGGTTCGATTCCCAGCTTGGGTCACTGTCTGTATGGAGTTTGCACATTTTCCTCGTGCCTGCGTGGGTTTCCTCCGGGTGCTCCGGTTTCCTCCCATAGTCCAAAGATGTGTGGGTTAGGTTGATTGGCCATGCTAAAATTGCCCCTTAGTGTCCTGAGATGTGTAGGTTAGAAGGATTAGCGGGTAAATATGTAGGGATATGGGGGTAGGGCCTGGGTGGAATTGTGGTCGGTGCAGACTCGATGGGCCGAATGGCCTCTTTCTGTAGGGTTTCTATGAGCTAGCAGTGGCATTCTGAGCTGAATGACCTCTTCCTTCAATCAGTGATTTTGATTATAAATGCAGTAGGGTGGCCCCTTTGAGGGAGCGTTTCCTGAGGGCCACATGTTTGGGCCGGACCCTATGGATGCTGAGCCAATCGAGCGCGAGGGGGCGTATCCAGGATCAGGGAGGCTTGCGGTTGGAGCGAGGCAGGAGTGTTGTATAGTCGCGTAGATAATTCTGCCTGACCCTTCATTGTCTGTACCAATTTATCATTGGCAATAAACCCTTTGTTACTTTGAGCCCCATCCAGTTGCCCTCAATTTGTTACAGTTAACTTGTCTGGAAATGTTCTTATTGTCTCCCCCTTCCCTGGAGAGCCCTCAATGGTTGTAGGATAGGGGTCAGGTGTGGAGTGTTGCATTGTTTCCTATTTTACCTCCACACAGCATTCAGTTGGGATCAGGGCTTTGGTGGAAAGAAAGAGGGTGCTAGAGGAACTGAGCTTTCTGCCACTTTGGTGTCACATTTCTGGCCAAGCTCCCAGGTAACCTTGTGAATTACAGCTTGAAGCAAGGCCACCAATTTGTCTACTTTGAACATCTGCTGGGCACCTGCCATTGCCTCTATTGTACCCCAGAGACTGAATTCCTGGCACAGATGAGAAAAGTTATTGGTTACAGCCAAGCAAGCTTGTCTCCCTTCAGATTATTTCTATTTGAGAAAGACATTGCCTGAGATTCTTGGCTCTTGAAAAGTTTTATCCAATAAAGTAATGGGTTCCTTAGTTCAAGATTCTAAAGCAGCCCAAGGTGGGGCTAGCACTGCTGGGATTTTGTCTGCAAACTGATGATTCTTGCTCTTCTGACACTTGGAAGCACTGTGCATGTTGATGGGATCAGAATCTGCTGTTCTTTCTAGTTTATTGTAATCTGCCAAAGTCAGAATGCTCAAAAGCAGGAATGACCAGAGGGGGCACAAGTTGGCACTTAGTGCTAATTCAAAAAGAACACTGAACAATTTACAAGGGAACTGCTGATATCTTCCAGTGCTAGCTTTATGGAGAAAATTGACTTCCTGTGGGTCCTCGAATAATGCTGTGTTTATACAATTTCTGGGATAACCAGTCATAACTCAAAACAGCAAACCCTCCTCCTTGGTAAAATGTGACATTACATTTTTCCACCTTTCAGTTAAAATCCCAGATCTTCTCTTGGACATTCACCTACGCGAAGTCTGTACTCGGTACAAGTCAAGTAACCCATATTGTCCATTCCCCTCAGTGTCTAAAAAGGACCTAGATGATGTCTCCTCTTGCACCAGTTCTTTGGAAGCTCTGTTCATAACCCAGGACACTTCACCACTGAGGCAATGGCCGAGTGGTATTACTGCTAGACTATTAATCCAGAAACTCAGCTCATGTTCTGGGGACCCGGGTTCGAATCCCACCACGGCAGGAATTTGAATTCAATTTTAAAAAATCTGGAATTAGGAATCTACTGATGACCGTGAAACCATTGTCGATTGTCGGAAAAAATCCATCTGGTTCACTTTAAGGAAGGAAATCTGCCATCTTTACCTGGTCTGACCTACATGTGACTCCAGAGCCACAGCAATGTGTTCGACTCTCAACTGCCCTCGGGCAACAAGGAATGGGAAATAAATACTGGCCCAGCCAGCGACGTTCATGTCCCACAAATGAATTTTTTAAAAAGTATCCAAATCAGTGCTCTCTCAGCTGTACCCAAGGCTACTGCTCACAATGCAAAATGTGGTCTTGCGATCTGGACAAAATTGTGTTGCAGTGAAATGCTCTTGAAGTCCACTCAGGCTTGTGATCAGCCCCGTTCGTAACAGCACTAAATTGGCTAGATAATTTCAGTGGTCATAGTCGCACTATTCAATGAAGAGCAGGGGATGATTTTACACCCAGGTCACCCAAGTGCCCAATATTTACCTTCCAACCACCTTGGTGATCATTATCACCTTGCTGACTGTGGGATCTTGCTGTATGCGAATTGGCTGCCGCACCCTCCATTACAACAGTGACTGCACTTCAGAAGTATTTCATTGACCTTAGAACCCTTTTTGGCGTCCTGAGGTTGTGAAACAACCAGATAATCAACGGTTTACACATAGAATAATGGCTATCCGGTATTAAGTTATTGTCTACAATCATATTTGGGGGTTCAGGTGGCTTCTGTATAGAGTAATGAATGCCTGGGAGTGAGTTGTAAACTAAAACTTAACCAAGACATTCAGATATTGTTTATATGTAGAATAATGGATATCCAGGAGTGAATTGCAGGTTGGAATGTAATCTGGGGGTTCAGAACCAAAAACTCTGTGAATTAAATAAAATGGGCCAAGCACTGTACCTGGGGAGTGGACTGCAGCTAAAGTAAACACAATATTGGAAAAGGAATGAGACATTAATTGTGGAATTATAGACTAGTTAGTTTGATGTTAATCATGGAGAAACGCTCGAGAGCATTTTATGAAAACTGAACTGGGTTCATCTAAAGAGCATCGAGGCCATAAGAAGTAGTCAGCATGGTTTTATAAGCAGTGGGTCATGCCTCAGAAACCTACTGGAATGTTCTGAGGCCAAAACTGAATTTGCAGATGAAACCCATCTAGTGCTTAAATGTCTACATGGATTTTCAGAGGCTATTTTTGATGGAGGTTTATAAGTGAGGCATTTAAAGGAGATTACAGCTCATGGAATTGATAAAAAGAAAGAAAGGCCTACATTTATAGAACCATAAAAAAGTTAGAGGCACAGAAAGAGACCATTCAGCCCATCATGTCTGCGCCAACCAAAAAATCCCACCTGGTCCGTAGCCTTGCAGGTTCCAGCACTGCTAAATTCTCCCTCAGTGTACCCAGACAGGTGCCAGAGTGTGGTGACTCAGAGATTTTCACAATAACTTCATTGCAAGGGCGGCATGGTGGCACAGTGGTTAGCACCGGGGACCCGGGTTCGTTTCCCGGCTTGGGTCACTGTCTATGTGGAGTTTGCACATTCTCCCCATGTCTGCGTGGGTTTCCTCCGGGTGTTCCGGTTTCCTCCCACAGTCCAAAGATGTGCTGGTTAAGTGGATTGGCCGTGCTAAATTGCCGCTTAGTGTCAGGGGGATTAACTAGGGTAAATGCATGGGGTTATCGGGATAGGGCTTAGGTGGGATTGTGGTCGGTGCAGACTCAATTGGCTGAATGGCCTGCTTCTGCGCTGTATGATTCTATGTCTATGTCTCTATGCAGTGTTAATGTAAGCCTCCTTGTGACACTAATAAATAAAACTGTTAAACTTTCAGGTGCAGATCCAGGGACCTTTTAAATGAGTTGAACATTTCTGCCTCACCCACCAATTTGGGAACTGAATTCCAGATACCCCACCTTCTCGGTGAAAAGATTTTCCTCGTGTCCCCTTAATCCTTCTCCCAGTCACCCTAAAATCTATGCCCCCTGGTAATTGACACCTCAACTGGAGAAACAAGTCTTTCCTGTCTACCCTATCCAGTGCATTTCACAACCGTGGGATGTCGCAAAGTGTTTTGCAGCTAATTAAATACTTTTGAGATGCAGTAGGAAATTAAACATCCATTATTCCTGCGTGAGTCGGAATAGTGACTTTGAGCTTGCTGTTTGACTGGGGCAAGCATTGAAGATCAACACTGAGCCAGGAGCCTTCCACTCGGGCAAGTTTTAACAAAGGATACAAGATCGTATTCAGTGCCAGAAATCCTGTGCAAATCCCCTCCTAGCTCTCCCCAGTGCAATGATGCTATGGTCGGGGAGATCACACTGTACAGATCATCCAACTCAACAATTCTCACAAGGGCGGCACGGTGGCACAGTGGTTAGCACTGCTGCCTCACAGCGCCAGGGACCCGGGTTCGATTCCCGGTTTGGGTCACTGTGTGCATGTTCTCCCTGTGTCTGTGTGAGTTTCCTCCAGGTGCTCCGGTTTCCTCCCACAGTCCCAAGATGTGCGGTTTCGGTGGATTGGCCGTGTGCTAAATTGTCCCTCAATGTCAAGGGGACCAGCTTGAGTAAATGAATGGGGTTCAGGGGATAGGGCCTGGGTGGGTTTGTGATCGGTGCAAAGTCGATGGGCCAAATGGCCTCCTTTTGTACTGTAGGGTTCTATGAATTCTGTGCTTTGCATTTTGCTACCCCCTCACTTCTGGCACCTCTGGCCTCTTTCGTTCTAATTTTGCCAAAGCGATTACAACTTCTTAAAGGGTTCCAACATCAACTTTTGATTCTCTACAAAATAAAGAATGGAAGATTTAACTTTAATGCATCTCTGTGAATCACCTTGCTATTTTGGCAACACATGTGTGATTAGCGGAGCTTGCCACACTTTCTCACGTGCACTTTGACCTGCACCATAGTACTCTGGGTGACCCTTAAGTGAGACATGCAACTCGATCTGGGGATGAGTCCCATTCTACTGGCGCGTGTGACAGGCAGTCACGTTAGTCTCGGAATGCACAGAGGCATCGTGTGACCTGATGTAGGCAGAAGGCAGCAGCAGCAGGAGCGGGCAGCTCAGATCGAAAAATACACTCCACGTATTGGGTGACAGGTCATGGATGCTGGAAATCGATTTCCAATCCTTTAACTCTCATGTCCCACCTGGCACTTTCCACCACCAATGTCCTTTAAAGAATAATGAAGCACTTTTAATTTGAGGAGAGAGACTTTCTTCCCCCATCTTCACTTTCCCCCTTCTCTCCAGCCCCACTCCACCATCAGAGTCCAGGGGTGAAATTTAAAGCCCCTTCCCACTGTGGAGGGTATGATGATGGGGGGAACATTTAATAAGATGTGGGGATTGCAGAGGGGCACCCCACTTCCCCAAATAACTGCTCCACCCTTGCCCCCATTACCTGTCCCACTGCTGCCCCCATACCAGCCCCACCACTGCCTCCATTACCTTCCCCACTGCTGCCCCCATTACCCGTCCCACCATTGCCCCATCACCTTCCCCACCCCTGTTCTGATTACATGTCCCACCGCTGCCCCAATTAAGTCTGTAAAACAGTCCAGAGACTGTTCACTCGTCCGATTCCTGGTTGCCTTGTGAGAAGAGGTTACACAGGTTGGACCTGTACTCCTTGGAGTTTAGAAGAATGAGAGGTGGTTTTACTCTCAGGTAAATCTACTAAGAACTAAGCTACACAATTTGAAAATAAAGGGATTTCCGTTAAAATGAGGAGGAATTTCTTCTCTCAGAGGGTTGATAATCTTTGGATTTCTCCTTCACAGAGGGTGGTGGAGGCTGTGTCATAAATATTCACGGTTGGATTGCACAGACTTGTGATCTTCAAGAGAGTCAAAGGGTTATGAAGCAGCAAGCATTAAAGTCATGTTGAGACCACGATCAGATCAGCCATGATCTTGCTGAATGATCGAGCAGCCTGGAAGGACTGAATAGCTTACTCTGCTCCTACTTCTGAATACTCCACAGGCCCAGCCCCAGCCAATGCTAGTTTATGTGACGTTACAAGAGACTGGGCCAAACTGCCTTCTCCACCCATTTTACTCATTGCTACTAGATAACTGCAGACAACTTCTCACAGAACAGTTGTCTTTTCCTGACTTTGGGTGTCTCAGAACACGTTACAACGAAATAGGTACTTGTGAGGTTTGGTAATTGTTTGATGCTTTAATGTGATGTGAGCATCGCTGGCGAGGCTACCATGTATTGCTGATCCCTGAATACCCTTGTGAACGTGGTGGCGAGCCACCTTCTTGACCACTGTCAGTGTGCTAAAGATGCTCCCACAGTGCTGTTCAGGAAGTAGTGCCAAGGTTTTGACCCACTGGTGATTAAGAAAAAGTAATGCACCTAAATCAGGACAGCGTGTGACTTGGAAGGAAGCCGGAAAGTGGTGGTGTCCCTATGTGTCTCCTGAGTTTCCATGTATCTGCTGTCTTTGTTTTCCTAGGTGTTCAGAGTGCAGATTTGGGATGTGCTGTCAAAGAAGCAAGTTACTGCAGTGCACTCTGTAGATGGGAGACATTGCTGTTATTGTGCATCGGTGGTGAAGGGAGTGAATGTTAAGGGGGCCAATACGATCAAGCAGGTAGTCTTATCGTGATTTGATTTGATTTATTATTGTCACATGTATTAGTATACAGTGAAAAGTATTGTTTCTTGCGCTCTATACAGACAAAGCATACCATACATGGAGAAGGAAAGGAGAGGGTGCAGAATGTACTAGTCTTAGAAGCAGAGAACAAGAGTAATAGATAGAATTAGAGGGTATGCTGGGCACAGCTCAGAAGAAGTCGTCACGTTCCAGCACCATCTTGTATTTCCTGGATGGCGTTGAGCTTCTTGAGTGTTGTTGGAGCTGCACCCATCCAGGCAAATGGAGAGTGTTCCATCACACTCCTGACTTGTGCCTTGTGAATGGTGGACAGGCTTTGGGGAGTCAGGATGTGAGTTACTCGCTGTGGAATTCCCAGCTTCTGACCTGCAGTTGTAGCCACAGTATTCACATGGCTGGTCCAGTCAAGTTTCTACTCAGTAATAACAAATGTTGCCAGGCTTTGAGAATTGCAGCTATGAGGAAAGATTGGATAGGCTAGGGTTGTTTTCTTTAGTACAGAGGAAGCTGAGGGTGACTTAATTGAGGTGTACAAGATTATGAGAGCCAAGATAGAATAGACAGGATAAACCTGTTTCCCCCTAGCGGAGAGGTCAGTTACCACAGGACATAGATTTAAGGTAATTGGTAGTAGGATTAGAGTGGACATGAGGAAAAGCTCAGAGGGTGCTAGGTGTCTGGAATTTTTACTGCCTGGATTGGTGGTGGAGGCCGAAATCCTCCATTCATTTAAAAGGTACCTGGATCTACACCTGAAGCACTGTAATCTACAAGGCTATGGATCAGGTGCTGGAAAGTGGGATTAGAATGATCAGCTACATTTTTATTGTTTCCTTTTCGGCTGGCGTAGACACGATGGGCTGAATGGACTCTTTCTGTACCGTGGCATTTCTATGGTTCTAGGATGTTGGTGGTGGGAGATTCCATGATGATGATGCGATTAAATGCTGTGGAGAGGTGGTTAGACTCTCTCTTTGGAGTTAATCATTGGCAGGCACTTGCCATGAATGTAACTAATGGCAAACACAGCAGCCAATTTACGTGCAGCAAGATCCCACAAACAGCAGTAAGTAGCCAGAGTATCTCTTCCAGTGTGAGGGATAAATACTGGCCAGGACATCAGGGAGAACTCTCCTGTTCTCACAATCCTGTGGGACCTGAAAGGGCAAATGGGTTCTCAGTTTAACATCTGATTCCAGTGCCTCCATGTTGTACTGAAGTTTCAGCTAAGACTTTGTGCCCAAGCCTCTGGGCTGGGACTTCAATCCAATTCCTTTTATCTCTGAAGGAAGTGCTAGCCAAAGGTCTGAGGACACGTACCAACCGACTCAAGAACAGCTTCTTCCCTGCTGCCATCAGACGTTTGAATGGACTTACCTCGCATTTAGTTGATCTTTCCCTGTACCCTCACTATGACTGTAACATTCTGCACTCTCTCCTTTCCTTCTCTATGAACGGTATGCTTTGTATAGCACGCAAAAAGCAATTTTCACTGTATACGAATCCATGTGACAAATCAAATTTTATTGAAATACTCCAGCAGCTCAGCATTGGTGATGGCACAGAATTAGATAACGTGCTCATTGCTGGTATTGACCTTTGCAGTGGAAATCGGGACATCTTGATCACAGAGAGCACCAGGAGGTGCATTGCCTTTCCTAGTTGCAACTTATCCACCAGAAAAGTTAACTTTCCAACAAATGCAAGCCAGCCGAAACACTCTCAATATTGTACATCAAATACTCAGTTTTCAACACAGAAAAAGTGAGTTACACTTTCTAAACATGTTCTGGATTAATGGCTTTTGAAAATTCAATAAATTATATCTGTTGTATTCAGAAACAGCTAGCTCAATTAGTAAAACCCTCAGCTCTGAGTCAGAAACACTGGTGCCATTATCCTTATTCGCACTAAGCCTTGTTCACCAATCTTCCCTGCGTTTACTCACCCACATTGATTTCCATACCAGCAAAGCCTCGATTTCAAAATTCTCATTCTTGTTTCCAAATTCTTCCCTCTCTCCTGTCCTTACCGCCCACCCCAGGAGATCTCTGTGCACCTCTAATTCTAACCTCTTACACATCCGTGATTTTAACCGCTCCACCATTGGTAGCAATGCCTTTGTCTGCTTTAGTCTTAAACTTTGGAATTCCCTCCCTAACTCTCCCCCATCCTTTAAGACACCCTATAAAACTTATCTCTCTGACCAAACCGTTGGTCACCTGTCCTAATATTTCCTTGTCAAATTTTGGTTAATAACACTTATATGTAGAATCATTTCACTCAATTAAATACCCGGTGTTGTGGGTTCAAATCCCACTCTGGGAACAGAGACATCTAATCCAGGTTGATACTTTATTGTAGTACTGAGGGGAACTGCACTATTGAGTGAGAAACCTTTGAGGTGATATACTGAACTCAAGCTCTGTCTGGTACTTGTTCATGTCTTTAGTAAAAATCTATTTGAAGAAAATGTTATTTGAGCATGGAGATCCCAGCTATCATTTGTAGAGGTTTACAGCATGGAAACAGACCATTCGGCCCAATTTGTTCATGCTGATCTTTTTTGTTAACCACTAACCTGGTCCCAATTGCCTGCGTTTGGCCCATATCCCTTTATACCCATCTTGCCCATGTAACTGTCTTTATCATTTCTCTCTTTATTGAAACAGATTAATTAGCTGCATACCTCATTTCACAAAATTCCTGCTCTTCAGAGTAACTCTCTGTATCTAAAGCATTTTTAAGATGTTCCTGAGGGAATGACTTGCTTCCTCCACTTGGAAATCAGTGACAAAACGTCATCAACTTCAAGTTGCCATTGTGAGAGTGAGGAAAATTTTTAAAAATTTATTTCCCGCTAGAGGACTTTTGGAAAGAGTGGTTGAGGTAGAGACTGTTCCATCCTTTAGGAGAACAGACGCTCTGGGCAGAATGGCCTCTGTGTTGAGTAGTTCTGTTTTAAATGGGAAGAGAGTAATGCAATATGATTGGCTGTGAGTTACCACTGACAAAGAGCTAGCACAGATACCTCGGGCCAAATAGCCTTCTCCAGCTCCTATATGATTCTACATTGGTGCAGCAAGGGGCCAACGATATAAAATTAAACAACCTCACTTGCCCACTTCTTTCCACATGTAATCCGCTCTGTTGTGATCCCACCCCATCTTACTCATTTTCCTGTGGGCAGGGTTTAAAAAAGTTTATTTATTAGTGTCACACGTAGGCTTACATTAACACTGCAATGAAGTTACTGCGAAGGGGGATTTGTTGGGGAAATAATGGCAGGCAAAGCTCTTATGGTTCTCTTTGACAGTAAGGAGTCGAACAACACCAGGTTAAAGTCCAACAGATTTATTTGGTAGCAAACGCCACCAGCTTTCGGAGCGCTGCTCCTTCGTCAGATGGAGTGGAGACTCCATCTGATGAAGGAACAGCGCTCCGAAAGCTAGTGGCGTTTGCTACCAAATAAACTTGTTGGACTTTAACCTGGTGTTGTTAGACTTCTTACTGTGTTTACCCCAGTCCAACGCCGGCATCTCCACATCATCTCTTTGACAGTCCATGGTAATCATCGTCCCCACTTGTGTTTAACAGGGCTGGATGACTTAATTGGTGATCAGCTTGAATACTCATAACATAGAGCTCGAGTTCGCAGGTAACAAATTGCCAGGATCATGTTGCTCGGCCTTTTTGCCTTCAAGAGGCAGGAATAGTCTCCTGGGAGCAATAGGCCGTGAAATGTTTCTGCCACGCCTCAACGCCATTCCGTTCAGTGATCTTGGTGAACTTGAACTTAGCTCCCCTCCCCCCTCTGAGTACGAGGAAGGGACATACTTGCAGGGACGAGAAGGAAGCATTGAAGGTGGAAACACAAATCTCATTGGGTTTGTTCTTCCATTTTTGTTAGTCAATGCAGTTGACCCTTTTTAATCTGTTGCCTTTTCCCCACTAATGCCCTATCAACCCAAGTAGTTGCCTGTCTCCCTTTTAATTTTGCAGAAGTGGCCTTCTCATGATCCTTTGTATTAAGAAATCTTCCATAGATTTCTTCCAACTAGCTATGCTTGAATTCTGAAATTATCTTCCCTTGCTCCCGTTATTAAAGAGCAGGCTCAGACCCATCTGCTGTATTGTTAGTCTCCTCCAGTCTCATTGTTTTTTTTTCATAGAAACCCTACAGTACAGAAACCCCTACAGTACAGTACAGTTCTTGGTGTTTAATAACTGCTACTGTTACTTTAATACTTTACCTGATCATTGTTACCTCTAGACATGACTATTCCAGTGCTGACCTGGCTGATCTCCTACTTTCTCATCCAAAACTCTGCTTCCATATCCCAACCTGCACCAAGTCCCACTTACCTCTCACCCCTGCACTAACTGAGCTCATTGGCTCTCAGTTCCACAGTGCTTCAATTGTAAAATCCTCAACCTTGCTTTCAAATCCCTAAATGGCTCTGCCCCTCCCTATCTCCGCAGTCTCTTTCAACCCTACAACCCTCTGAGATCTTTGTGCTTTTCCAATTCTGGCGCTTTAAACAGAATCGATTTTAATCGCCCCACCACTGGTGGACGTGCCTTCAACTGCCTGAGTCCTGAGGTTGCTCACTGAACCTCTCTGCCTCACTACTTCCCTCAACTCATAGAATCCCTACAGTGCAGAAGGAGACCATTCGGCCCATCGCATCTGCACCGACCACAATCCCACCCACGCCCTTTTCCCGTAACCCCACATATTTACCCTGCTAATACCCCTAACTAAGGGTCAATTTAGTATGGCCAATCAACCTAACCCACACATCTTTGGAGTGTGGGAGGAAACCGGAGCACCTGGAGGAAACCCACGCAAACAAGGGGAGAATGTGCGAGCTCCACACAGACAGTGACCCGAGGCCAGAATTGAACCCGGGTCCCTGGTGCTATGAGGCAGCAGTGCTAACCACTGTGCCACCGTGCAGCCCTGATTTAAAAGACTTGACCAAGCTTTTGCTAGGCAAGCTTTTTTTTAAGAATATCTCTGAATGTGGTTAACTGTCAGACTTTGTCTGGGTGGCACAGTGGTTAGCACTGCTGCCTCACGGCACCAGGGACCTGGGTTCAATTACGGCCTCGGGTGACTGTCAAGGTGGAGTCTGCACGTTCTCTCCGTGTCTGCGTGGGTTTCCTCCGGGAGCTCCAGTTTCCTCCCACAGTCCAAAGATGTGCCGGTTAGGTGGATTGGCCATGCTAAATTATCCCTTAGTGTCCCAAGATGTATAGGTTAGGGGGATTAAATGTGTGAGGTTCCAGGGATAGGACGGGGAGTGGTGTAAGATACTTTGTCAGAGAGTTGGTGCAGACTTGATGAGCCAAATGGACTCCACCTTCACTGCAGGGATTCTATGAAAATGCTCAGGTGATGCACTTTTTATTCTATTAAAACTGCTTTATAAATGCAAACTGTTGTTGTCAGTCACTGGCTGTAGTTATCCCTGCTAATTCATTAAGGATACATTTCTACTTTGACTTTAGCTGTCTCTGCTGAGGGCAGGTTACAGGATACAGCGGCTGTCAGCAATTCTCATCAGCTGTAAAATGTGGTGGACCGGGAGCTCTTGGGTTTATTATTTTGATCTGATCGATGAGGTGTGACGAGTGCCTGGGCCATGAAACAATCTCGGAAATCATCCTTCCCCGGATTAGTGCAGAGACGTAGAAACTTGCTATATATCACAGGGAGATGGGGTCAAGGGCAGTCGGGAGTTAATTGTCTCAAAGCAGGCAGCATTTGTCGACTGTGTTATACGACTTAATATCTGGTTTCATGTCTGCTAATCCTTTTTTTTAAAAAGAAAACAAACATCTTCCTTTTTAAAAGGCTCTGATTCATGCTGGGTTACAGTTACGCAAGGACCCTCTTGTTGTGCGAACCTAGGTAATGGCTGTGTGACCATGAAGGGTTTCACAGTTAAACCCGATCCTGCCCACATTTTTGCATCTTCTAGCAGAATCCAGTTGGTAGCAATCTGGAGCAGGAATTCTGGTTGACTTCACCCACTCTCACCTTAGTCCAGTGCAGAGACCTGGAATGAAGAGTTTGTCGTATGAGGACTCTGGGTCTGTACTCATTGGAGTTTAGAAAGATGAGGGGGGGATCTTATTGAAACTTACAGGATACTGCGAGGCCTGGATAGAGTGGACGTGGAGAGGATGTTTCCACTAGTAGGAAAAACTAGAACCAGAGGACACAACCTCAGGCTAAAGGGACAATCCTTTAAAACAGAGATGAGGAGGAATTTCTTCAGCCAGAGAGTGGTGAATCTGTGGAACTCTTTGCCGCAAAAGGCTGTGGAGGCTGGGTCATTGAGTGTCTTTAAGACAGAGATAGACAGATTCTTGATTAATAAGGGGATCAGGTGTTAAGGCAGGAGAATGGGGATGAGAAAAATATCAGCCATGATTGAATGGCAGGGCGGACTTGATGGGCCGAGTGGCCTAATTCTGCTCCTATGTCTTCTGGTCTTATTTGCAGGAAGCCAGATCCTTACCCTGCCCGAGATCAGCAAGCAAGCAAACGTTACCCAGTCACTATAAGAAGCAACGTAGCTTTGTTAAACCCATTTTAAAAAAAGAAAACACAACACTGTGGTTGATTTTGAGAGGGATAAAAGTCATGTTAAATGTGCATAGGAACTTGGTTAGACCGCATGTGGAGTATTGTCTCAAAATTATATTGTGTCCTCGATGTTACAAAAATGGGTGTAGAGGAACTGATGAAGATGGAAATAGATTTACTAGAACGATATCGGAACTGTGAGATTATACCAACTAAGGAAGATTGAGTAGGCTGGGCCTCTTGGGCGGCGCATAGTGATTAGCACTGCTGCCTCACACACCAGGGACCCGGGTTCGATTCCCGGCTTGGATCACTCTCTGTGCGGAGTCTGCACGTTCTCCCCGTGTCTGCATGGGTTTCCTCCAAGTGCTCCGGTTTCCTCCCACAATCCGAAAGACGTGCTGGTTAGATGCATTGGCCATGCTAAATTGTCCCTCAGTGTACCTGAACAGGCGTCGGAGTGTGGCGACTAGGAGATTTTCACAGTAACTCTATTGCAGTGTTAATGTAAGCCTACTTGTGACACTGATAAAATAAACTTTAAACTTTTCTCTAAGAAAGAGAAAACCGCAGACTGAGCTGGTCGAGGGCTTTTAAAATTATGAAAGAGTTTGATGGGCTAGAAGATGTTTGCACTTGCGGAAGAGTTCAGAGCTTGGGACAGAAAATGAGGCAGCTGATTTGTGTGTTAAACAATGGTGAGAATGTGGAACTCACTACCGTGGTAGCATTGAAGAGAAAACCGGATCAATATGGAAGAGAGAAAGCAATAGAAGGGTTCTGTTGATAGGGTGAGATGAAGAAGGCGTGGGGGAGGGGGCTCATGTGGCGCTTAAACACCAGCATGGACCAGTTGAGCCGAATGGCCTCTTTGCGTGCTGTAATATTTATCCATCTGGCATTCCAGTGGATTGAGCAGGGAGTCAAAAGATAAGCATCTCCCCCACCCAACAATAAACTCCGCTGCACAGAACCCGATGAAGCACACCCAACTGCCGCGGGGAGGGAGGAGGGAGTGGAATTTCCTGATGTCCCTACAGATAAAGTTGTCCAGCGGCACATTGCATGGACCTAGCCACGCATGCTGCCCAGGTCGCACAGTAACAACAAGCTGCAGAGTAAAAGCGACACACCCCAGTTAACTTCTGAGCGCTATGAATTACAGCCACTGCTAAGCAGTCAGTTGACAGCCGTTGTTTCTTTATGCAACCACTTCATTGTAATCTGTACAGAAGACTGCGTCCAAATTAAAGAAAGAACTTACATTTATACAACTCTTTTTGCAACCTTTGGATGTTCCAAGAATCCACCCATCCAATCAAGTACATTTTAAGATATGGCTCTGTTGATACTGCAGGGAATGTAATAACCAATTTGCATACAACAAAGTCCCACAAACTGTAATGAATCAATGATTAGATAATCCCATTTTGGGCATGTTGGTTGAGGGCTAAAATTTGGCCAGTGCTCCAGGGAGAGCTAAGTAGCACCATGGGGTCACTTACATTCACCCAGGTGGGCAGACAGGTCCTTGGTTTAATGTCTCCTTCAAAAGGACAAACTCTACACCCATGTGGATCCGTAGAGTCAGCACTCTGCCCCCTCTTTGCCTCCCAAATTTTCAGCGTACGAGGTTTCAAACTTAAGTCTAAATAGTAGCTGGATTGAAGGGAGAAGGACAGGCCGAGGCATTGAAGAGTTCCCTGGTTTTGAGATCCTGTCAAAGTGGTGTGTGATGTAGAGAACTGATTTGAAAACACAGGATTCAAGGTGAGGGAAGGATAAATCAAGATGAACAGTTTTGCATTATCACATTCCGTATATGGTCACCTTGCAGGTGATGCAATTTGCATGCTTTGGTGTTGATTTGAAGTGTTTGAGGTTCTTCAGCGGCACGGTGACACAGTGGTTAGCACTGCTGCCTCACAGCACCAGGAACCTGGGTTCAATTCCCAGCTTGGGTCACTGTCTGTGCGGAGTTTGTACATTCTCCCCGTATCTGCGTGGGTTTTCTCCGGGTGCTCCGGTTTCCTCCCACAGTCCAAAGATGTGCAGGTTAGATGAATTGGCCATACTAAATTGTCCCTCAGTGTACCCAAACAGGTGCCGGAGTGTGGTGACCAGGGGATTTTCACAGTAATTTCATGGCAGTGTTAATGTAAGCCTACTTGTGATTAAGAAATAAAGTTTAACTTTAAACAATAACATCACGGTGGGGTGAGCAATAAACAAAGAAATAACTGATGCATGTAAAAATGGTACGGCAATTTTCATGGGGGACTTTAATCTACATGTCGATAGGTCAAGCCAGGTCGGTCAAGGCAGCCTTGAGGAGGAGTTCATAGAATGTATCTGCGATAGTTTCCTTGAACAGTATGTAATGGAACCTACGAGGGAGCAAGCTATCCTAGATATGGTCCTGTGTAATGAGACAGGAATAATTAATGATCTCACAGTTAGGGATCCTCTCAAAAGGAGCGATCACAGTATGGTTGAATTTAAAATATAGATGGAGCGTGAGAAGACACAGTGAAAGACACAACGTGCCAAAAATTGATGCTATGACAGGTGAGGACCTAGAAACAATCATTATCACTAAAGAAGCAGTGTTGGGCAAGCTAATCGGGCTAAAAGTAGACGAGTCTCCTGGTCCTGATGGAATGTATCCCAGGATACTAAAAAAGAGATGGCAGGGGAAATAACAAATGCACTTGTGGTAATTTAACAAAATTCGCTGGACTCTGGGGCAGTTCCGGCAAATTGGAAAATAGCAAATGTGACACCATCGTTTAAAAAAGGAGGTAGACAAAAGGCGGGTACTATAGGCCAGTTAGCTTAGCTTCTGTAGTGCTTGAATCTATCATCAAGGAAGAAATAGCGAGACATCTGGATAGAAATTGTCCCATTGCGAAGACACAGCATGGGTTCATAAAAGGCAGGTCATGTTTAACTAATTTAGTGGAATTCTTTGAGGACATTATGAGCATGGTGGACAGTGGGGAACATGTGGATGTAGTGTATCTGGATTTCCAGAAGGCATTCGACAAAGTGCCGTACCAAAGGCTGCTGCATAAGATAAAGGTGCACGGTAATGTATTAGTATGGATAGAGGATTGGTTAACTAACAGACAGCAAAGAGTGGGGATAAGTGGGTGTTTTTCTGGTTGATGATCAGTGATTAGTGGTGTGCCACAGGGATCAGTGTTAGGACCACAGTTGTTTACAATTTACATAGATGATTTGGAGTTAGGGGCCAAGTGTAATGTGTCAAAGTTCACAGATGCCACTAAGATGAGTGGTAGAGCAAAGTGTGCAGAGGACCCAACATCTGGAAAGGGACGGAGATAGTCTAAGTGAGTGGGCAAGGGTGTGGCAGATGGAGCACAATGTTGGTAAATGTGAGGTCATTCATTTTGGTCGGAATGACAGCAAAATGGACTATTATTTAAATGGTAAAATATTGCAGCATGCTGCTGTGCAGAGGGACCTGGGTGTCCTTGTGCATGAATCACACAAAAAGTTGGTTTGCAGGTGCAGCAGGTAATTAAGAAAGCAAATGGAACTTTGTCCTTCATTGCTAGAGGGATGGAGTTTAACAACAGCGAGGTTATGTTGCTGCTGTTGAGGTGCTGGTGAGGCCGTACCTGGAGTACTGTGTATTATTTTGGTCTCCTTACTTAAGAAAGGATATACTGGCACTGGAGGAGGTGCAGAGGAGATTCACTAGGTTGATTCCGGAGTTGAGAGGGCTGGCTTATGAGGAGAGACTGAGTAGACTGGGGCTATACTCAATGGAATTTAGAAGAATGAGGGGAGATCTTGTAGAAACATATAAAATGATGAAGGGACTAGATAAGATCATAGAGTCCTACAGTGTAGAAGGAGGCCATTCAGCCCATTGGGAATGCACTGACTATAATCCCACACAGGCCCTATCCCCATAATCCCATGCATTTACCCGAGTTAGTCCCCCTGACACTAAGGGACAATTTAGCATGGCCAATCCACCTAACCCTCTATACATCTTTGGACTTCGGAAGATAGAAGCAGGGAGGTTGTTTCCACTGGCGGGTGAAACCAGAACTCAGGGCATAGCCTCAAAATAAGGGGGAGCAGATTTGGGACTGAGTTGAGGAGGAACTTCTTCACCCAAAGGGTTGTAAATCTGTGGAATTCCCTGCCCAGTGAAGTAGTTGAGGCCACTTTGTTGAATTTTTTAAAGGCAAAGATAGATCGATTTTTAACAGTAAAGGAATTAAGGGTTATGGTGAGTGGGCGGGTAAGTGGAGCTGAGTCCATGAAAAGATCAGCCATGATCTTATTGAATGGTGGAGCAGGCTTAAGGGGCCAGATGGCCTACTCCTGCTCCTAGTTCTTATGTTCTTAAAACATGCCGCAGAATGACTCGGGAGGGCAGAAGTACATATACCTATTCACACATACATGTTTTATATCATACAGACTCACAACATACACACTCTGTTAACCTTCATTTATCTCCAATCCATCTCCTGGAAGTAGCAGTATTTTTAAGAAAGAGCCTCTGCCCTCCTCAGAGGATTCATAGAGAATAATCAGTACTCAGGAGTGAGTTACAGACTGGAATTTATTCGAGGGGTTTGGGTTTTATATATAGAGTAACAGATACCCGGGAGTGAGTTACAGACTGGAATCTAATTGAAGGCTTTGGTGTGGTTTATCTATAGAATAACAGATATCTGGGAGTGAGTTACAGACTGGAATCTAATTGAGGGGTTCGGGGTGGTTTATATATAGAATAACAGATACCCGGGAGTGAGTTACAGACTCAAATCAAATCGAAGGATTCAGAATGGTTTATATATAGAGTAACAGATACCCGGGAATGAGTTACAGACTGAAATCTAATCGAGGGGTTCGGGGTGGTTTATATATAGAATGACAGATTCCCGGGAATGAGTTACAGATTGAAATCTAATCGAGGGGTTCAAGAGGGAGTGGGAGGGAGGGTTTATAGAATAAAAAATACCCTAGAAGTGATTCACAGGCTGTAATGTAAATGAGGGGTTTGGGTAGTTTATCCACAGAATAATGGATACCGGGAGTGAGCAATCTATATATAGAAGAAATGGTTACCTGGAAGCGAGTTATAGGTTGGAATCTAATCAGGAAGTTCAGATGTTTTATATATAGAATAACTAATACCTGAGAATAGGTTACTCTAATCACAGGGGTTCAGATGGTCTCATAAATCATGAGAGCGAAGCTTGAGCACTTTATGGCCATCACCAGAACCTCAAGGTGAAATCACTTCACTGATATCACTGTGAGGTATTTTTTAATCTATGGAAGAATGCCAACATTCCTGAGTCTGGAAATCACCTTCCACTTAAACTTAACAGCACCTGTCTCCGGAAAAACATTGCTGCACCTACAACCCGTCCCATGTCTAAACTCCAGCCTGGCCGAGCAATGTGGTATTCAATTGTGCAGGTATTCCAGGAGCGGGGCTGCTGAGTGTACAATATGACCGCGCTATCTGTTACACTTTGCCCCTTGCGCTCAGGGTGAGAGAGTGAGCATTAGAGCTCATTTAAGGCGAACCTTTGCCACTTTATCTGAGCAAAAAAAAATCCTGTTGTTTACCGGAGGATTGTGTTAATTGTTTTATTATTTTACTGTTGGCCCAGGTGGCCACAGTATAAAGGCAGGTGACTTAACTCATTCCACCCCATGAGAGTCATCTTGATGTTCAAAGGAAAGGTTGAGTCAACTTGCATTGATACAACATCTGGTCCGTCTGCAGGGCGTCCCAAAACAGCTCGATAGCCCTTTGGAGAACTGGAGAGGTGCAAGGCAGCCAAATTATGCACAACGAGATCTCACAAATAACATTTTAAATAAATTACCAGATAATGTGTGAATGAGAAAATCTCAGCAGGTCTGGCAGCATCTGTAAGGAGAGTAAAGAGCTGACGTTTCGAGTCCAGATGACCCTTTGTCAAAGCGAAAAGGCAGAGAAAGTAGGAGATATTTATACTGCAGGGGGAGGGAATGAACGATGAGTCAGAGCCACAGAAACCAGGGGAAAAGACTGCTAATAGCTGTCCACAGAGAGAATAAAGGGTGTGAATGGCCAAACGGCAGAGAAGATGAAGATATTGGGCGGGGGAGGGAGGGTGAGGGGGATGGGACAGAGGTAGAATGTAGAAAAGGAGAAGCAGGGGGGAGAACAGGTAAGGGAAGGGGATGAAATAGGGGGAAAGAGTGGGGGGGGATGAAAAATGAAGAAAGACAATTCTGCATTCTACCTCTGTCCCATTCCCCCCCCCCTTTCCCCAACATCTTCACAGCTTACAGCTTCTCTGCCGTTTGGCCATTCACACTCTTTATTCTCTCTGTGGACAGCTATTAGCAGTCTTTTCCCCTGGTTTCTATGGCTATGACCCATCGTTCATTCTCTCCCCCTGCAGTATAAATATCTCCCACTTTCAATGTCTTTTAGCTTCGACAAAGGGTCATCCGGACTCGAAACATCAGCTCTTTTCCTTACAGATGCTGCCAGATCTGCTGAAATTTTCCAGCGTTTTTTCTTTTGGTTTCAGATTCCAGCATGAGCAGTAATTTGCTTTTATATAATGTGTGAATGATATTGGCTGAGAAATACATGTTGGTCGGCACTCCAATGTTAACTAAAGGGAAATTATAGTGGATGCTGAAATCTGAAACCAAAACAAAATGATGGAAAATCTCAGCAAGTCTGACAGTATCTGAGTAAGGATGACCCTTTGGTCATGTGACTCCAGACCCACCACAATGTGGTCTAACTGCCCTCTGAAATGGCCAAGCGAGACATTCTGTTCAAGAACACAGCTCACCACCACCTTCTCAAGAGATGGGCAATAAATGTTGGGCTTGCCAGTGATGCTGACATTCTGTGAATGAAGATGTTTTAAAAATTGGATGTAGATGGCATGTTATGGCCTGTTGTAAGATTCTGTGTAATTCTTTTGAACCTCTCCTATGCATCTCGCACCATTCTGAAGACAAGGAATCCAAGGTTCTCCTAATGTTCTAACTCCCATCATCATGTTACGAGTTTGGTTTCCGTTATTTCCCCGGAGGTAACATCTCAGCGCGCTGTTGAAAGGAGACTAGTCTCTGCTTGAGTCACCTTGTACAGCACCAATACAAGGGGAGCCTGCAAGCCCCCACTCAACACTTACAACTCACGGCAAATTAGGTAGAAAGACATGCACTCGTAACGTGTCACCTTGGGATCTGTTTTGTTTCAGAATCTGTCTGAGGCCGTTAGTGTGCAAGATGGAAGAGTATTTAACACGGAGCTCCAGCGTCTCTACACAACAATAACAGCAGCCAAGGCAAAGCGGAAGAGAGGACATGACCCAGGTAGGTGAATACAGCGTACGTCTTGTGTGATTGAAAACCAGTCACTGGTTGGACTGATCACTTGTTCTTGTGTGTCGGTTAAATGGCACGGGCAGGGCATTTAAAACAATGGTGCATTGCACTGAATTTCTTCCCTTGCCCCTAAAACTAATCGTTATAAGAACAACATTTACACTTTTGTTCTTAACTCTCTATCTCTTTTTGTTATCTCGCAGGCCGGCACGGTAGCACAGTGGTTAGCACTGCTGCCTCACAATGCCAGGGACCAGGGTTCGATTCCGGCTCGGGTCACTGTCTGTATGGAGTTTGCACGTTCTCCCCATGTCTGCATGAGTTTCCTTTGGGTTAGGGTTAGGGTTAGGGTTAGGGCTCTGGTTTCCTCCTACAGTCCAAAGATGTGTGGGTTAGGTGGATTGGCCATTTTAAATTGCTCCTTTGTGTCAAGGGGGCTAGCTAGGGTAAACGCATAAGGTTATGGGGATAGGGCCTGGGTGAGTTGTGGTCGGTGCAGACTCGATGGGCCCAATGGTCTCCTTCTGTACTGTAGAATTCTATGATTTCCATCTTGTGTACAACAACTTTAATTTATACAGCCCCTGGAATTGTCACAGGAACGTAACCAGACAGAAAATTGTTGTGGGGAGGGGGAAGGGGGTTGTAAAGCCTGGAGTAAGGTACAGACATGGGGAGAGTGAGGCTGTGGAGAAATTATTTACTGCTGAGTTTTGAGCGACCTGGAAGAAGACATTTTGTATAAACCTTCACCTTATGCAGCATTTTGATGTGCAACATCTCCTGGAAGTATTTCTGCCATCTTTATCCCATTTCACCCGAGTGGCAACTGTGAAATATATCGCAAAAAGCTAACAGGCAGGTCCAACAAGTCAGCAAACGGCATTTTAGACTAAAGACCGTAAAACATTGGAGGGGAATTAGGGCTCTCAGCCCATCGAGTCTGCTCTGTTAACTTGGTTAGGGCAAGTTTAGGGCCAGTTATAGATGGCAGAGGGAAGTTATGTGTGGAACCGGAGGAGATTGGTGAAGCATTGAACCAATATTTCTCTTCGGTGTTCACGCAAGGGGACATGAATATAGCTGAGGAGGACACTGGGTTGCAAGGGAGTAGAATAGACAGTATTACAGTTGATAAGGAGGATGTGCAGGATATTCTGGAGGGTCTGAAAATAGATAAATCCCCTGGTCCGGATGGGATTTATCCAAGGATTCTCTGGGAGGCAAGAGAAGTGATTGCAGAGCCTCTGGCTCTGATCTTCAGGTCGTCGTTGGCCTCTGGTATAGTACCAGAAGATTGGAGGTTAGCGAATGTTGTCCCATTGTTTAAGAAGGGGAACAGAGACTTCCCCGGGAATTATAGACCGGTGAGTCTCACTTCTGTTGTCGGCAAGATGTTGGAAAAAATTATAAGGGATAGGATTTATAGTTATTTGGAGAGTAATGAATTGATAGGTGATAGTCAGCATGGTTTTGTGGCAGGTAGGTCGTGCCTTACTAACCTTATTGAGTTTTTTGAGAAAGTGACCAAGGAGGTGGATGGGGGCAAGGCAGTGGACGTGGTATATATGGATTTTAGTAAGGCGTTTGATAAGGTTCACCATGGTAGGCTTCTGCAGAAAATGCAGATGTATGGGATTGGGGGTGATCTAGGAAATTGGATCAGGAATTGGCTAGCGGATAGGAAACAGAGGGTGGTGGTTGATAGTAAATATTCATCATGGAGTGCGGTTACAAGTGGTGTACCTCAGGGATCTGTTTTGGGGCCACTGCTGTTTGTAATATTTATTAATGATCTGGATGAGGGTATAGTTGGGTGGATTAGCAAATTTGCTGATGACACCAAAGTCGGTGGTGTGGTAGACAGTGAGGAAGGGTGTCGTAGTTTGCAGGAAGACTTAGACAGGTTGCAAAGTTGGGCCGAGAGGTGGCGGATGGAGTTTAATGCGGAGAAGTGTGAGGTAATTCACTTTGGTAGGAATAACAGATGTGTTGAGTATAGGGCTAACGGGAGGACTTTGAGTAGTGTGGAGGAGCAGAGGGATCTAGGTGTATGTGTGCATAGATCCCTGAAGGTTGGGAATCAAGTAGATAGGGTTGTTAAGAAGGCATATGGTGTCTTGGCGTTTATTGGTAGGGGGATTGAATTTAGGAGTCGTGGCGTTATGTTGCAACTGTACACAACTCTGGTGCGGCCGCACTTGGAGTACTGTGTGCAGTTCTGGTCCCCACATTACAGGAAGGATGTGGAGGCTTTGGAGAGGGTGCAGAGGAGGTTTACCAGGATGTTGCCTGGTATGGAGGGGAGATCCTATGAGGAGAGGCTGAGGGATTTGGGATTGTTTTCGCTGGAAAGGCGGCGGCTAAGAGGGGATCTTATTGAAACATATAAGATGATTAGAGGTTTAGATAGGGTGGATAGTGATAGCCTTTTTCCTCTGATGGAGAAATCCAGCACGAGGGGGCATGGCTTTAAATTGAGGGGGGGTAGTTATAGAACCGATGTCAGGGGTAGGTTCTTTACCCAGAGGGTGGTGAGGGATTGGAATGCCCTGCCAGCATCAGTAGTAAATGCGCCTAGTTTGGGGGCGTTTAAGAGATCCGTAGATAGGTTCATGGACGAAAAGAAATTGGTTTAGGTTGGAGGGTCACAGTTTTTTTTTAACTGGTCGGTGCAACATCGTGGGCCGAAGGGCCTGTTCTGCGCTGTAATGTTCTATGTTCTATGTTATTCAATCATGGCTGATATAGGAAACAAAAGAGAATAGAGGAAGACAGCTGTCGAGAATTGTTAATCAGAGCCCATGAAGAAGATTGTCACGTGGATTGTAAGAGAGTATGATAGCTGAGAAATTATAGAAAGCATCCTTTCTAGTTGTATCACAGCTTGGTATGGCTCCTGTTCTGACCAAGACCGCAAGGAACTACAAAAGGTCGTGCATGTAGCCCAATCCATCACGCAAACCAGCCTCCCATCCATTGACTCTGTCGACAGTTCCCGCTGCCTCGGCAAAGCAGCCAGCATAATTAAGGACCCCACGCACCCCAGACATTCTCTCTTCCACCTTCTTCCTTTGGGAAAAAGATACTAAAGCCTGAGCTCACGTACCAACCGACTCAAGAACAGCTTCTTCCCTGCTGCTGTCAGACTTTTGAATAGACTTACCTTGCATTAATTTGATCTTTCTCTACACCCTACCTATGACTGTAACACTACATTCTGCATTCTCTCATTTCCTCCTCTATGAACGGTATGTTTTGTCTGTATAGTGCGCAAGAAACAATACTTTTCACTGTATGTTAATACATGAGACAATAATAAATCAAATCAGTCCCTGAGACACTGAGACCAGGATCAATAACAGAGCGGCTGAACTGGGTTTGTATGAGATAACGTTCGGACAGTGAAAGGGGCTGGTCGTAGCAATGGGAAACCCACTTTACAGTCAGAGAGAGCGAGTGACAAATCTGCGGATCCCTAGGCTCAAGCAGAACAAATACTCGGGATGCTTGATCATGTCAGAGAAATATAGGAGCTGCTAATAGAAGCGCAAAAAAAAGTGTTACACAGTCGCTACCAGAACCGAGAGGTTATATTCATCAAGAAGAATACAACAGGCTGGAAAAGAGAAGGCTGGAGTGATGTGAGGCCTTCGAGATTATAAGAGGGTTTGTTGGGCAGATGTAAAGAAGATGTTTGTACTTGTGAAGGAGACCAAAACTAGGGACCATCAATGTAAGATAGTCATTAAGAAATCCAATAGGGAATTCAGGAATAAACTTCTTTACCCACAGAGTAATGAGGATATGGAATGTGCTACCATCGGGAGGAGCTGAGCGCCGTAGCATACACACATTTAAGGGGGAATATTTAAATGCATGAGGGAGAACGGAATAGAGGGATACATTGGCACAAGAAGAAGTCAGATGAGAGCAGGTTTGTATGGAGCATCAACACCAGCATTGAGCTGATGGGCAGAATGGCCCGTTCCAGTCCAATGAATACCTTGTCACAGTTTTACCAACATTGATCTGTGGCAAGTTACTGCTCATTCAAGCTTAGACATTGAACACACTATGATGGAGGGGTAGAGTTGGGTCATCAGTGTACAAGTGGAAGGTGACCCCATACTCAACTCCCATTTGAGTAAGAGGAAAGGTTAGTGTTAGTGAATTCTGATCAAAGTCTCATTGACACCTGCTGACCTTGTAGCGTGAGATACTGATAAGATATCGGCTGGTGGCTAGCATCTCATTTTAGTGCATCACATTCTACATTGCATAATGATTAACAGCCTTGTTACTGTAAGCAGACTATTTCACATTATCTCATTGGATTTCCAGATGTGGATAAGAGAAATGAAACAGTACATGTGGAATATTAAAGTATTGAGGTGGATAGGTTTGTCCTACATGGTGGCTGGTGTGAGATTTGAGAGTGTTTTGGCATTTTTCTGAAGATATGTGCGGTTCCTGTCATGAATCGACACAAGGTGAAGTAGATTTTCCATTAGCGAGGACCCTCACACACAAGCAGATTGCAATGGAAGTTCAGACACCGGCCACACAGGATTTTCTGACTCATTTACAGTAACTGAACAAGTGCAAAGAGTTCATGCACTGCTTCCAACACGAGTTCCCAGGGGGTCAAACTCCCTGATAACACCACAATGCTGTGTGCATTGGTGCTTCAGTGGTAGAATTCTCGCCTGCCGTGCAGGAGGCCCGGGTTCGATTCCTGGCTAGTATAAAGCCCCTTCTTTTGAGGGGTGGCACGGTGGAACAGTGGTTAGCACTGCTGCCTCACAGCGCCAGGGACACGGATTCAATTCCAGCCTCAGGTGACTGTGTGAAGTCTGCATGCTCTCCGTGTCTGCGTGGGTTTCCTCTGGGTGCTCCAGTTTCCTCCCACAGTCCAAAGATGGGCGGCACGGTAGCACAGTGCTTCACAGCTCCAGCGACCTGGGTTCGATTCCTGGCTTGGGTCACTGTCTGTGTGGAGTTTGCACATTCTCCTCGTGTCTGCGTGGGTTTCCTCCGGGTGCTCCGGTTTCCTCCCACCGTCCAAAGATGTGCAGGTTAGGTTGATTGGCCATGCTAAAATTGCCCCTTCGAGTCCTGAGATGTCTAGGTTAGAGGGATTAGTGGGTGGGGTATGGGGATAGGGCCTGGGTGAGATTGTGGTCGGTGCAGACTCGATGGGCCGAAGGGCCTCTTTCTGCACTGTAGGGTATCTATCTATCATGTGCGGATTAGGTGGATTGGCCATGCTAAATTGCCACACACGCACACACACCATACCACAAACACACCACCCACACACACAACACTCACAATCATTCTTCTGTCATTGTTAAACACCAACTCAAATGTCAGAACTTTACTTTCTCGCTGTTAAGTATCCATAGACGGCAAGTTGTGATGGGTCGTGGTTCATTCAATGGTTTATTTTCTAAAGGGATGAATAACTGATTAATTGTTATTCCTGAGGTCATCCCATCCCATTGCAGCATTTTCTGATATTTTCAGAAGAGGATGACAGTCGGAATCCACAGCCCGGTCTTGAAGAAGCACAAAGCAAAGCTTCAATCAAAGCGAAAGAAATGATCACGCCAACTCCTGCAGAAAGTTCAGAAGTTAAAAAGCAGGTAGGTGAAAAATCTGGGAAGACTGCATCCAGTTCTGGTCGCCGCACTACCAGAAGGACGTGGAGGCATTGGAGAGAGTGCAGAGAAGGTTTACCAGGATGCTGCCTGGTATGGAGGGTCTTAGCTATGAGGAGAGATTGGGTAGACTGGGGTTGTTCTCCTTGGAAAGACGGAGAATGAGGGGAGATCTAATAGAGGTATACAAGATTATGAAGGGTATAGATAGGGTGAACAGTGGGAAGCTTTTTCCCAGGTCGGAGGTGACGATCACGAGGGGTCACGGGCTCAAGCTGAGAGGAGCGAAGTATAACTCAGACATCAGAGGGACGTTTTTTACACAGAGGGTGGTGGGGGCCTGGAATGCGCTGCCAAGTAGGGTGGTGGAGGCAGGCACGCTGACATCGTTTAAGACTTACCTGGATAGTCACATGAGCAGCCTGGGAATGGAGGGATACAAACGATTGGTCTAGTTGGACCAAGGAGCGGCACAGGCTTGGAGGGCCGAAGGGCCTGTTTCCTGTGCTGTACTGTTCTTTGTTCTTTGTTGTTCTTTGACTGTGATTGGCCGCCTCCTGTTTGAATGTCATAAAATAGGGAAATGATTTGAAATGAACAAGAGATCGGCTGATCCACTTCAACCTCTGACAGAATATTTTCCAAAACCTTTGGCCCATCATGCGGCAGTTTTCTGAAGAAGCCGGCAATGTAATCACAGCACGGTGGCACAGTCGTTAGCACTACTGCCTCACAGCGCCAGTGATCCCAGTTCAAATGCTGGCTTGGGTCACTGTCTGTGTAGAGTTTGCACGCTCTCCCCGTGTCTGCGTGGGTTTCCTCCGAGTGCTCCGGTTTCCTCCCACGATCCGAAAGACATGCTGGTTAGGTGGATTGGCCAAGCTAAGTTCTCCTTCAATCTATTCGAACAGGCGCCGGAGTGTGGCGTCTCGGGGATTTTCACAGTAACTTCATTGCAGTGTTAATGTAAGCCTACTAGTGACAATAATAAATAATTTTTTAAAAAACTTAAAACTTCTCTGCTCTTCCCGCATACTGAATTTAATTTCCTTTTTCATGTATTTATTTGATTCACTTTTGAAGAGTTTCTGACAAACCATTCCAACCTCCTACATAAAAGGAAGATCTCCCATAATCATCGAATCCCCCTACAGTGCAGAAGGAGGCCATTTGGCACTGACCACAATCCCACCCAAACCCTATTCCCATAACCTCACATATTTACACTGCTAATCTCCCTGATACTAGGAGCAACTTAAATAAACTTTAAAGAAACTTTAATGAGGGCAACTGGATGAGGATGAAACAAAAAGCTTAAAGTTTATTTATTTATTAGTCACAAGTTAGGCTTACATTAACACTACAGTGAAGTTACTGTGAAATTCCTCAAGTCGCCACGCTCCGGTGCCTGTTCGGATCAATGCATCCTAACCAGCACGTCTTTCAGACTGTGGGAGGAAACCGGAGCACCCGGAGGAAACCCACGCAGACACGGGGAGAACGTGCAAATTCCACACAGACAGTGACCCAAGCCGGGAATTGAACCTTGGTCCTTGGTGCTGTGAGCCAGCAGTGCTAACCACTGTGCCACCATGCAATGAGATAAGATTGCAAAAATAATTAGAACTGTTCATTTCCGTGTTAATCTTCTCTCTCCATTTTATTTCAGACAGCCCACAGTCTTCGCACTTCAGCAGCTCCGAGAAATTCAGTTCCTTCCATCGCAAAGCAGAAGAAAAAGAAAAGCAAAGGAATTTTTAGTTGATTTTAAAGCCAATAACTCATTTTAAGCAAAAAAGATGTACTTGCCGTCATCATCCCACCTTTGCCCCCCGCCCTATCACCTTCCCCCCCCCCATCCTATCATCTTCTCTCCCCCCTCTATCACCTTCGACCCCCCCCTGACCTACTACCTTCCCCCTGCCCTACTATCTTCCCCCCCCTGACCTACTACCTTTCCACCCTGACCTACTACCTTTCCACCCTGACCTACTACCTTTCCACCCTGACCTACTACCTTTCCACCCTGACCTACTACCTTCCCCCCCTGCCCTACTACCTTCCCCCCCGCCCTACTATCTTCCCCCCCCCTGCCCTACTACCTTCCCCCCGCCCTACTACCTTCCCCCCTGCCCTACTATCTTCCCCCCTGCCCTACTATCTTCCCCCCCCGACCTACTACCTTTCCACCCTGACCTACTACCTTTCCACCTACCTCTTATTTCTTATTAATTTCTATTTCCACATCGTACTCTGATGGATGGTGACAGCAGCATTATTATACATTTTATACTGCCAAAATATCTCTTTCCTCTCCGTACCCAAAGTTTATTTAAAATGCCATCGCGCGATCGGCTGAGAGCCACATCATCCATTCCCGCTGCAGCTAAAACTTCACCAGACTCTCCGAGGTTGCCAACATTAACGATGTCGTCAGTAAACTCCCGGAGGAGACCCGCACTCTGCAGTGCCAAGAACTGATTCCTCCCCCACCCTCCCCCCCCCCCCCCCCCCACCCCGTAAGTGGGATCCACAGCAACCAAATTTAAATGGAGGAAGAGCCAAGCTCTTTGTCAGATTTGTCAGACTGCACGGTTCCATGACTCTGCCATCGAATGAAGGAAGTTGCTTGGGTGACGATGCTGATGGTTGCCACGGCGATTGTTTCCAAGAGGCTCAAAGTCACTGGATGATTTTATCTTAAATTGACTGATAATATCAACAAAGGAGCAGGAATTAACTTTAAAATCCAAAGTGACAGAATGGCAAAACAAAGTGGAGAAGGATCTGAGGAGCAGGGAGCTCGGGTGCCTGTTTCTATTGCCCTGTGATCTGTGACTGAGTAAGAAGTCTCACAACACCAGGTTAAAGTCCAGCAGGCTTATTTGGTACCAAACACCACTAGCTTTCGGAGTGCTGCTCCTTCGGGGGACGAAGGAGCAGCGCTCCGAAAGCTAGTGGAGTTTGCTACCAAATAAACCTGTTGGACTTTAACCTGGTGTTGTGAGAGTTCTTACTGTGTTTACCCCAGTCCAGCGCCGGCATCTCCACATCTGTGACTGAAGCAGACTTGCTGCCTAGCTCCATTCGCTCCTTCCTGGTTGCGTTTGAGGTGATACTCCAGCAAAATGATACCGCGAGCAGGTCACCGAACCTTCCCGGCAGTTTCCCATCCATTCAGGGTGTGAACTAACTGCCAGTAATTAGCCTGTAATTTTGTTAGCAATAACCTTGATATCAGAGGATCCATCTGACTAGCAGTCTGCCTCCTATCTGTCCCTATCTCTCTCTTTGCTTTTGCTTTTGCTCATCTTTCTGTTCTCTGTTCCTATCTTTCATCCCTCTCTCAATCTCGCACTTGTTCATTCCTCTTTCTCATTCTCTCCTTCCCTATCCCCTTCTTTCATTCTGTTTCACTGTTGCCTCTTAGTTTCCTACCCCAATTGTTTTATCTTTATTACCTGTTTTAGGCAATATATAATTTATCATTTCAGTAACTTTCAACTTTGGTCAGTGAGCGGTAATCATATTCATTGCTGAGGGATGGGCAGTACTTCTCCATGAACTTGTCAGCCATCTTAATGCCACAATTTTATCATCTGTTTTAAAAGAGAATTAGTGTTTCTTAAACTCCCACTTAGTTCGGAAGTCGCAGGAACTTTTTAATTTCATAGTCCCATAATCACTATTTTTGCATTAGCAATTTTATTTCTCTCCCTCACTCCCCCCCCCCCCCTCCCGCCCCCCCCCCCCCCCCCCCCTCTTTATTTCTAATCCGGTGAGACAGCAAAATTTATAGGTACAGCATTTGTTACTCCAAATTAAGATTAAACATTTGCAAATTACCAGTGTACCAGCAATAGTAATTACTTTGTCCAATTAATTAAAGGGTCTGCAAGATCGCCAACTTGGGGACAACAGATGGTATGAATTTGGCAAGCAGTTGCTTTTTGGTTCATTTTGCACAGGGATGACTTTGTGTTAAACAACACGGAAGGTTGATTGCAGCGTCAGAAATATTGCCTGAAGTTTGGCTTCGTTCTCCTTTGCTTTTGAAATAGTTTAACGATGGCTCCATGCACAAGTGTCTCTACTTTGCTTAACATCATCATGTTTCCCTGGATTCCCCCCACACCCCCATCCCTCCTTCCCTTTTCCCTCCTCCTGAAACTGGCTCACGCGCGCCGTCACGGTGGAATGGTGTGTGAATCTTTCCATATTTCTGCTTTTAACGCCCCATTTTCATTTTAAAGATTTTTACAGATGTATGTCCCTCTTTCTTTTAAAAATTAAAAATGTTACTTTTGCTAATTTTGCTTTTACTTTTAAATTCGTGTGGGATACAGGGTAATTTGATCAAATGGATTCAAAATTGACTCATTGTTGGAGACAGAGGGTGATGACAGAAGGCTGATTTAGTGACTGGAAGCCAGTGTCCAGTGGCGTACCACAGGGATCTGTGTTGGGCCCCCTATTATTCGTCATTCATATAAATGACAGTGATGACTATGTGGGGGGGCGGGGTATAGGATTGGTAAATTTGCAGATGACACAAAGATTGGACAGGTGATTAACAGTGAGGCGGAATGTCTTGGGCTATAAGAAGATATAGACGGAATGGTCAAATGGGCAGATAAATGGCAGATGGAATTTAACCCTGAAAAGTGTGAGGTGATACACTTTGGAAGGAGTAATTTGACAAGAAAGTACTCAATGAATGATAGGACACTAGGAAGTTCTGTGGAACAAAAGGACCTTGGCGGGTTTGTCCACAAATCTCTGAAGGTGGAAGGGCACGTTAGTGGGATGGTGCCTTTATCAATTGGGATATAGATTACAACAGCAAGGATGTCATTATGGAATTGTATAGAACTTTGGTGAGGCCACAGCTAGTGTACTGTGTGCAGTTCTGGTCGCCAAATTATCAGAAGGATGTGATTACGCTGGAGAGGGTGCAGAGGAGATTCACCAGGATGCTGCCTGGGATGGAATATTTAAGTTATGGAGAGAGGTTGCATAATCTTGGGTTGCTTTCGTTGGAGCAGAGAAGACTGAGGGACGACCTGATTGAGGTGTACAAGATTATGAGAGACATGGACAGAGTGGATAAAGAGCAGCTTTTCCCCTTAGTTGAAGGATCAGTCACAAGGGGACATAGGTTCAAGGTGAAGGGTAGAGGTTCAGGGGGGAATGTGAGGAAAAACATTTTTACCCAGAGGGTGGTGATGATCTGGAATGCGCTGCCTGGGAGGGTGGTGGAGGCGGGTTGCCTCACATCCTTTAAAAGGTATCTGGATGAAAACTTGGCACATCATAACATTCAGGGCTATGGGCCAAATGCTGGCAGGTGGGATTAGGTGGGAGTTCAGGTGTTTCTAATGTGTCGGTGCAGACTCGATGGGCTGAAGGGCCTCTTCTGCACTGTATGGTTCTATGATTCTAAAATTCTATGAAAATAAAACAATGTCAAAACTAAAACTGTTTAATCTTTTAATTCGCAAACTACTTTTTGTTCAGGTATGTGTGCTGATTTATTCTTTAACATTTTCCGTGGCTGTGCCAGAACTGAAGCACTCGGAGTATTAATTCTGTCTTTCCAAATTTTTTGGTGTGATTCTAGACCTCGTTCCAGACGGCATGCTCTCTTCCACAAATTCAACTTTACATCCCTGTTCCCCTGCAAAGTATTGTTGACCATCGTTAAGCACCTAATTTGATCCTAAATTTATGAAGAAGAGCAGCCAGCACAAGGTAAGGGGATGGGAAGAGGTTTGAGGGGTGGAGTGTTTGGGGGGGGGAGGAGTGGGGGGGGAGTGGGGGGGGGGTGGGGTGGGGTGGAGGATGTGGGGAAGTCCCTCGATTCCTGGCACAGTCAAAGGCAAAAGAATAGGGCATGGTACCTTAAGTCGCAGGTCAGAGTCGCCTCTCTGTCTGGGCTCCCTGCGTCAAAGCTCAGAGGTAAACCACCCACCCTACCACAACAGCTTGGTATAATCTCTGTGGTTTAGTCAACAGGCATTTGCCCAATTAGTACCAATTACTACGAGAAGCAAGGGGGATTCCACTGGGAATTGGAGACCATCCATACCGAGGACTTCAGCTGTCAAAGGGCGGAGATGGACATCCCCACTCCATGTTGTCTAAATTGGATTCAGTCCCAGAGGTATTAACACACTGTTCCATATCGTCTCCAGGGAACCTTTCATCTCGATGAATGCAGCTGCCTGTTACTTCTGTTCCAACAGATGAGCTGTGTTGTCATTTTGTGTGCAGTTTTGGTCTCCTTTTCTGAAGAAGGATGTTCTTGCTCTCAAGGGAGTGCAGCAAAGGCTTACCAGGCTGATTCCGGAGATGGCGGGACTGATACATGAGGAGAGATTGACTAGGTTAGAATTGTTTTTGCTGGAGTTCAGATGAATGTGGGGGGGATCTCGGAGAGACTTACAAAATTCTAACAGGACTAGACAGGGTAGATGCAAGGAGGATGTTCCCGATGGTGGGGGAGCCCAGAACCAGGGGTCACAGTCTGAGGATTCGGGGTAGACCATTTAGGATGGAGGTGAGGAGACATTTCTTCACCCAAAGAGTGGTGAGCCTGTGGAATTCATTACCACAGGAAGTAGTTGATGCCAAAATATTGAATGTATTCAAGAGGCGGCTGGATATAGCACTTGGGGTGAATGGGATCAAAGGTTATGGGGAGAAAGCAGGATTAGGCTATTGAGTTGGACGGTCAGCCATGATCGTAATGAATGGCGGAGCAGGCTCGAAGGGCTGAGTGGCCTCCTCCTCCTATTTTCTATGTTTCTATTTTAGTTTTAAACACTTCCCAGTGGTATGATATCAAACTAATTAGACTCTGAAGTTCTCACCTGCAACATCTGCTTAGCCAATGGTGGGAACGCTCAAATTTGTTCCAGTGACATGAATTTGGAAGAAGGGAGAGAAAAATGAAAGGTTTGCCAAAGTGATCAGTAGCTCCTGATCAGCACTGAAGTCCATGACTGCAGGAGAGCAGCGATAACGCATCAAGACAATTTAAAAGAACCTCCGACAGTATCTGCAAAGCAACTATCTAGCCATGCGTGGAAAGAAACTGCGTTTAAAAAGTACCTTTCACAATCTCAGGACATACCACTGCACTTAACAGCTAATTGTATGATTTTTGAAACATAGTCACTGATGTATTGCTGGAATCATAGAAACCCTACAGTGCAGAAGGAGGCCATTCGGCCCATCGAGTCTGCACCGACCACAATCCCACCCAGGCCCTACCCCCACATATTTTACCTGCTAACCCCTCTAACCTACGCATCTCAGGACTCTAAGGGGCAATTTTTAACCTGGCCAACCAACCTAACCCGCACATCTTTGGACTGTGGGAGGAAACCGGAGCACCCGGAGAAAACCCACGCAGACACGAGGAGAATGTGCAAACTCCACACAGACGGTGACCCGAGCCGGGAATCGAACCCAGGACCCTGGAGCTATGAAGCAGCAGTGCTAACCACTGTGCTACCGTGCCGCTAAGCAGAATCTCCAGGGGTTGAGGGATATGGGAGTGGGTGGGAAAATGGAGTTGAAGCCTGACATCAGACAAGTTCGTACTGAATGGCAGAGCAGGCTTGATGGGCCGAGTGGTCTACTCCAGCTCCTGTTACTTGTGTTCTTGTGAATCACAACAGCCAAGGTAAGCACAACAAGCTCGCACAAAGAGCAATAAAATCCTGACCACATAACCTGGTTTAGTCAGGTTGCTTGTGGGATAAGTATTGGCCAGGACACTGGGAAAAGTCTTCTTTAGAAATGGTGATTAAGGGGATCTTTTACATCTGCCTTAGAGGGCAGACAGGCCCTCAGTTTAATGTATTAGCCAAAAGTCACGCAAGGTGACCACCTCTGAAAGTGCAGCACTCCCCCAGTAAGCCAATCTCACTGGGTCAGCCAAATGACTGAGGGGTTTGACAGGGTGCAGGCTGAGAGGTTGTTTCCACTGGTCGGGGAATCTAAAACATGGGGGCACAGTCTCAGGATTGTGGGGGTGAATCATTTAAGACTGAGATGAGGAGAAATTGCTTCATCAAAGGGTTGTGACTCTTTGGAATTCGCTACCCAAGAGAGTTGTGAATGCTCCATCATCAAATACACTTAAGGCAGGGTAGAGAGATTTTTCGTATATCAGAATCGAGGGATATGGGGACTGGCGGGAAAATGGAGTTGAAGCCTAAGATGAGCTGTGATCGTATTGGGGAGGTGATGGCATGGTGGGGGGGAAGTTTCTGGCCTGTCCTCTCATTATGACCTTGGCCATGGTGTTGCAAAAATCTAAAATTAAAAGCCTAGGACCACCATGAAACCATCGTCAATTGTCATGAATGTATTCAAGAGGGAGCTAGATATAGCTCTAGGGGTGAATGGGATCAAAGATTATGGGGAGAAAGCAGGATTAGGCTGTTGAGTTGGATGATCAATAAATGATCATGATGAAAAAAAGGTTAAAAGTTTATTTATTAGTCACAAGTAAGCTTACATTCATACTGCAAAGAAGGTACTGTGAAATTCCCCTGCGGGGCAGGCTCAAAGGGCCAAATGGTTTCCTCCTGCTATGGAGGAATATGTTTCTGCTATGTTTCTATGAAAGCTCATCTGATTCACCAATGTCCTTCACAGAAGGAAATCTGTCGTCCTTACCTGGTCTGGCCTGCATGTGAATTCAGATCCACAGCAATGTGTTTGACTCTCAAATGCCCTCTGAAATGAAGGGCAGTTAGGGATGGCAATAAATGCTGGCCCAGCCAGCGATGCTCACATCCCATAAAGTGGATTTTTAAAACTTGCATTTTTGACCAAGCCCCCTTGGCCTCCTGGAGGACCCTCATGGACTAGAAGTGATCTGCAGGCCACCCTCTGAGAAATACTGATCTAATTCAATGATAGAACGAAAGGCTTACCCATGTTCCTTTGGAAAGAATCTTAAGAATGACAGGATGAATGACAGGACCTTTGGCATTAATCCCTCCAACTGAGAAAAGGCAATTTGGCCAAGTCATTTTGTTCTCAATTTCTGCTCTCTCGTCAGAGCTGGGAGCTCTAAATAGCTCTGTTTTTCCAATTGTCATTTTATAATAATAATAAGGCAGGTTTAATTAAGATATTCAAGAAGGAATTAGGGTATTATCCGCAAAGGAATAATTGCTGGACTATGGGGAACAGGCAGGGTGTGGCACCAAATAAATTGATCCTTCCGAGAGCTGACACCAACATAATGGGCTGAATGGCCTCCTCCAACGTTACAATGATAAGGTATGAAAAGAGGAAGATTTGAACTTAGTATTCAATTGACAATGTTGAATCTTTAAAGTTTATTTGTTAGTCACAAGTAGGTTTGCATTAACATTGCGTTGAAGTTACTGAGAAAATCCCCTAGTCGCCACACTCCAGCGCCTGTTCGGGTACACTGAGGGAGACTTTAGCATGGCCAGTGCACCTAGCCAGCACGTCTTTCGGACTGTGGGAGGAAACCGGAGCACCCGGAGGAAACCCACGCAGACACAGGGAGAACGTGCAAACTCCACACAGACAGTGACCCAAGCCGGGAATCGAACCCAGGTCCCTGGCGCTTTGAGGCAGCAGTGCTAACCACTGTGCCACCGTGCTGCCTTGGCAATGATACAGAATGAGAAGAGGACATTACTAAAGATCAGCTCACAGCGCGAAATGAAGAACTGTGAGGAGCAGCCTATGTACATGACCAGAGCCTGGTGCAGCTGGGAAAATGTGTCCTTGCAAGACTTTGGAATGGAATCCACTGGGAGAAAGGTCGTGCACAGGAGGTCAAAGCTGAGTTGTTGGGGACATTGTGCTCTGAATGGAAGGGGCAAATCAAATGGATAGCTAGGGCAGCTGGCAAAATGAAGGTTCTGTGATGTCAATTTGTCTGCAATGAAATGGCGGTGAGCTGTGATTCATTGGATATTACACCTCTTGAGTCAGATATTGTGGCAAATTGAGAATCTGAAACTCACCTGTTCCTGTGTTTAAGCCCCCACTCCAGACATGTGAGCGCTGCCAAATCTTTGAGTTTTGACAAAGGGTCATCTGGACTCGAAACGTCAGCTCTTTTCTCTCCTTACAGATGCTGCCAGACCTGCTGAGGTTTTCCAGTATTTTCTCTTTCGGTTTCAGATTCCAGCACCTGCAGTAATTTGCTTTTATTCAGGAGTTCTCGATGCTGGGCCAATATTTATCCGCCAGCCAACATCACTGAAACAAATGATCTGATTTCAACCTCATTTCCGGTTTGCGACCTTGCTTTGTGTAAATTGTCACATTCCCTACATTACTATGGTGACCACACTTTAGAAGTACTTTCAGTGGATGTAAAGTGCTTTGGGACAGTGCTTTCGCCTCTGTAAGGCAGCATGCATATGCAAGTCTTTCTCTTGAACTGATAGTAACAAAGCTGTCACCTTTTGTATATTCGAAGAACAAAGACCCAACTCTTGACCATTTAACAGGAAGGTCTAAGACCAGACAACACGATGACTTGACTCATCGTCGGGTCTCAGTCTGTTTCACCCAGTTTGAGCATACATTCAGGACTCCCTGGAGCCAATGTAGACTGCCCTATCTCTGAGCTCATCCAATGCAAACCCAGTTCAAAAGGAGATTCACTATCTGCACACTTATCACTGACTTCTCATGAGATTGCGATAAGTCTCAGAACTTTCGGAGATTCAGTAATGCTCGAAAGGAATACGAATTTCAATGTAAATTGGACTTTGCTCTGCAGCAAAAGATGCTAAAGAAAATCCTTTCCATTCATTTATTCTAATCTTTCACTCAAGATTAAAAATAAATCATTACTTCAAGGACTGTTGATGCAATACTAGATATCACTGGCTTGTTGTCCACACTCTTCACCTTTGGAAAGCAAAAGACTCCCATCTCTTTATTTTGTTTTTAAATTTGGTAACCCTCCCATCTCTACAGTCAAGGGTTAAGAGAGCAGCATGGATCTGGTAAGGTCTGGAATTTTGTCTGTTCAGAACCACCCAATCTCTCCCAATTCTCAGGTCTATTGCTTTCTCTTGCCAATTTGTATGCCTCTTTGAATCTAATGCAATCTCTAATTCCCTTGTAAGCCATGATTGGGCCGCCACAGTTCCCTTTCCACTCTTGCACCAAATAAGAATAGACAATTTTGGAGTTCACCTATTCATTCCTACCATTGCATGTCCACTGTCCTTCTTTTCAGTAATGTTTCCCAGTCCCTCATAGCCAGCTCATGCCTCATACCATCATAGTTACCTTTATTGAGACTCAGGACCCTGGTCTCAGAATCAATTACCTCACTATTCCCCCTTGATAAAGAATTCTACCAGATTATGGTCACTTGTACCCAAGAGTTCTCTCACAGCTACCTTGCCAATTAATCCTTTCTCTTCCACGATACCCATTCCAAGATAGCCTGTTCCTTTGTTGGTTCCTCAATGTATTCGTCCAGAAAACCATCCCATATAAACTCCAGATAAGTGGAAAAGTGAATCGTGTGGAGGGCGTAGAAGGTCTGCAGGGAGATTTAGACAGGCTGAGTGAGTGGGCGAGGATCTGGCAGATGGGGTAGAACGTTGACAAATGCGAGGTTATTCACTTTGGAGGAAATAATAGCAAATTGGATTATGATCTAAATGGAAAAAATTACAACATGCTACTGTGCAAAGGGACCTGGGGCTCCTTGTGCATGAGACGCAAAAACCCAGTCTGCAGGTGTAACAGGTGATCAAGAAGGCAAATGGGATGTTGGCCTATATCGCAAGGGGGATAGAATATAAAAGCAGAGATGTCTTGCTGCATCTGTACAGGGCATTGGTGAGGCCGCAGCTGGAATACTGTGTGCAGTATTGGTCCCCTTATTTGCGGAAGGATATATTGGCCTTGGAGGGAGTGCAGAGAAGGTTCACCAGGTTGATACCAGAGATGAGGGGTGTTGATTATGAGGAGAGACTGAGCAGATTGGGTTTGTACTCGTTGGAATTTAGAAGGCTGAGGGGTGATCTTATAGTGACCTATAAGATAATGAAGGGGCTGGATAGGGTAGAGATGGAGAGATTCTTTCCACTTAGAAAGGAAACTAGAACTAGAGGGCACAGCCTCAAAATAAAGGGGGGTCAGTTTAGGACAGAGTTGAGGAGGAACTTCTTCTCTCAGAGGGTGGTGAATCTCTGGAATTCTCTGCCCACTGAAGTGGTGGAGGCTACCTCGTTGAATATGTTTAAATTACGGATGGATGGATTCCTGATCGGTAAGGGAATTAGGGGTTATAGGGATCAGGCGGGTAAGTGGAACTGATCCACTTTAGATCAGTCATGATCTTATTGAATGGCGGGGCAGGCTCGAGGGGCTAGATGGCCTACTCCTGCTCCTATTTCTTATGTTCTTATGTAATTCTTCCTTTATTGTACTGGGACTAATTTGACTCATCCAATCTATATGCAGATTAAAGTCGCTTATAATCAGAGGTGTTCCTTTAACATATGCATTTCTGATTTCCTGTCTAATTCTATTCCCAACATTACCACTACAGTTTGGTGGTCTGTATACCACCCCCACCAATACTTTTTGCCCTTTGGTGCTTCTTAACTCAACCGTACACATTGTGCTAATATCTTTCCTCAATATTGTATCAATATCTTCTTTAATCAACAATGCAATTCCATCTTTTCCTTTCTATCTGTCCTTCCTAAACACTGAATACTCCACAATGTTTACTTCCCATCCTTGGAGCCATGTCTTCGTAATCCCAACTATATTGTACCATTTTACATCCATCTGCACAACTAATTCATCCATTTTATTTTGAATGCTCCAAGTGTTCAGGTACAAAACCTTAAGGCTAGTTCTTTTCACATTCCTTGACCGGTTCCTACTATTTTTTACTGTGTCCTTATCTGATTCTGGCCCTTGATTTCTCTGCCTATCACTTCTTATTCTCCTTGCTGTCCTTTTCTCCTGTTCTTGATTTCCCCTGCTCTGAATCCTTACATAGCTTCCCACCCCCCCCCCCCCCCCCCCCCCCCCACCCTACCATATTAGTTACAACCCTCCCCAACCACTCTAGCAATTACCCCCTCCTGGGGCATCAGTCCCACTCCTTCCCAGCTGTAATCTGTCCAGTTTGTACAGGTCCCATCTCCCCCAGAACTGGTCCCAGTGCCCCAGGAATCTGAAACCCTCCCCCTCACACCATCCCTTCAGCCACATATTCATCGGATGTATCCTGCTGTTTTTATTCTGACTAGCACATGGCACAGGCAGTAATCCTGACATCACTGTCTTTGAGGTCCTACTTTTCAAACTTGCTTCCTAGCTCCCTGTATTCTGCTTTTAGGACCTCATCCCTTTTTTTAAACTTATGTCGTTTGTACCAATGTATACCACAACAACCGGCGGTTCACCCTCCCCCCTTCAGAATGTCCTGCAGCTGCTCCAAGACATCCTTGACCCTAGTACCAAGGAGGCAGCATACCATCCTGGAGTCTCTTTTGTGGCTACAGAAAGGCCTATCTATTCCCCTCACAATGACTATTGCTTTTCTGCGCCTTTTGCCCCTCCACTGTGCAACAGAGGGCAGATGGAGTTAAGAAACAGATCACTCATTATTGGAGTGAATGGTGGTAGTGGAACAGGCCAAATTGCCTCCTCCTGTTCCTACATCAACAGCAATAGCACGTCAGCAAAGTTTTACACTGTGTGATTGAAGTGTGTAACAGGCAGAAGGTTTGACTTCACCCAACATGGCACTAATGACCAGAAGACCATAAAACATAGGAGCAGAATTGGCCACTCGGCACATTGAGTCTGCTCTGCCATTCAATCATGGCTGATTTTTTTCTCATCCCCATTTCCCATTTTCCCCATAACTCCTGATCCCCTTATTAATCAAGATCCTATCTATCTCTGTCTTAAAGACACTCAATGACCCGGCCTCCACAGCCTTCTGCGGCAAAGAGTTCCACAGATTCACCACTCTCTGGCTGAAGAAATTCCTCCTCATCTCTGTTTTAAAGGATCGTCCCTTTAGCCTGAGGTTGTGCCCTCTGGTTATAGTTTTTCCTATTAGTGGAAACGTCCTCTCCACATCCACTCTATCCAGGCCTCGCAGTATCCTGTACGTTTCAATAAGATCCCCCTTCATCCTTCTAAACTCCAATAAGTACAGACCCAGAGTCTTCAAGCGTTCCTCATACGACAAGCTCTTCATTCCGGGGATCATTCTTGTGAACCTCCTCTGGACCCTTTCCAAGGCCAGCACATCTTTCCTTAGATATGGGGTCCAAAACTGCTCACAATACTCCAAATGGGGTCTGACCAGAGCCTTCTACAGCCTCAGAAGCACATCCCTGCTCTTGTATTCTAGCCCTCTCGACATGAATGCTAACATTGCATTTGCCTTCCTAACTGCCGACTGAACCTGCAGGTTAACCTTAAGAGAATCTTGAACAATGACCCCCCAAGTCCTTTTGTGTTTCTGATTTCCTAAGCATTTTCCCATTTAGAAAATTGTCTATGCCTCCATTCCTCCTTCCAAAGTCCATAACTTCACACTTTTCCACATTGTATTCCATCTGCCACTTCTTTCCCCATTCTCCTAACCTGTCCAAGTCCTTCTGCAGCCCCCCTGCTTCCTCAATACTACCTGTCCCTCTACATAAGAACATAAGAAATAGGAGCAGGAGTAGGCCATCTAGCCCCTCGAGCCTGCCCCGCCATTCAATAAGATCATGGCTGATCTGAAGTGGATCAGTTCCACTTACCCGCCTGATCCCTATAACCCCTAATTCCCTTACCGATCAGGAATCCATCTATCCGTGATTTAAACATATTCAACGAGGTAGCCTCCACCACTTCAGTGGGCAGAGAATTCCAGAGATTCGCCACCCTCTGAGAGAAGAAGTTCCTCCTCAACTCTGTCCTAAACTGACCTCCCTTTATTTTGAGGCTGTGCCCTCTAGTTCTAGTTTCCTTTAAGTGGAAAGAATCTCTCCATCTCTACCCTATCCAGCCCCTTCATTATCTTATAGGTCTCTGTAAGATCCCCCCTCAGCCTTCTAAATTCCAACGAATACAAACCCAATCTGCTCAGTCTCTCCTCATAATCAACGCCCCTCATCTCTGGTATCAACCTGGTGAACCTTCTCTGCACTCCCTCCAAGGCCAATATATCCTTCCGCAAATAAGGGGACCAATACTGCACACAGTATTCCAGCTGCGGCCTCACCAATGCCCTACATATCTTTGTATCATCTGCAAACTTAGCAACAGTGCCTTCAGTTCCTTCCTCCAAATCGTTAATGTCTATTGTGAAAAGCTGTGGTCCCAGCACTTGACCCCTGAGGCACACCACTAGTCACCGGCTGCCAACCTGAGAAAGACCCCTTTATCCCCACTCTCTGCTGGAGATAAACCTTGCCCCCTCGGTGTCTCTGGGCTTAGGTACAAGCAGCAGCAACTCAGACCAGGAAGCACAGCTTTATCCTTGGCTGAGGGTTGAGAGCCGTGGGGTGAGAGTTGGAAAGAGGTCAAATGGAGAAGAATTCCATTTTCAGCACTGCTCTCCTCCCCACACCACGTGTAAAAGTAAAAATTGAAGTTGGCGACTTAATGACTGAAGGAAAATAACAGTAACCTTTTCATAAGAAATTCGAAACTCTGGAGCCTCTACATAACACTGCCTTTTCATACAAAAAAATAGTCAAGAGAACTTGTTGTATATGGCTTCTGTATTGCGGATGTAGCCATAAAAAGCATTGCATCAAAGGCCTACAGTGAAATGATACTGTACTTTCTCAACCTTTAAATTACCCCAAGTACAGTTAAATCTGGTGAATAAGCCACACTATCTTGCTTCTGTTAATATGATCCAAATATATGAGAGTTCATCCCATAAGCTAGCGTGTCTTATAGGCAACTGTTAAAATGAGGTCTTCCTACAAATGTAATGGAATTTAACCTGGAATACTGTATCAGGTCTTCATGATACTTCATGAGTTCCACTAACCTTTCTTTCACACTCCTACTTTGTCCTCTCTTCCCATGTGAATCCCTTTAGTCTATCTTGCACTCTCCTCACTTCACTGAGAATCTTCCACAATCGTGAGAGACCTTCCTCTGACTGCCCGTGTCTCTTTCCTCCTCCTGTTCTGCAAATTTGAGCAAACTCTGCTGTCCGTATCCCATGTCCAAATCACCCATCATCCTTTGTGCTCCTCAGTCTGAAGTGCCTCAAATTTCAAATTCTCACCCTTCTGTTCAAATCCCCCCTTGACTTTGTCCCCTCCCTGTCTCGTTAACCTCCTGGGGTGCTGCAACCTTACGAGATCTCTGTGCTCCTCACATTCTGGCCTCTTGTGCATCCCCAATTTTAATTGCTCGATCATTGGTGGCCATGTCTTCATCAACCAAAACCTTAAACTCTGGAATTCCCTCCCTCAGTTTCTCTGTCTCTCTATCTTTTTCTCCTCTTTTTAGACGCTTCTTAAAGCCTGCTGATTTGACCAAGTTTTAGATGATCTATTCTGCTAATTGCTTATGCAGCTCGGTGTCAAGTTTTGTCGAATAACTACTGCTATGATGCACCTAGGGATATTTAACAAGGGCCTCTCTCTTTGCCTGTCCTCCCAGTGTCCCCTCACTGTGGCATTGCTCCCGCAGAGTTCCTTTTCCACCGCCCCAATTATCGCAATGCCTACTCTCTCCAGAAATAAGCCGTCCAATTGTATTTCCAGTGATCCCTCTCATTATTCTAAGGTGCAGTGTCAGCTTCTGTCTCTATATTCACGATGCCCTTTCTATTTACCACCACTTGTCTTGACCATCCGACCAACATTAAGTCACGGATGAGTCTGGGAGACTATGGCCTCGTGGTATTATCGCTAGTCTATTAATCCAGAAACTCAGTTAATGTTCTGGGGACCCGGGTTCGAATCCCACCACAGCAGATATTTTAAAAATATCCGGAAATAAGAATCTACCGATGACCATGAAATCATTGTTGATTGTCGGAAAAACCCATCTGGTTTACTAATGACCTTTAGGGAAGGAAATTTGCCATCCTTACCTGGTCTGGCCTACATGTGCCTACAGATCCACAGCAATGTGGTTGACTCTCATCTCCCTCTGAACAAGGGCAACTAGGGATAGGCAATGAATGCTGGCCAGCCAGCAACACGCATGTCCCACGAATAAATTTAAAAAAGAGTTGACATTGACTCCAGCCACACAGCACGAAGCTGAAAGTTACAGTGACAGAGCAGAAATGGCCCTGAGAAAATTCACTTCCTCCCTTGTTTCCAACCCCCTCTATCGTCAGTTATGTTCCTGGGCCACTCACATCCATCTTGTCCATTCTACGAAACTGAGCTTACTGGATTTCAGCTGATTGTTCAATTTGTGCATCCCATCCACCTCTGTATTGTCGACCTCAGCTGCTGCTAAAACACGTACCTATTCCTTTGTCACCTCGAAGCTCAATTTCCCCTTGCCAATCTCCCATCCTCCATTAGGTCTGACATCCACACCCTCAGCTGTTCTCCACTGTTCATATTTTAAACTCTCCTCTCCTCATCAAACCACACTCTAAAAGCTAACCTTGTGTTCCCTCCAACACTCTAGAGTCCTTGATTCTGGCCTTACAAGTATCCCACTCCCCGCCATTGGTGGCAGTACCTTTAACCACAGGTACATGTACAAGATCCCACAGACACTGTTTTGAAGAAGAGCAGTGGTGTGTCCTGGCCAATATTTATCCCTCATAGAATCTTTACAGTGCAGAAGAGGCCTTTCAGCCCATCGAGTCTGCATCAACTTTCCGATAGAGCATCTTACCCAGGCACCCTCCCCCACCCTTTCCCCATAACCCCATGTATTTACTCCATTAATCTACACATCTTGGGACACTAAGGGGCAACGTAGCATAACCAATCCAGCTAACCCGCACATCTTTGGACTGTGGGAGGAAACCGGGGCACCCGGAGGAAACCCACGCAGACACGGAGAGAAAGTGCAAACTCCACACAGTCACCTGAGGCCGGAATTGAACCCGGGTCCCTGGCGGCATGAGGCAGCAGTGCTAACCATTCTGCCACTGTGATGCCCTTCATTATCACATTGAAGGATCTAGCTCTGTACAAATTAGTCACCACATTTTTCTTTAATGTTACAACAGTGACTGTTCTTCAACAAGGACTTTATTGGTTTTGGATTATCCCGAGATTATTACAGGTGCTATATAAATGCAATCTTTCCCTACTTCCTCTTTTCATCTTTAAAAACATCCTCAATCCCACATTTTACCAAATGCCTCCTTCTCCCAACATACCTTGTACCTTTCCCTGTCTCTGTGGAGGGCAGTGATTTTGATTTGATTTGATTTGATTTATTATTGTCACATGCATTACCCAACAGTGAAAAGTATTGTTTCTTGCGCGCTATGCAGACAAAGCATACCGTTCATAGAGAAGGAAAGGAGAGGGTGCAGAATGTAGTGTTACAGTCATAGCTAGGGTGTAGAGATAGATCAACTTAGTGCAAGGTAGGTCCATTCAAAAGTCTGATGGCAGCAGGGAAGAAGCTGTTCTTGAGTCGGTTGGTTCATGCCTTCAGACTTCTGTATCTTTTTCCCGACGGAAGAAGGTGGAAGAGAGAATGTCCGGGGTGCGTGGGGTCTTTAATTATGCTGGCTGCTTTGCCGAGTCAGTGGGAAGTGTAGACAGAGTTTACATGTGACATGTAGAGTGACATGTTTTCTATAATCACACACTATAGGTGCAAATTGTTTGCAGTCAACCGCGTGTTTCATGCAACAGCTATTTGCCATGCTGCGGTGAGTGTAGACCGAGATAATTAAACATTCAGTCCTTCCTGTGCCACTGGCGTTAGTATGGATGTAGCATCTGGAAAGCAGGAGATTAAAGTTGAAAAGCAGAGATGTGAGGAAGGATCTGTATTCCAGTGTACAGATTGATAATCAGTGAACAGTTAGGAAGTTATGGAGATTTTCTTTTCGTAAAAGGGGCAGCGCAAAGCCCTTGGAAGGAGGGCTTAATTGGCCAGATGGCCTTTTATTACATTGCCTAAAGGAATAGGACAAACTACCCTTTCACCTTCCTTAGTACGTGCTCGAAGAGTAAACAAGAATAGTGACAAGTTGAGTTCACTGTTTCCATTTTGTAGTCTGTCAGCTGTGGCTTCGTGGACTCTCATCTCTCGAGTTCGAAGGTTGTGGCTTTAAGTCCCATTAAAAATCAAGGTAGGCACTTCTGTGGCAGTAAGAGAGGGTTGTAAAGATGAGATATTAAACTGAGGCACTATCTGCCTTTCAGGTGGATGTAGCAAATCCCACAGCAATGTTTGGAAGAGGCACGGCGGCGGGGGTGGCACGGTGGCACAGTGGTTAGCACTGCTGTCTCACAGTGCCAGGGTCCCGAGTTCGATTCCCAGCCTGGATCACTGTCGGTGTAGAGTCTGCACGTTCTCTCTGTGTCTGCATGGGTTTCCTCCGGGTGCTCCGATTTCCTCCCACATTCCAAAGATGAGCGGGTTAGGTGGATTGGCCATGCTAAATTGTCCCTTATGGTCAGGAGGTCTAGCTAGGGTAAATGCATGGGGTTATGGGGATAGGGCCTGGGTGGGATTGTGATCAGTGCAGACTCGATGGGCTGAATGGCCTCCTTCTGCACTGCAGGTTCTATGATTCTTTGATTCTAAGATTTCAGTGCCCGACGAGTATTTATCCTTCAATCAGCGTGAGTATAGATTTTCACATTGCTGTTTGTGGGATCTCGCTAATTGGCTGCTGTGTTTCCTACATTACAACAGTGACCACACTTCAGGAGTACTACACTGGCTGTATAGCACACTGGGATGCCCTGTGCTTCCAGAAAGGTGCAATGTAAATGCAAGTGTTGTTTGAAATATGAGGAAATCAATTGTTGGTGGAGATGTCCGTGACTATGCGTTCCAGGGCCTTTCCTCAGTTTGAATTTAGCGTGATGTACCTTCAATAACTTTATTTTAAGTTTATTCAGTCACATCGTAATTGCTCCTGATAAAGTTTGTTTGTTGACCAGTCCCAGATTGCTCCTGTTGTCACTTCTTTTTATACAACTGAACAAAGAACAGTACAGCACAGGAAACAGGCCCTTCGGCCCTCCAAGCCTGTGTCGCTCCTTGGTCCAACTAGACCAATCGTTTGTATCCCTCCATTCCCAGGCTGCTCATGTGACTATCTAGGTAAGTCTTAAACGATGTCAGTGTGCCTGCCTCCACCACCCTACTTGGCAGCGCATTCCAGGCCCCCACCACCCTCTGTGTAAAAAACATCCCTCTAATATCTGAGTTATACTTCGCCCCTCTCAGCTTGAGCCCGTGACCCCTCGTGATCGTCACCTCCGACTGGGAAAAAGCTTCCCACCGTTCACCCTATTTATCCCCTTCATAATCTTGTACACCTCTATTAGATCTCCCCTCATTCTCCGTCTTTCCAGGGAGAACAACCCCAGTTTACCCAATCTCTCCTCATAGCTAAGACCCTCCATACCAGGCAACATCCTGGTAAACCTTCTCTGCACTCTCTCTAACGCCTCCACGTCCTTCTGGTAGTGCGGCGACCAGAACTGGACGCAGTACTCCAAATGTGGCCTAACCAGCGTTCTATACAGCTGCATCATCAGACTCCAGCTTTTATACTCTATACCCCGTCCTATAAAGGCAAGCATACCATATGCCTTCTTCACCACCTTCTCCACCTGTGTTGCCACCTTCAAGGATTTGTGGACTTGCACACCTAGGTCCCGCTGTGTTTCTATACTCCTGATGACTCTGCCATTTATTGTATAACTCCCCCCTACATTATTTCTTCCAATGATTATGTTGGGGTTTTTGAGAGGGCGGTAGGGTTAGAATCCGCCACAGTGCTGTGGGTCTGGAGTCACATGTAGGCCAGACCGGGTAAGGACGGCAGATTTCCTTCACGAAAGGACATTAGTGAACTGGATGGGTTTCTATCACAATGAGATCATTCATGGTCACCATTACTGAAGCTAACTTTTCATTCCAGTTTTATTTAATTAAAATTAATCTTCCCAGATATCATGGGAGGATTTGAACTCATGTCTCTGGATTGTGCTGGTGGGAAAGTGGTTACCACTGCTGCCTCACAGCGCCAGGGACCCGGGATCGATTCCCGGCTTGAGTCACTGTCTGTGTGGAGTCTGCACGTTCTCCCCGTGTCTGCGTGGGTTTCCTCTGGGCGCTCCGATTTCCTCCCACAGTCTGAAAGGTGTGCTGGTTGGCTGCATTGGCCATCCTAAATTCTCCCTCAGTGTATCCAAACAGGCGCCAGAGTGTGGCGACTGGGGGATTTTCACAGTAACTTCATTGCAGTGTGAATGTAAGCCTTACTTGTGACAAATAAATAAACTTTACTTTAGGTTCAGGTTAAGGGTCTGAGGATATAGGTTCAAAAATACCACGGCAGTTGGTGGAATTTAAATTCAATTATTAAATTTAAAGTCTCAGTCATGTTGTTAATGAAACCATCATTAATTGTCGTAAAAACCCATCTGGTTCACTAATGCCTCTTGAGGGAAGGAAATCTGCTGTCCTTACCCGATCTGGCTTCACAGTAACGTGGTCGAGTTATAGAAAGTTTACGGCACAGAAGGAGGCCACTTGGCCCATCGTGTCTTTGCTGGATGGAAATGAGCCACCCAGCCTAATCCCACTTTCCAGCATTTGGTCTGTGGCTCTGCAGGTTACAGCACTTGAGATGAATATTCAGACACTTTTTTAATTGGTTGTGGGTTTTCTGCCTCTACTACCCTCTCAGCCAATGAATCAGATCTAAGGTCTGCAGTCCTGCCACATCCAGTCGGGAATGGTGGTGGACAACTAAACAACTCACTGGAGGAGGAGACTCCACAAATATCCCCATCCTCAATGATGCAGGAGCCCAGCACATCAGTGCAAACCTCATGGGTGAATGTTTGTGACAATCCTCGGCCAGAAGTGTCAACTAGACCATCTCAGCCTCCTCCAGAGGTTCCCAGCATCACAGATGTCAGTCTTCAGCCAATTCGATTCACTCCACGTGATATCAAGAAATGGCTGCAGGCACAGGATACTGCAAAGGCTATGGGCCCTGACAATATTCCAGAATAGTACTGAAGACTTCTGCTCTGGAACTTGCTGGGCCCCTAGCCAAGCTGTCCCAGTACAGCTACAACACTGACATCTACTCGACAAGGTGGAAATTTGCCCAGCTATGTCCTATACACAAAAAGTAGAGAAAATCCAACCCAACCAATTATCGATCTACCCTAGGTCATCAGCAAAGTGAAGGTGCCATCAACAGCAATATTGAGTGGCAATTACTCAGCAATACCCTGATCACTGGCGCTCAGTTTGGCCCGGGCCAGGGCCACTCAGCTTCTGACCTCATTATAACTTTGGTTCAAACATGGACAATGGAGCTGAATGCCAGAGGTGAGGTGAGAGTGACTGCCCTTGACACCAAGGCAGCATTTGATCGAGTGTGGCATCAAGGAGCCCTAGCCAAACTGGAGCCAATGGGAATCAAGGAGTAAGCTCTCCGCTGGTTGGAGTCATACCTGGCACAAGGAAGAAGGGAATGATGGTTGAAGGTCAATCATCTCAGTTCAGGACATTTTTTTCTATTTTTATATATGCATTGGGGTGTGGGCATCACTGGCTAGGCCAACGTTTATTGCCCATTCCTAACTACCCTTGAGAAGGAGGTGATGAGCTGCCTTCTTGAGCTGTTGCTGTCTATGTGCTGTTCAGGAGGGAGTTCCTGGATTTTGCCCCACCAGGAGTCCTTCAGTGTCGTGTCTTAGACCCAATCACCTTCAACTACTTCATCAATGACCTTCCCTCCATTATAAATTCAGAAGAGGGGATAGTGAAGCAGTCTGTCTATGTTGCAGCAAGATTTGGATAACATTCAGGCTTGGGCTAATTAGTTGGAAACAACATTCGCGCCTCACAAGTGCCAGGCAATGACCTTCTCCAACAAATGAGAATCCAACCTTCTCCACTTGATATTCAATGGCATTACCATCTCTGAATCCCCCCACATCCTGAGGGTTACCATTGACCAGAAACTAAACTGGACCAGACATATAAATACTGTGGCTACAAGAGCAAATAGAGGAATTCAGCCCCTGAATCCCAAAGTCTACCCGGCATAAGTCAGGAGTGTGATGGAATGATTTCCACTTGCCAGGATGAATGCAGCTCCAACAAACACAAGAAGCTCAACAAAGATGTGTGGGTTAGGTTGATTGGCCATGCTAAAATTGCCCCTTAGTGTCCTGAGATGCGTAGGTTAGAGGGATTAGTGGGTAAAATACGTAGGGATATGGGGGTAGGGCCTGGGTGGGATTGTGGTCGGTGCAGACTCGATGGGCCGAATGGCCTCTTTCTGTACTGTAGGGCTTCTATGAAAGCAGCCCATTTGGCACCCCATCTACCATCTTCAATATTCACTCCCTCCACCACTAGTGTACAGTGGCAGCCGTGTGTACCATCTACAAGATGCACTTCAGCAACTCACCAAGGTTCCTTAGGCAGCACCTTCCATGACCATTACCACCTAGAAGGACAAGGGCAGCAGATACATGGGAATACCATCACCTGCAAATTCCCCTCTGAGCCACTCACCATCCTGACTTTGAAATATATCGCCGTTTCTTTATTGTCATTGGGTAAAAGCCCTGGAACTCCCTCCCTAACAGCACGATGGGTGTACCTACACCACATGGACTGAAGTGGTTCAAAAAGGCAGCTCACCACCACCTTCTCAAGGACAATTAGAAGTGGGCGACAAATGCTGGACTAGCCAGCCACACCTACATCCCATGAATGAATATAAAAGAAGTCTGATAACATAACCACTAATATTAACAAATCCAAACACTTATTGGATGAACGAGATGGAAATTTTGATGCCAACTGTAAGGTTATTATATGGAATAAATGTCAATCTAATTTCTCCGTGTTCAGATCCTCAGGTCAGAATGATCTAAAATTTGCATTACATTGCATTCAGTAGAAACTAGACGATGGGGTGCAGTGAGCAGTGTCTCTGCCTCTCAGCCCAATGTTGTGAGTTCAAATCCTACCCCACTCAATCCCTCTCTCTGGCAATTCTCTGAGGTTGCAACCTTGGTGTTGTATTTGGCCCAGAGTTGAGCTTCTGACCACGTATCTGTGTCATCACTGAGACTGCCCACTTCCACGTCTGCCCTTGCACCGCTGTCTCTCTTGATCAGTTGCTGAAACTCTCCTTTGTGCCTTTTGTGACCTCAGATGTGACTATCTCAGTGCATTCCTGATTGGTCTCCCATCTCTCACCCATCAGAAACTTCAGTTCATCCTAAACTCTGCTGCTTGTATCCAATTTGCACCAAGACCTGTTCACTCACTACTCATTGGCTCAGGGTTTAACAATGCCTTGATTTTTTTCCAAATCTCTCCATGGCCTCATCCATCTCTATCTCTGTAACCACTCCCAGCTCTACAACCCTCAGATATCTGCACTCTCCAATTCTGGACTCTTTTGCATCCCTGAATTCAATTGGTGGCCGTACCTTCAGGTGCCTGGGCCCTAAACTCTGAAATTCCTCCCCAAACCTCTTTACCTCTCTCTCTTCACTTAAGAAACTCCTTAAAATGTACCTTTTTTGGCCAAAGTTTCAGTGGAAAATGTTTATGAGGATTGTGTGATGCATTTAATGCATTTTACTTGTCTTGCAGCTGACAATATAAAGCCAGATGAAAATTCAAGCTGTGAGGAGGACACAAATAGGCTGCAAAGAGATTTTGACAGGTTAAGTGAGTGGATAACAGGCAGAAGGTAGATAGAGTTTATTTCGGGGAAGTGTGAGGTCATTCACTTAGGACATAATAGAAAAACAGAATATTTTTTAAATGGCGCGTAAATGTTGATGTTCGGAATGGATCTGGTTGTGCTCCGACAAGGAACATAGTAAGTTGGCATGCCGGTACAGGAAGCAATTGGGAAGGCAAATGGCACATTGGTCTTTATGGCAAGGAGATTGGAGTACAAGGATAAAGTCTTGCTACAGCTGTACAGGGCTTTGGTGAGGCCACATCTGGGATACTGTGTGCACTTTTAGGTTCCATATTTAAGGAAGGAAATACCCGCAATGGGGCTGGTACAGCAAAGGCCCTTGGGATGAGAGGGTTATCCTTTAATAGTCATATCCTATGATTGAGTAAATTAGGTCAATATTCTCTGAAGTTTAGAGAATGAGAGGTGATCTCATTGAAATATATAAGATTCTGAAGGGGCTTGAAACTGTTTAAGTTTAAAGTTTATTTATTAGTCACAAAATAGGCTTACATTACTGCAATGAAGTTACTGTGAAATTCCCCTAGTCGCCACAGTCCGGCGCCTGTTCGGGTCAATGCACCCTAACCAGCACGTCTTTCAGAACGTGGGAGGAAACCGGAGCACCCGGAGGAAACCCACGCAGACACGGGGAGAATGTGCAGACCCCGCACAGACAGTGACCCGAGCTGGGAATCGAATCCGAGTCCCTGGTGCTGTGAAGCAGCAGTGCTAACCACTGTGCCACCATGCCGCCCATGAATTGAGAGGTTACTTTCTAATCCAGAACACGGGGGCAGAATCTCAGGATATTGGCCCGATCGTTTAGAATTGAGATGAGGAGGGAATTTCTTTGTTCAAAAGGTTGCCAATCTTTGGAATTCTCTGTCCCAGAGGGGTGTGGACACTCCATCTTCGAATGTATTTAAAGCTGGGACAGACAGGTTTTTGGTTTCTTAAGGAATAAAGGGATATAGGGAGCAGGCTGGAAAGTGGAGGAGAGGCAGAAGGTGAGCCACAATCATATTGAATGGCGGAGCAGGCTCACTAGGCTGCATGGTTTAATCTGTTCCTATTTCATATGTTCTTTTGTAATGTGCCAAAGACAATCAAGTTACTGTGGGTTACGGGCCTAACCTCACAGCTCAACATCACGTGAGATGATATGTGAAATTAATTCAATAATTGTGTTTGTATCCAGTGGGTGGAGTGATACTGGCAAAGGGTCTGGTCAACATCCGCACTTGAGGTTCTTCTGAATAGAGTCTGTAAATTGCGAGCACCAATTGTGCTGTCGTGCTGCCCTTGTCGATTGTTGTAAAAACCCACCTGGATCACTAATGTCCATTCAGGAAGGAAATCTGCCATCCTTACCTGGTCTGGCCTACATGTGACTCCAGACCCAAGCAATGTGGTTGACTCTTATATACCCTCTGAAATGGCCGAGCGAGACACTCAGTTGTATCCAGCTGCTACAAAGAAAACAAAAATGAAACATCAATGGCAAACCCAGCCCTGTCTCCCTTCCAAGTCACTCACCATCCTGACTTGGAAATACATCACCATTCCTTCGCTGTTGCTGGGTCAAAGCCCTGGAGCTCTTGGCAAGTCTTGGAACAAAGTCCTGGAATGGGCAGAAAGGTGGCACAGTGGTTTGCACTGCTGCCTCACAGCTCCAGAGACTTGGATTCAATTCCCAACTTGGGTCACTGTCTGTGCGGAGTTTGCACTTTCTCCCCGTGCCTGCGTGGGGTTTCCTCCAGGTGCTCCAGTTTCCTCCCACAAGATGTGCGCATTAGGTGCATTGGCCATGCTAAATTGCTCCTTAGTGTCCTGGGATGCGTAAATTAGAGGGATTAGCGGGTAAATATGTGGGATTATGGGGATAGGGCCTCAGTGGGATTGTTGTCGGTGCAGACTCGATGGGCCAAATGGCCTCCTTCTGCACTATAGGGTTTCTATGATTCTATGAACTCCCTTCCTAACAGCACTGTGGGTGTACCTACACCACATGGACTGCAGCAGTTCAAGGCGGCAGCTCACCACCACCTTCTCAAGAGCAATGAGGGATGGGCAATAAATGCTGACATAGCCAGCGACGTCACATCCCAAGAATGAATTTTTTAAAATCCCTTTTCCCCACTCCCCACCAGTTCCCTCTTGCTCCTACTCCAGATCAAAATGCTTTTTCCTCTGAGCAATGCTTCAAGTATCAATTGCAATCTCAGTGAATTGTAGACAGGACTTGGAATTGGCACAAATACAATGTCCTTGGTTGAGGTCAAGGTACATTGCTAGCACAGTGCAGAGGAGGGATTATTCAGCAGCTGTCATTGCTTGATGCTGATACTGGGAGCCCAGTGGAAAAGCTTGGATCTCCCAGCTCAGCATTGCATTTATATCATGTTTTTAATTGAATAAAAAGCCTCAACTTGTTCCATTCCAGCTCACCACAACACACTGCGTCAAACAATTTATCCTCATCATCTCTCTGGTCCTTTTGCCAATTATCTTAAATCTTTCTCCTCCGGCAACTGGCACGCCTTTCAGAGAAACAGTTTCTTATTATTTATTTTATCAAAACCCTTCAAACTCTATGAATATCCCACCTTAACCTTTCTGACCGAGCTTTTGATCGTAAAGCTTCAAGTTTTTAGGTGTCCAGATCACCAACAACCTGCCCCGGTTCCCCCATGCCGACACTATAGTTAAGAAAGCCCACCAATGCCTTTACTTTCTCAGAAGATGAAGGAAATTTGTCATGTCAGCTCTGACTCTCACCAACTTTTACAGATGCACCATTGAAAGCATTCTTTCTGGTTGTATCACAGCTTGGTATGGCTCCTGCTCTGCCCAAGACCGCAAGAAGCTACAAAAGGTCATGAATGAAGCCCAGTCCACCACACAAACCAGCCTCCCATCCATTGACTCTGTCTACACTTCCCGCTGCCTCGACAAAGCAGCCAGCATAATTAAAGACCCCACGCACCCCGAACATTCTCTCTTCCACCTTCTTCCATCGGGAAAAAGATACAGAAGTCTGAGGTCACGTAGCAACCGACTCAAGAACAGCTTCTTCCCTGTTGCTTTCAGATTTTTGAATGGACCGATCTTGCAATAAGTTGATCTTTCTCTACACCCTAGCTGTGACTGTAACACTACATTCTGCACTCTCTCCTTTCCTTCTCTCTGAACGGTATGCTTTGTCTGTATAGTGTGCAAGAAACAATACTTTTCACTGTTTACTAATACATGTGACAATAATAAATCAAATCAAATCAAAAGAGTCGTAGAGCAATACAGCACAGAAACACGCCCTTCCCCCCAACCGATCCATGCTGACCATGGTGCCCTCCCAGCTAGTTCCAATTGCCCACATTTGGCCCATATCCCTTTAATCTTTTCCCATCCACGTACTTATCCAAATGCTTTTTAAGTGTTGCTATTGAACCTGCCTCAACCACTTTCTCTGGCAGTTCATTTCATACACGCACCACCCTCTACGTGAAGAAGTTGCCCCTCAGGTCTTTTTTAAATCTTTCCCCTCTCACCTTAAACCCATGCCCTCTGGTTTTTAATTCCCCTACCCTGAGAAAAAGACTATGTGTGTTCCTCCTATCTATCTCTGCCCCTCATGATTTTATACATCTCAATAAGGCCACCCCTCATTCTCCTACATTCCAAGGAATCAAGTCCCAGCCTGACCAACCTTTTCCTATAACTCAGGCTCACTAGTCCTGGCAACATCTGCCCTAACCTTGGTTTATGTGGCTCGGTGACTAAATTTGCTTCATATTGCCCCTGTAAAACACCTTGGGATATCTTCATACCTCGAAAGTGTACCTACACCACATGGACTGCAGCGGTCAGGAAGGTGGCTCATCACAACCTTCTGAAGGGGTAATCAGAGCTGGGCAATAAATGCTGGGTCTCGGCCTTTTGTCTAAGATCAAGTATAGTCTGCTGATGCTGCACTTGGTAATGGCCACTGGGTTGCATTTAAGCTTCATTTTCATATGAAGCAATTTTTTAAAGTGGCATCTCGGCCTTTTGGCTAAGATGCAAATGAGATCAAGCCTTGGAGAAGGAAGACCTGCGCCTCCTCCAATCAGCTTGGCTCATGTAGATCAGGCCCAGGACAGGGTAAATGGTCGCTTGCCCTGTCTTGCCAGCCTGGATCGGAAATGTCTCAACTTGTTGAGACTCTGAATTGGACTTGATTTGATTGAATTGGAAAAGTATTTTTTAAAAATAAAAAATAAATGCTGGACTGGCCTGCCAAGCCCACATATAATGTGGGGGGTGTGAAGTTATTCACTTTGATCGTAAGAATGGCAAAGTCATTTTTTTAAAGATGTGGAACTTGCAAACGTTGATCTTCAGAGAGGCTTGAGTGTACTCATATAAGAAATGTTGAAAGTTAGTACACAGATGCAGCAAGCAATTAGGAAGACAAATGGCATGACAGCCTTTATTCCAGCATTTTCCCAACAGCTGATGTCAGATAACTGGCCTGTAGTTCACTGTTCACTCTCTCACTCCTTTCCTGAATTCACCAACTTCCAATCTGTTGGAAGATTCCCAAATCTAAGGAACTTTGGGCAACCATAGCTAGTGCATCCATTATCACTGCAGCTATCTCTTATACAATCCTCGGGAATAGACCATCAGATCCTGGAGTATGGGAATATCGAAGACCTGCTATAATTGTACAGAGATTTGACGAGGCCACATCTGGAATACCGGCCAAACTTTTGTGGCCATTATCATTAGCGGGATCTTCTGACAGCAAACCAACACCATGGGTTTCCCGGCAGCAGGGGGTGCATAGAACAGAAACCCCGTTGACAGAAAATCCCGTTGCCAGCCAATGGTGGGCCACCTCCGCCGCTGCGAAACATGCCATGGGTGCAGGTGGGGGGGGCGGGTTTGGAAAATTGCGCCCACTGTGTGCAGTTTTAGTCTCCATATTTAAAGAAGGACATACATGCATTGGGGGCAGCAAAAGTTCGCTAGATTGGTCGTTGGGATGAGGAGGTTGTCCCTATGGTGAGTGACTGTGGAAATTGGATCCATATTCCCTGGAGTTTAGAAGAATAAGAGGCACCACAAGATTCTGAAGGGGCCAGACAGGGTGGACACCAAGAGATTGTTTCTGCTGCTCGGGGAATCTAAAACACGGGGGCACAGTCTCAGGATAAGGGGTGATCATTTAGGACTGAGATGAGGAGAGATCTCTTCACTCAAAGGGTTGTAAATCTTTGGAATTCTTGACCTCAGAGGATTGTGGATGCTCCGTTGTTGAATATATTTAAGGCTGGAACAGACAGATTTCTGGTCTCTCGGGAAATTAAGGGATTATGGGGAGAGGGCGAGAAAGTGGAGTTAAAGCCCACAATCAGCCATGATCATATTGAATGGAGCAGACTCAATGGGTCGTTTTGTCCACTCCTGCTCCTATTTCTTACATTCTTGTAGAGCATTGAAATCCTTCCTAATGTACAATCCCTGAATTGTTCTCCAGCTGATGAACAATGTGTTTTTTAAAGGTTCAGCATAACACTCTTTGCATTTTGTATTCCATTCCTGTGTTATTAAAGCTAAAGATCCCAGATGCTTTTTTAACAACCTTCTCAACTTGTCCCACTCACTCAACCTATCTATATCTGTTTGCAAACTCCTTATGTCCTCTTCATAACATACTTTCCTACCAATCTTTGTGTCATTTGCCAATTTAGCTACCATGCCTTTGCTCCCCTCATCTAAGTTACAGACCCCTGCGGGACTCTACTCGTCACATATTGCCAATCAGAAAAGGACCCATTTATACATACTCTCTGTTTTCTGCCTGCCAACCGATCTTCAGTCCCGGCTCCTATGTTACTCCCAACACCATGAGCTCTTATTTTTCATAATAACCTGAGATGTGGCACCTCATCAAATGACTTCTGGAAATCTAATTAAAGCATATCTACAGGCTCCCCTTTACCCACAGTGCATGTTACTCTTTCAAAGAACTTCAATAAATTGGTTAAACGTGATTTCTTTTACACTGAACCATGCTGACTCTTTCCAATTACCTAGAGTTTTCCTAAGTGCCCAGCTATAACCTCCCTAATGATCAATTCTAACACCTTCCCCATGACGGACATCAGACTAACTATAGAAATGGTCGAGAGAATCAAGTTTTAAGTGTCCAGAATCACCAACAACCTGTCCTGGTCCCCCCATGCCGACACTATAGTTAAGAAAGCCCATCAACGCCTCTACTTTCTCAGAAGACTGAGGCAATTTGAGAACTATGACTCTCACCAGCTTTGACAGATGCACCATAAAAAGCATCCTTTCTGGTTGTATCACAGCTTGGTATGGCTCCTGCTCTGCCCAAGACCGCAAGGAACTACAAAGGTCGTGAACAAAGCCCAGTCCATCACCCAAAACAGCCTCCCATCCATTGACGCTGTCTACACTTCCCGCTGCCTCCGAAAAGCAGCCAGCATAATTAAGGACCCCACGCACCCCAGACATTCTCTCTTCCACCTTCTTCCGTCGGGAAAAAGATACAAAAGTCTGAGGTCATGTACCAACCAACTCAAGAACAGCTTCTTCCCTGCTTTTGAATGGACTTACTTTGCATTAAGTTGATCTTTCTCTACACCCTAGCTATGACTGTAACACTACATTCTGCACTCTCTCCTTTCCTTCTCTATGAGCAGTATGCTTTGTCTGTATAGCACGCAAGAAACAATACTTTTCACAGTATGTTAATACATGTGACAATAATAAATCAAATCAACTAACTGGCCTATAGTTTCCTGTTTTTTGACTCCCTCCCTTCCTGAATATTTGCAACTTTCCAGTCTGATAGAACCTTTTCAGAATCCAGGGAAAATTAACACCAATGCAGCTTTATCTCACCAGCCACCTCTTTATAAACTCTAGGATGAAGTCCATCAGGACCTGGAGACTTGTCAGCCCACAGCTCCATCAGTTTGTTCAGAATTTTTTGAGGAGGTAACTAAGTGTGTTGATGAAGGTAGGGCAGTTGATGTCATATACATGGATTTTAGTAAGGCGTTTGATAAGGTCCCCCATGGTCGGCTTATGATGAAAGTGAGGAGGTGTGGGATAGAGGGAAAGTTGGCCGATTGGATAGGTAACTGGCTGTCTGACCGAAGACAGAGGGTGGTGGTCGATGGAAAATTTTCGGATTGGAGGCAGGTTGCTAGCGGTGTGCCGCAGGGATCAGTGCTTGGTCCTCTGCTCTTTGTGATTTTTATTAATGACTTAGAGGAGGGGGCTGAAGGGTGGATCAGTAAATTTGCTGATGACACCAAGATTGGTGGAGTAGTGGATGAGGTGGAGGGCTGTTGTAGGCTGCAAAGAGACATAGATAGGATGCAAAGCTGGGCTGAAAAATGGCAAATGGAGTTTAACCCTGATAAATGTGAGGTGATTCATTTTGGTAGGACTAATTTAAATGTGGATTACAGGGTCAAAGGTAGGGTTCTGAAGACTGTGGAGGAACAGAGAGATCTTGGGGTCCATATCCACAGATCTCTAAAGGTTGCCAGTCAAGTGGATAGAGCTGTGAAGAAGGCCTATAGTGTGTTAGCTTTTATTAACAGGGGGTTGGAGTTTAAGAGCCGTGGGGTTATGCTGCAACTGTACAGGACCTTGGTGAGACCACATTTGGAATATTGTGTGCAGTTCTGGTCACCTCACTATAAGAAGGATGTGGAAGCGCTGGAAAGAGTGCAGAGGAGATTTACCAGGATGCTGCCTGGTTTGGAGGGTAGGTCATATGAGGAAAGGTTGCGGGAGCTAGGGCTGTTCTCTCTGGAGCGGAGGAGGCTGAGGGGAGACTTAATAGAGGTGTATAAAATGATGAAGGGGATAGATAGAGTGAACGTTCAAAGACTATTTCCTCGGGTGGATGGAGCTATTACAAGGGGGCATAACTATAGGGTTCGTGGTGGGAGATACAGGACGGATATCAGAGGTAGGTTCTTTACGCAGAGAGTGGTTGGGGTGTGGAATGGACTGCCTGCAGTGATAGTGGAGTCAGACACTTTAGAAACATTTAAGCGGTTATTGGATAGGCACATGGAGCACACCAGGATGATAGGGAGTGGGATAGCTTGATCTTGGTTTCAGATAAAGCTCGGCACAACATCGTGGGCCGAAGGGCCTGTTCTGTGCTGTACTGTTCTATGTTCTATCACTTCCCTGGTGATTGTAATTTCACCTGAAGAAGGGGCTTAGAGCTTCGAAAGCTTGTGTGGCTTTTGCTACCAAATAAACCTGTTGGACTTTAACCTGGTGTTGTTAAACTTCTTACTGTGTTTACCCCAGTCCAACGCCGGCATCTCCACATCACGATTGTAATTTCACCAAGTTCCCCTCTCCCTTTACAACTGTTATTGGAACTTTATTGTATCCTTTATAATGAAGACAGAAACAAAATACTTGTTCCATCATTCCTTATTATCTACTATTAACTCCCCATTCTCATTCAATTGAAGACCAACACCCACTTTACTTATTAATTTCCTTTTTAAATACCTGAACAAACTCTTGCTATTCGTTTTTACATTTCTAGCTAGCTCCTTCTCATGCTCTAATTGGTGGCACGGTGGCGCAGTGGTTAGCACTGCTGCCTCACAGTGCCAGGGACCCGGGTTCAATTCTGGCCTTGGGTCACTGTCTATGTGGAGTTTGCACATTCTCCCCGTGTCTGCATGGGCTTCCTCCGGGTGCTCCGGTTTCCTCCCACAGTCCATATTGCGAAGTGATGCATTTGGAAGATAAATGCGAAGTGATGCATTTTGGAAGAACTAATGTAGGGGGAGTTATACAATAAATGGCAGAGCCATCAAGAGTATAGAAACACAGAGGGACCGAGGTGTGCAAGTCCACAAATCCTTGAAGGTGGCAGCACATGTGGAGAAGGTGGTGAAGAAGGCATATGGTATGCTTGCCTTTATAGGATGGGGTATAGAGTATAAAAGCTGGAGTCTGATGTTGCAGCTGTATAGAACGCTGGTTAGGCCACATTTGGAGTACTGCGTCCAGTTCTGGTCGCCGCACTACCAGAAGGACGTGGAGGCTTTAGAGAGAGTGCAGAGAAGGTTACCAGGATGTTGCCTGGTATGGAGGGTCTTAGCTATGAGGAGAGATTGGGTAAACTGGGGTTGTTCTCCCTGGAAAGACGGAGAATGAGGGGAGACCTAATAGAGGTGTACAAAATTATGAAGGGTATAGATAGGGTGAACAGTGGGAAGCTTTTTCCCAGGTCACAGGTGACGATCACGAGGGGTCACAGGCTCAAGGTGAGAAGGGCGAGGTATAACTCAGATATCAGAGGGACGTTTTTTACACAGAGAGTGGTGCGGGCCTGGAATGCGCTGCCAAGTAGGGTGGTGGAGGCAGACACACTGGCATCGTTTACGACTTACCTGGATAGTCATATGAGCAGTCTGGGAATGGAGGGATACAACAAATGGTCTAGTTGGACCAAGGAGCAGCACAGGCTTGGAGGGCCGAAGGGCCTGTTTCCTGTGCTGTACTGTTCTTTGTTCCAGAGATGTGCAGGTTAGGTGGATTGGCCATGCTAAATTGACCCTAGTGTCAGGGGGATTAATCATCATAGAAACCCTACAGTGTGGAAGGAGGCCATTCGGCCCATCGAGTCTGCACCGACCACAATCCCACCCAGGCCCTACCCCCACATATTTACTTGCTAATCCCTCTAACCTATGCATCTCAGGACTCTAAGGGGCAATTTTTAACCTGGCCAATCAACCTAGCCCGCACATCTTTGGACTGTGGGAGGAAACCGGAGCACCCGGAGGAAACCCACGCAGACACGAGGAGAATGTGCAAACCCCACACAGACAGTGACCCGAGCCGGGAATCGAACCCGGGACCCTGGAGCTGTGAAGCAGCAGTGCTAACCACTGTGCTACCGTGCCGCCCCAATTAGCAGGGTAAATATGAGGGATTATGGGAATAGGGCCTGGGTGGGATTGTGATTGGTGCAGACCCAATGGGCTGAATGGGGGCTTCTTTCTGCACTGTAGGGATTCTATGGATTCTATGATAATTCTGATATGTATAATAGTTACGAATTAAACTCATCACAGGAAATTAAGTCTTGTTCATTTCAGTCTAAGATTTCAGTGATGTGACAAGTGTTAATTGCTACAGTCCAGCTCTCTGCCACTGATAATTAACAATTACAACTGTGGAGTCTCATTCCTCCAGGTATTAATTGTTTGAAATTTTAAAATGCCTGATGTTGAATCTTTGCCTATGTTTTAAATTTTACGTGCATTTTTGATGCAGGAGCAAGTTGTTAGTTTCCCTACTGCAGCAACCTTTGCCCATTAAGCTGCACGAAGGAAGAGGCTATTCGGCCCCTCGAGCCTGCCATTCAATCAGATCGTACTTGATCTGCTACAAAACCGTACCCTGTCACATTTTAGACCAGTAAAAATCGATCATCTCAAATTTAAAATGATCAATAAAGCTGGCATCAGGGAGTTTCACAATTCTTGTCCTGTCTTTGTAAAGAGATGTATCCTCCTAAAGTCCCTCCTCTGATTTAAGGTTACGTGCCTTTCTCATAGATTGCCCCACCAGCAGAAAATGTTTCTCCCGTCTTTTTTTTATTCATTCGTGGGACATGGCTGGCCCGCATTTCTTGCCCATCCCTAGATGCCCGAGGGCAGTTGAGAATAAACCACATTGCTGTGGCTCTAGAATCGCATGTAGGCCAGACCAGGTAAGGACGGCAGATTTCCTTCCCTAAAGGACATTAGTGAACCAGATGGGTTTTTCCGACAATTGCAATGGTTATCATTAGACTTTTAATTCCAGATTTTTTTTTATTGAATACAAATTCCACCATCTGCCGTGGTGGGATTCAAACCCAGGTCCCCAGAACATTAGCTGAGTTTCTGGATTAATCGTCCAGTGATAATATCACGAGGCCATCATCTCCCCTAACTTATCAATTTCTTCCAGAATCAATGGGAACTCAATCAAGTCACCCCCCGAGCCTTCCATATTCCGGGGAATGCAAGCCTAATTTATAGAACCAAGCTCAGATGGATGAAGCAGCTTCAACAAGATGAATAAATCAAAAAGAAAAGGGTCATATTTGAAAAACAAAAGCCAGCATTTTTGTAAAAAACCGAGCAATTAAACAGAAAATCAATGGAAGATTTTTGTAATGGAGTTTGACCAAAGTGAAGGCTATGAGCCCTGGAGAATGGAACAGCCTTAACTTTTTTGTACCTAGTGCCAGAATCCAACACTCCTGGGCCAGGGGGAGATGGTGGGTAATGTCACTGGATTAGTAATCCAGAGGCGCAGGCGGGCGCACTGGGAATTGTCAATTGGAATTCAATTTCAGTCCGGAATTGCATATTAGTCTCACGAATGGTGCTCTGGTTCACTAATGTCCTTTAGGGAAGGAAATTTGCCGTCCTTACCTGGTCTGGCCTACGTGTGACTCCAGGCCCACAGCAGTGTGGTTGCCTCTTAACTGCTCTCTGAAATGGCCCAAGCGAGACACTCAGTTCAAGGGCAATTAGGGATGGGCAACAAATCCTGGCCTCACCAGAGACGCCCACATCCCATGAAAGAATAAATTTTAAAAAGGTGTACTGTAGATGCACAATAAAGTTTCCTTGCCCCTGCACCCTCGCTGTGACTCTCGAGAACAGAATTAGCAATCCCACTCAAAGCTTTTGACACCAAAGTAAAAAGTGTGACCTTTCCACTCCCCACATCATCTTCCTTGTGACCTTTCATAGGAAAGTTGTCAATTCAGAGGAGAGGCCATTCAGCCCATTATGCTTGCGGTAGGTCTTTGGTAGCATAATCCAATGAGTGCCACTCCCCTGCACTTCACCCAAATTGACCCAGTACTTTATTACTGCAAGTATTTATCAAATTCTCCTTTAATGATCCTTTTGGATTTGCTGGCACTGTCATTTCAGGCAGTACATTCCAGATCACAACTCGCTGTGTTAAAAAAAAAGTGTTCCTCACTCTACCCCTGGTTCTTTAGCTTCAATTCTCTGTCCTCTGACGACTGACCCTTCCGTCACAGTGAGGAATCTCTGGAGCAAATTTGTTCTGGATATCTCTGGATACTGCCTTTCAAATTAGAACCAGGCATGAAATCAGAAATCACCTCTTCCCCCCGCAAGGTGTCGTGGAAATTAGAAGACTAAGGAAATTTGGCATGTCAGCTATGACTCTCACCAACTTTTACACCATAGAAAGCATTCTTTCTGGTTGTATCACAGCTTGGTATGGCTCCTGCTCTGACCAAGTTCGCAAGAAACTACAAAGGGTTGCGAATGAAGCCCAGTTCATCACGCAAACCAGCCTCCCATCCATTGACTCTGTCTACACTTCCCGCTGCCTCGGCAAAGCAGCCAGCATAATTAAGAACCCCACGCACCCTGGACATTCTCCCTTCCACCTTCTTCCGTCGGGAAATAGATACAAAAGTCTGAGGTCACGCACCAACCGACTCAAGAACAGCTGTCAGACTTTTGAATGGACCTAACCCGCACTAAGTTGATCTTTCTCTACACCCTAGCTATGACTGTTACACTACATTCTGCACCCTCTCCTTTCCTTCTCTATGTACGGTATCCGTTGTCTGTGTAGTGCGCAAGAAACAATATTTTTCCCTGCATACTAATACATGTGACAATAATAAATCAAATCAAATCACAGAAGCAGGCCAATAAACCCAAAATGGCTGCACTGACCCATTGAAAGAGCTCTTTCTCTATAGTCTGACAACTTTTTAAAAAATTAATATGTTTTATCAAATTCCCACTCTGCCTCAAAAGGCTATCACTCTGGGTCAATTGAAACTTTTTGAGAGAAATAGATATTTATTGGGTCAGAGTATGAAGGGTAATGGAGATAATTGGAGTTGAGGTACACATCAGCCATGGTCTGAGTGAATGGTGCAGAAAGACTAAATGAGCTGAATGACCTTCCTCCTGTTCCTATGTTCTTAGAGTCTTTAGGGGGTTGGGTTTATCTCAGTTGGCTGGACGGCTGGTTCATGATGCAGAGCGATGCCAGCTGAGGTTATTCATGAAGGCCCCGCCTTCTCAACCTTGCCCTGAAGTGTGGTGACCCTCAGATTAAATCATCACCAGTCAGCTCTCTCTCCTCCCCCCCCCCCCCCCCCCCCCCCGCCTCGAAGGGGACAGCAGTCTATGGTCATCTGGGACTATGACAACTTTGCCTTTCCTAGATAGAGGCTTCCACTATTTTGAGGTAATTTTGAGAAACTTGGTTTGTTCTCACTGGAACGGCGGAGGTTGAGGGGCGACCTGATAGAAGTCTACAAGATTATGAGGGGCACGGACAGAGTGGCTAGTCAGAAGCTTTTTCCCAGGGTGGAAGAGTCAATTACTAGGGGGCATAGGTTTAAGCTACGAGGGGCAAGGTTTAAAGGAGACGTACGAGGCAAGTTCTTTTACACAGAGGGTGGTGGGTGCCTGGAACTCGTTGCCGGGGGGAGGTTGTGGAAGCAGATACGATAGTGACTTTTAAGGGGCGTCTTGACAAATACATGAATAGGATGGGAATAGAGGGATATGGTCCCCAGAAGAGTAGGGGGTTATAGTTCAGTCGGGCAGCATGGTCAGTGCAGACTTGGAGAGCTGAAGGGTCTGTTCTTGTGCTGTAACTTTCTTTGATCTTTATTCTTTGTAATGAGCTAAGAGCAGGAGACAATTTGATGATCTTATCACTGTGGATATAGAGAGAGGAAGAGTATGTAGAATGGGTTTTTATGGGCCGAAGATGAGAGAAAAGGGAGAGGAGCGATGAGCTTGGAGAAATGAGGCTGTAATGGGGAAGTGAAGAATTGTATGTCAAATGACAAACTTTCTTTGCACCCTCCCCCCTGGAATGTGATCGAAACCAGAAGAACCTGCAGCAGAGCACGCGGCTTGGACAGGCTAGAGGTTCATCAGGAATGAAGAGTTGCTGATGAGGAAAGATATTTTACTCAGAGAAAGTCAGAGTATCCTGAATGAATCAGCATCAGAGCATGTGCGGGGAGTTCCACCGGAGGTCAAAGAAGAGGTGGAGAACCTTCCCAGGATGAAGGGCTAAGAATGGCGCCATAGGGGTGGCACGGTGGTACAGTGGTTAGCATTGCTGCCTCACAGCACCAGGGGCCCGGGTTCAATTCCCGGTGTGGGTCACTGTCTGCGTGGAGTTTGCACGTTCTCTCTCTCTCTGCGTGGGTTTCCGCCGGGTGCTCCAGTTTCCTCCCACAGTCAGAAAAACATGCTGGTTAGGTGTATTTACCTGAACAGGGGCCGGACTGTGGCGACTAGGAGAATTTCACAATAACTTCATTGCAGTGTTAATGGAAGCCTTGCCTGTGACTAATAAATAAATTTTATTTTTTACTTTAGGATCCTCCAGTAGCAAGCAATAGTAAACAAAAAAAAAACTTCACAAAGTAAAAACAAAGTAAAGGTTGAATAAAGGTCCTTTGTTACACCACCACTTGGACCAGGCCCTGGACCGCAACTGCTCTCCCCCAATCCCCAACTGCTTCCGATTTCTACCACATCAACTGGTCAGCTGACCACCACATCATGTTGCCACTGGTTTCATTGTAGCATCAGACCTGGGAGAGTCGTGAGGAAATACGACTGTATTGTTGATTAGTGGGAAATCAGGTGTGTATGCATCCAGTTTATGTCAGAATAGTTGCTTCACGATGAATCAGGAGAATGTTGCATTATGTAGTGCGATGTTGCGCTGATTGGAGAGGCCCAACAAAGGCTTGGTGCCAGGTGTTACCTAACCTGAGCCAAAACGGAGTTGGAAGCCCCGATGCTAGGAAGGTAAAAGAAATGCCTCCTGCCCAAGATTGCGCACCTTAGAGCTCAGTCACAGAATGGCAACCTCGAATAGGTTTGTGTGCCCTGGTCAAACTGCTGGACTGGCGACCGGGAAGGACTCACCTGCTTAAGTCAAACAGTCCCACGGGGTCTTTCCCATTTCCCCGGGGGGCCACAGTTCGACGTCTCAGTTGAAGAAGACTGGGTGCACACAGTGCCAACTTGGATCACACACTCAAACCTCCAGGTTGAATCGTCAGCACAGAAGTTTCGTACCTGGAGTTGAGGGAGCCCTTACCTCAGTGTGAAAGCCTGGAGCAGAGGGAGATAGCAAAGTGGAGTGACTTTGGGAGAAAGACTCTAATGAACAGAAGTGTCGAGACTGAAGTGTTGACCTCCAGTGTTGGGTGGATGAAGGCAGTGGGTTAAGGCCAATGAGCAGGAATGAAGGTCAGCAGAGGTTTGGCTGCACTCTGACCCAGGTCTGTCCTTTCATATGAGAGCTAGATAATAGCATTGGCCAGCACTAAACATCAGTTGAGATTATTTTAAGTGTATTAAATGCAAGCTGCTTGGAGCCTGTAGCTCGCCCTTGTTAACCACGTTGACCCAGAAGATTTATTTTATTTATTTTGGATACATATAACTGCAGTTAAATCAGTGAAATTACACTCTGAGCTTATACTGGGGTGTTCTGTGTATTAAATACAAGTTATTTAAAGCCTAGAGCTTGTCCTTTAATAGGAGAGAGAGCAGGACACTGCAGGGAGTCTCAATTCTAACACCTCCTTTCTGAAAAAAGACCTTTAAATGTGTGTTTCACCTGGGGAAAGATTTAGTGCCACCTACTGACACAGTCTAGTATAACGCGTTTAACCGGGATGAGAGGATCAGCAATGACCACACTCTGCTGTGCATTGATTCCAGGTTTGTTTTCCCACATGAGCAGTTATCTAAGACAGAAATTCAGGCATTGCCACTTTTAACAGATCCCCTCAAATGTTCTTTCCGCATCTCATCGAAGAAGCTGGAAAGGGGTGGCACAGCGGTTAGCACTGCTACCTCACAGCGCCAGGGACCCGGGTTCAATTCCTGGCTTGGGTCACTGTCTGTGCGGAGTCTGCACGTTCTCCCCATGTCTGCATGGGTTTCCTCCGGGTGCTCCGGTTTCCTCCCACAGTCCAAAAGGCATGCTGGTTAGGTGTATTGGCCATGCTAAATTCTCCCTCAGTGTATCCAAACAGGCACCGGAGTGTGGCAACTAGGGGATTTTCACAGTAACTTCATTGCAGTGTTGTTTAAAGTTTATTTATTAGTCACAAGTAAGGCTTACATTAACACTGCAATGAAGTTACTGTGAAATTCCCCTAGTCACCACAGTCCGGCGCCTGTTCGGGTCAATGCACCCTAACCAGCACGTCTTTTAGAATGTGGGAGCAAACCGGAGCAACACGCAGATACAGGGAGAATGTGCAGACTTCGCACAAACAGTGACCCAAGCCAGGAATTGAACCTAGGTCTCTGGTGCTGTGAAGCAGCAGTGCTAACCACTATGCTACCGTGCCACCCTACATTAAGACTTATTTGTGACACTAATAAATATACTTAAACTTAAATGACCAATAAAAGGTAGTATTGCATTTATATAGCACCCTTCATAAATGTAATGCTTATTGAAGTGCAGTTACTGTTGCAATTGGGAAGTGCAGCATTCATTCTGCACAGCAAGCTGCCACAAACAGCGATGAGATAAATTGCTCACTGACTTCAGTTGAGCGATAAAAATTGATTAGGGTCACTCTTCCTCAAAAGACTGTCAGAGGTTCCTTTACACCCACCCAAGAGGACAGACAGGGCCTCAATCTATCACCTCACCCTGACAGTGCAGCACTCCCTCAGTACTGACACATGGAGCCTAGGGTTTTGTTCTCAGGTCGATGGAGCTGGTCTTGAATCCAAAGCCATATGAACATGCAAATTGAGAGCAGGAATAGGCCATTTGGCCCCTCGAGCTCGCACAGTCATTTGATGAGATTGTGGCTTCTGGCTCTTGTAGCCTCCACTTCATCTTCTCGCCTCTTTCCCCCAGCTTTGATTCCGTTGTGAGTCAAGAATCTATCTACCTTAAAAATTTGAATGACCCTCCCTCCACTGCTCTCTGGGGAACAGAATTCCATGTCAGAAAAAATAAATTCTCCTCCTCCTTGAATGGGAGCTCCTTTAGTTTTAAACTGTCTCCCTTAGTTTTAGTCTCTCCCACAAGGGGAAACATCCTCTTTATATCCACCCCGTCCAGTCCCCTCAGGGTGTTATATGTTTCAATAAGATCACCTCTCATTCTCCTAAACACTAATGGGTTCAGGTCCAACCTGTCCAATAGTTCCTCTGGCAAAAACATTCTGTCAGAGAAGCCAGAGGGTTACCAATTGGTAGCTGTGGAACTTGGGATGGCATGGTGGCACAGTAGTGAGCTCGGCTGCCTCACAGTGCCAGGAACCCGGATACAATTCTGGCTTTGGGTGACTGTGTGGAGTATGCATGTTCTCCCTGTGTCTGCGTGGGTTTCGCCCGGGTGCTGCAGTTTCCTCCAACAGTCCAAAGACGTGCGGGTTAGGTGGATTGGACATGATAAATTGCCCCTTAGTACCGGGAGGTTAGCAGAGTAAATACATAGGACTATGGGGGTAGGACCTGGGTGGGATTGTTATCAATACAGGTTTGATGGGCCAAATGGCCTCCTTCTGCACAGTTGGGATTCTACGATATAGGGATTTTGTTCCAATCTACTTTTTAAAAAGGTGACTTGAATTTTCACGACCACTTTGGACTACTCGAAGTGCTTTGCAACCAATGAAGTATTTTCAAAATGGAGCCAGTGTTGTAAATGTGGGCAACACAGCAACTTTGTGAATTGAGTATTAGCTGCAGATACCAGTGGCCAGGTGAGTTGTCATTTAGGTATTTGCTGTGTCGGTCCCAAGGTACAAACGATAACTCAATGAGCAGAAACTGTGATATTGTATGTCGCAACTTGATGTCTGTAAAACACTTGGAAACACTAAACACAAATCAGTCTGATTTGAACCACAAGTGCAGTTAAACATTGATTGTAAATTACTGTACTATAGATAGAATTGTTTTCAAATGTAAGTACCTCAACTATCGAGCTTTCCACTTTGAACTGAACCACAATAACTCATTTAAGTCTGATCAGATGCAGCAATTTTCAGATTTTTAAGTAGTTTCTTTCAGGATCAATCCCATAACCCCATCCTATAGGAGAGGCTGGATAGACTGGGACTTTTTTCCCTGGAGCATAGGAGGCTTATATAGAAGTCTATAAAATAATGAGGGGCATGGTAGATAAGGTAGATACTCAACACCTTTTCCCAAAGGTAGGGTAGGGTAGGGGAGTCTAAAACTAGAGGGATTTAAGGTGAGAGGAGAGAGATACAAAAGTGTCCAGAGGGGCAATTCTTTCACACAGAGGGTGGTGAGTGTCTGGAACAAGCGGCCAGAGGGAGTGGTAGAGACGGGTACAATTTTGTCTTTTAAAAAGCATTTAGACAGTTACATGGGTAAGATGGGTCTAGAAGGATATGGGCCAAACGCGGGCAATTGGGATTAGCTTAGTGGTTAAAAAAAGGGTGGCATGGACAAGTTGGGCCGAAGGGCCTGTTTCCATGCTGTAAACCTCTGTGACTCAATGACTCATCCATTGGTTTACCAAGATGAAGTTAAATTTATCTTGACAATGTGAAATTCCCATATTCTATCCAAACTCAACTCAAAAGGAGGCCATTTGGCCCACTGTGAGTGTGCAATGCGTTTGGAAAAAAGAACTATTCAACGAGTCCCAATCTCCCACTCTTTCCTCCATTTTTTTTTTTCTTTTTTTTCTTTTTCAGCAGTTTCCCTTTTGGAAATTTCTGTTGAATTTGCTTCCACCACTTTTTCGGATGATTCATTCGAGATCGTAACGACTCCTTGGGTGCGATCGTAGCACCTGTTCACGCAATGCTCCCGCTGCAGGATTCTGGTGACAAGCTAAATCTCCATTCACTGCAGCGGGATGGGAAAATCCCACTGGCGCGAGCAGTCGGAAAACTCCGGCCCCTGCGTTCCGGATAGTTCCGAGAATCACGCTGTGCGACTGGATTCCTATCTTTACTTCCATCTCACTCTTCCCCACACAACAGACCCACCGCCACCTTGAAAATCAGAAAACTCTTGGTGAGTGGACGAAGACCTTTAGATTTTTAATGTAATAGAAATCTACTATACGATTTGTACATCTTATTTTTAAAAAGTGGCCCCTTTTGAAAAAAAGACTTTATTGACATTGTTGGGTGTGGCCAGGGAAAATATGGAATCTCTGTGTCGACATTAATGCTATCTCAAAAGTAAAAATACCACGGATAGAACAAAGAACAATGAAAATTACAGCATAGGAACAGGCCCTTCGGCCCTCCAAGCCTGCACCGACCATGCTGTCCCACTAAACTAAAACCCCCTACTCTTTTCGGGGACCGTATCCCTCTATTCCCATCCTATTCATGTATTTGTCAAGACGCCTCTTCAAAGTCACTATCGTATCTGCTTCCACTCCCTCCCCCGATACTGAAATAAAAGTCAGAAATGCTGCAAACACTCAGCTCAACAGTCAGTATCTGCTGAGCGGTAAATAGATTGAACATTATCAGGTGGGTTGATCATTTCCTAACGGAAGTGATTGCAAAGCGGATGTCTTTACTCCGCCTGCCGTGAGTATGAGGGGTTGACCTGAAACCCAGTCTTCACCCTCAGTTGAATATAAAGAATGGCATGGGTGGAGAGATGGTGGTTCCCATGCCACGAGGCATTACCAGGGCACTGCCTGGCAATGTCCCTCTCCCCTGGGAGCTATACTGTCCTTTGCATTTCTGGGGGATCCCCACGGCAGGTTCATGTCTGGGTGAACCCGTTGTGAACCTTGCTGATGTGTTTGAAAATCTCGTGAGGGGGGAAGTAACCTGGTGGGGGCAAGGGGGGTTAATTAGATGTTAATTTATTAAAATGTATTGGAATCAACCTCACGTCCATTATGAGTGTGTACCTCCTTGCCAGCGAGGAACAGCGAAAATCAGATCCCAAAATCTCGCCGGCGGAGAGGTTCATGAATTCCGAGCCCGTGCCAGCGATCTCGCGGACAGAGAGTGCGGACTCAAAATCCCGCACCATGACTCTATCACCGATGGTTGTAAAAACCCATCTGGTTCTCTAATGTCCTTTAGGGAAGGAAATCATAAAATCTGTATAGTACAGAAGGAGGCCATTCAGCCCATCGAGTCTGCACCGACCACAATCCCACCCAGGCCCTATTCCCGTAACCCCACACATTTATCCTGCTAATCCCCCAACACTAGAGTGAATTTAGCATGGTCAATCGACCTAACCCGCACATCTTTGGACTGTAGGAGGAAACTAGAGCACCCGGAGGAAACCCACGCAGACGCGGGGAGAACGTGCAGACTCCGCTCAGATTAACCCAAGGCTGGAATTGAACCCGGGTCCCTGGCGCTGTGAGGCAGCAGTGCTAACTACTGTGCCACCGTGCCGCCTAAATCTGCCGACCTTACCAGGTCTGGTCCACATATGACTCCAGACCCACAGCATTGTGGTTGACTCTGAAATGGCTGAACGAGACACTCAGTCCGAGGGCAACAAAGGCAAGCTTTGTCAGCCACACACACTTCCAATGGAACAGTAAAGTTTAAAATCTTTTGAGGAAGTACAGAAGAGTTCTCTCTACTGTCCTGCTCAATATCAATCCCGCAGCCAACATCACGGAAAAGGAATCTTTCTACCTGACCATTATCACATTGATGATTATGGGAGCATGCATTCATTGGCTGCCACACTTTCCCAACATTGCAACAGTGACTACACTTCAAATTTTGGGATGGTGTAAGGAGGTGAAAGGTGCTATATCAATGCACAACAAAAACAGAAAATGCTGGAGAATCTCAACAGGTCTGACAGCATCTGTGGGGAGAGTATAGAACCAACGTTTTGAATCTGGATGATCCTTCGTCAGATCTGATGATCCTGACTCGAAACGTTGGCTCTGTTCTCTCTCTCCACAGATACTGTCAGACCTGCTGAGATTTTCCAGCATTTTCTGTTTTTGTTTCAGATTCCAGTATCAGCAGTATTTTGTCTTTATCAATGCACGTTCCTTCTTTATTTCACCTGGGAAGAGACACCTGCAGTAAAGAACCTGTCTCTTCTAGTGCATGAGACCTCTCTGCCATGCTTCAGAGCGGACACAGTTCTCCGGGATGTTTTCTTGGAATGGAGTCTCCTTGTGTGGCTCTCCCCAACGCAGTTTATGGGATGGGTGGTAAAGGTTAACCACAGCAGCACTATCTCACAGTGTGAAAAACTCCCGTCAGCTGATAGACGCACACAAGGCTGGACAGCTTCTGAAGGACACAGCCAGCACAAAGAGAGAGTAAGGAACGAGGCTGGAAAAGAAAGGGAGAGATGTGGGGTTTGGCGAGAGGAAAAGGAACTAAGAGCGAAATGGTCAGAGTGAAAATAAGTGGGAAAGGAAAAATAAAACAAAGGATTAAAATGGAATGATTTTTAAAAACAATAAGTGAAGGGTAGTGAGTGATAATGAGAAGATAGTGAGGAGATGGAGAGGAAAGACACAAACTCATTGGGACAATGCCTGAATTCCTTTGAGCGTTGATATTGCTTGAATTCCCTTTCTAGGGCAAGAGAGGGTTATCCCCTTAAATGCAGCCTCATTCTGTCCCTCTCATCTGATTTACTTGTTTGGTGAAGATATAGAGATGGGATAGTGGCCGTGAGCTTGGGACTGAGATGCTCTCATTACGTGATGTGGAGTGGCACAGTGGTCAGCACTGCTGCCTCACAGCGCCTCAGGAATCCGGGTTCGATTCCCGGCTTGGGTCACTGTCTGTGGGGCGTCTGCATGTTCTCCCCGTGTCCATGTGGATTTCATAGAACATAGAACATTACAGCGCAGTACAGGCCCTTCTGCCCTCGATGTTGCGCCGACCTGTGAAACCAATCTAAAGCCCATCCAACCTACACTATTTCAATATCATCCATATGTTTATCCAATGACCATTTAAATGCCCTTAATGTTGGCAAGTCCACTACTGTTGCAGGCAGGTCATTCCACGCCCTTACTACTCTGAGTAAAGAACCTACCTCTGACATCTGTCCTATATCTATCACCCCTCAATTTAAAGCTATGTCCCCTCGTGCTAGCCATCACCATCCGAGCAAAGATGCTCTCACTGTCCACCCTATCTAATCCTCTGATCATCTTGTATGCCTCTATTAAGTTACCTCTTAACCTTCTTCTCTCTAACGAAAACAGCCTCAAGTCCCTCAGCCTTCCCTCATAAGAGCTTCCCACCATACCAGGCAGCATCCTGGTAAATCTCCTCTGCGCCCTTTCCAATGCTTCCACATCCTTCCTATAATGCGGCGACCAGAACTGTACGCAATACTCCAAGTGCGACCGCACCAGAGTTTTGTACAGCTGTAACATGACCTCCTGGCTCCGAAACTCAATCCCTCTACCAATAAAAGCTAACACTCCGTACGCCTTCTTAACAACCCTATCAACCTGGGTGCCAACTTTCAGGGATCTATGCACATGGACTCTCTGCTCATCCACACTACCAAGTATCTTACCATTAGCCCAGTACTCTGTATTCCTGTTACTCCTTCCAAAGTGAACCACCTCACACTTTTCCACATTAAACTCCATTTGCCACCTCTCAGCCCAGCTCTGCAGCTTATCTATGTCCCTCTGTAACCTGCAACATCCTTCCGCACTGTCCACAACTCCACCGACTTTAGTGTCATCCGCAAATTTACTAACCCATCCTTCTACGCCCGCATCCAGGTCATTTATAAAAATGACAAACAGCAGTGGCCCCAAAACAGATCCTTTTGAGACACCACAAGTAACTGAACTCCAGGATGAACAATTCTTACAGCTAGCCAATTTCTGATCCAAACCGCTAAATCACCTTCAATCCCATGCGTCCGTATTTTCTGCAATAGCTTACCGTGGGGAACCTTATCAAATGCTTTACTGAAATCCATATACACCACATCAACTGCTTTACCCTCATCCACCTCTTTTGTCACCTTCTCAAAGAACTCAATAAGGTTTGTGAGGCATGACCTACCCTTCACAAAACCGTGTTGACTATCCCTAATCAAATTATTCCTTTCTAGATGATTATAAATCCTATCTCTTATAATCCTTTCCAAAACTTTGCCCACAACAGAAGTAAGGCTCACCGGTCTATAATTACCAGGGTTTTCTCTACTCCCCTTCTTGAACAAGGGGACAACATTTGCTATCCTCCAGTCATCTGGCACTATTCCTGTAGAAGACAATGACGACATAAAGATCAAAGCCAAAGGCTCTGCAATCTCCTCCCTAGCCTCCCAGAGAATCCTAGGATAAATCCCATCCAGCCCAGGGGACTTATCTATTTTCACACTTCCCTCCAGGTGTTCCGCGTTTCCTCCCACAGCACAAAGATGTGCTGCTTAGGAGGATTGACCATTCTAAATTGCCCCTTAGTGTCCAAAGATCTGTAGATTAGGTGGATTAGCCATGGTAATAGATATAGGTTGAGAGGCGATAGATTTTAAACTGAGATGAGGAGGAACAACTTCTCGCAGAGGGTGGTGAATTTGTGGATCTCGCTGCCCCAGAGCGCGGTGGAGTCTGAATCGTTGAATGGTTTCAAGGAGGAGATAGATATATTTCTAATAAAAAAGGGATAAGGGGATATGGGGAACAGGTGGGGAGGTGGATTTGAGACCAGGGAGAGATCAGCCATGATCTGATTGAATGGCGGAGCAGGCTCGAAGGGCTGAATTTGCCGACTTCTGCTCCTAATTCCTATGTTTCTAAGTATGTAAAAGTGCGGGGTTATGGGCAGAGGGGAGGGTCAGCATGGGATGTTCTTGTGGCAAGTCGGTGCAGACTTGATGGGCTGAATGGCCTCCTTCTGCACTTTAGGGGTTCTATGGGGGAATTGGAGGGGCTATGGTACTCACTTCAAAAACTGTTCTGGTTGAAGGCTAGATCAAGGTGAATTGTAAGAGGACCAAAAATAGAAAATGCAGAAAAATCTCCGGACTCACCTGAACAGGTATAAGTTTATCCCACATTGAATGATCTGCTTGAGTACTAGTCTGAGACTGGAACCCCAATAGTTGCTGTCTACGTGAGTTGAGAGCTTTAAACTGGGCCAAGCAGTCAATTAATGCTGTTTGATTTCACTTAAGTGAGAGAGTGTGTGTGAGTGTGTCTCTGTATATGTGTGTCTTTGTCTGCATATGAATGTCAGAGTGTGTGTTTATGTCTGTGTACGTGTGAGTGTGTGTCTGTGTGTGTGCATCTGAGTGTGTATGGGGTGTGAGTGCGTATGTGTGTGTGTGTCTGTATGTGTGTGAGTGTGTTTGTGTGCCTGTTTACGTGTGTGAGTGTATGTATGAGTGTATGTGTGTTCGTGTGTGCATGTGTGTTCAAATTAGTGTGTGTGCGTGCGTTGTGTGCCTGTGTACGTGTGTGAGTGTATGTATGTTTGTGTGCGTGTGCACATGTGTGTGTTAGAATGAGTGTGTGTGTGTGTGAGTGAGTGTGTGTGTGTTATTAGGGTACAGGACCAGGGTATATTATGAAGCCAGACCAGACCCCAGCAATTTGCTATTTTGGCATTAATGTGAGGAAAGGGTGTTTCACTCCAGGCGCGATTCTATTGACACACCAGGAAGCCTTGATCAGGACAAACTTTAACAACACAGTTTAACTATCTCAAATGAATTAGCTTAACATTTACCAATTGAACAATATTAAATGTGACAAGAAACAGTTCTTAACTGCTAACCTATCCCCAGGAGTTCCAATTCAAGCAATACTCCTCTTAAAACCCCTCTTCAAAATCAGTTAGCAAACCCCTGGCTTTTGAGCTTCGACTTGTTAATAGCACTAGAGCTTTTTCAGATTCATAGAATCCCTACAATGCAGAAGAGGCCATTCAGCCCATCGAGTCTGCACTGACTCTCTGACAGAGTATCTTACCCAGGCCCTCTCATCCGCCCTATACCCGTAACCCCACACATTTACCATGGCCAATCCATCTAACCTATACATCTTGGAACACTAAGCGGTAATTTAGCATGGCAAATCCACCTAATCTGCACAACATTGGACATTCGAGCAATTCTTGAGAGACAGAGAGAGACAGGGAGAGATACCTGTCTTCTGAAAGCCTCAAACAGCAGCCTCCAGAGAGAGAGATCGGGCAGCAAACTGACTGTTTTAAAACAAAAGAGAAACTGTGTATCTTTGCTGCAAAATTAGCTCCTCCCATTAGCCTTGTCAATGAATCTAATCAAAACCCTACTCTGAAACCTCAAGGGAAACCTAAGTAAACACAAATGCATTAACTATGTTTAGACAAACACACCATTAACTAAAATCAGTCATTTCCTTGAACTCTGAGCTACCTGCTGCCCAGACAAATTGGCACCATGTAAAACAGAGCTGAATATTAAACATACCCCTTACAAGAAACATGATAAAATACATTCCCTAAAGGCACAGTATCATCAGGTGTGTGTTTGTCCAAGTGGTTAGTGAAACTGATGGAGTGAGTGTGAAATAAATTAACCACTGCAGTTCTCCAGGGAGAGGACATGAACAAGACTCTGGAAATGACACCCCTTTTGTTTATTACCAAAACACTTCCTTAATTGTTGGTGAGTTCCATAACTTATGGGAAACAATAAGGAACGTAAGACATCTGTTTGAAGACCTTAAATAGAAATTTAGTTTAGTTAACTCAGTAATAAAGTTGAGTAGGAGCATTGTAAATCCCACTTGACACATATACACGTAAACAGGACGAGGGCTGTAATTTCCACATAGGGATACTTTGGAGGGACCTCAGAGGCTGGACCTTGTTATCAATGACTTACATTTATATAGTGCCACTCCTTTAACACCATGGAGCAATGCATGAGAATATTTCCACCGAACATTTGACACTGAGCCACAGTAGGTGACATTCAGCCAGAAGGCCACAACCTTGGTCATTGGGGCACATTAGAAGGAGATAAGAGACAGAGAGGTGGAGAGATTTAGAAAGGGAATTCCAGAGCCATGGGGCTCAGGCAGCTGAAGACACGGCTGCCAAAGGTGAAGTGATGGAAATCAGGGGGCCATAAAAAGGCCAGAGTTGGAGGAGTGCAGAGATCTTGCAGAGTTGTCGAACTGGATCCTCTTCTACAACGCAATTCAATTTCACTTTGTTATCCATATGGAAATTAGTTTTGGGTACATTGCTCATTTGTTAGGAAATGATATACGAATGGGTAACAACAATAGAAGAAAGAAAGTGACCCCATTGCAAAAATCTAACTTCAATTAAAATATATATCAAAAACTATGCCAGTGCATTGAAATAATCAGCCAGTGAGCCCCACCCTGAGTCCATATCCTCATCCACACATCAAACTCCTCTGAAAGGTTCTTATAGAGAGGAGCACAAATGAGTTCAGAAACCGACTTGTGCAGTATCTGAGGGACTGTAGCCTTGCCCCTGAATGTACCCAGTTGTAACACTGAGACAAGGCACAGTAAGTAGTCTCACAACACCAGGTTAAAGTCCAACAGGTTTATTTGGTAGCACGAGCTTTTGGAGCACTGCCCCTTCATCAGGTGAGTCAGGGGCAGCGCTCCGAAAGCTCGTGCTGCCAAATAAACCTGTTGGACTTTAACCTGGTGTTGTGAGACTTCTTACTGTGCCCACCCCAGTCCAACGCCGGCATCTCCACACCACTGAGATAAGGGATGGTTCTCATTGTTCGTGATGCTCTTTATTTTTGTCAAAGTGCGTCAAGAATAAATTCCGTCCAAGAGATCTGCCCTTCGTGTCTGATTCAAATAAGCTCTGTCCCCTTAAAGAATCTGCTTTCCTAAGACAGCAGTATCAGAAGAGACATCCAGATAGGATAGGACTCTCAACAACAGCCAGATTGCAGAATCTACTCGAAAGGACTTTAATTTTCTGAGGTGGTATAAACATGTATATCCCTTAGACACCACATCTGCACACTTTTTCTCCAGATCTACTTATCATCTACTTTGACACCTAGATACTTGTAGTTAGTAAATGTTTCAATGTCTACTTCATGAAGCTGCACTGGAACAAGAGATTCTCTTTGGATACATGTGAGGTGAGAACCCATGTGGCTGTCCTTTAGAGAATAGAACATGCTGGGATGGTGCGGAACCAGACAGATGGGCTGCAAAGGCCACAGATTTCACCCTGTTACAGGGTCTCAGCACAAGTGGTGGTGTCAGCGTCTACAATTAGTCCATGGTTTAGGTAGAAAGAGAGAACCATCATCATGTTTCAGGGTGGCACAGTGGCACTGCTACCTCACAGCATTTATTCTGCCAATCCCCCTGACACTAAGGTGCAATTTAGCATGGCCAATCCACCTAATGCGCACATCTTTGGACTGTGGGAGGAAACCGGAGCACCCGGAGGAAACCCATGTGGACACGGGGAGAACATGCAAACTCCACACAGACAGTGACCTGAGGCCGGAATTGAACCTGGGACCCTGGTGCTGTGAGGCAACAGTGCTAACCATTGTGCCACCGTGCCGCCGTGCCGTCCAAGATGTGTATTTTAGGGAGATTAGCGGAGTAAATACGGGGTTACAGGGGTAGGGCCTGGGTAAAGATGCTCTGTCGGAGAGTTGGTGCAGACTCGATGGGCTGACTGGTCTCCTTCTGCACTATAGGGATTCTATGAGTCTTCTATTCTATGACTTGGAGACTCAGAGCCTGATCCCTAATGTAAACTCTCAGTGTCGGTCAGCACCGGACAAGAAGCAGGCTCCACTGACAGGGATTTGTCCCCACTGATTGGCCAGGAAAAGATGGTCACCTGACTCAAAGCATAACCTTCATCACGAGCTTGCAAGGAGATAGAAGAGAATAAATTGCAGTTTTCAAATTAATCTAATGAGATGATAAGTACAATAGTTCAGGAGCAGAGGGCTTGGTGGTTCGAATACACACACGCTTTCTAATTGGCAGGACAAGTGGATAAATGTGTTATTCCGTTAAAAGCAGAAAGAATCCTCAGATTTCTAAATAGAGACAAAATACAAAATCCAGGCGAGACCTCAGCTGGTGTTTTCTGAGCACTTTACTTTCAAAAAGATGCCAGGAATTGGAGGGAGTCCAGAGGAGATTTACTAGAATGGGACCAGGGATGAGCTTCTTTGGTTGGGTGATGAGGCTGGAGAAGCTGGCCTTGTTTTCCTTACAGCAGAGGAGGCTAAAGGCAGATTTAATGGAGGGGTTCAAAATCATGGAGGATTTGGATAGGGTAAATAAAGAGAAACTGTTTCCATTGGCAGGTGGCTCGGTAACCAGAGAACACAGATTTAAGAAAATTGGCAAAAGAACCAGAGGTGAGATGAGGAGAAAGTATTTTTGACGCAGTGAGTTGTTGTGATCTGGAATGCGCTGCCTGGTAGTGAAAACTGATGCAACAGTAACTTTCAAAAGGGATCTTGGGTTATATTTTTGGAAAGAGAATAAAATGCATGGCAATGGGGGGAGAGTAAGGGGTGGGACTTATTGCATGGGACTTTCAAAAGAGGCCACTCAGGAGCTACTACCTGTGGTTTAGGATTTTATTAATCTAGGAAGGATTATTATGGGTGATATTAGCATCTTAAGACCTGTCCAATTTATTAAGTTTGGAGTCCAATTTTTAATGTACGGTCCCAGCATCCAACCAATCAGGGAGCTCTTCAATCAGCACCCAATCAAGCAGAGACCTATCCAACCATCACCCAACCAATCAGAGAGCACTTCAAACACTATAACAAGATCCAAATGAGCATAGTATTAACAGTTACTCTCCAGGTTATGCGAAGGGTTTTACAATGTACTTACTGGACTACCTCCAAAAGATACATCTGGGGTGGATTCTATCTCTTTGTAAGCCCTATCTGCTCCTGATAATGCAAAGTCCTTGCCACTAAAACATGAATTAGACAAGATTTGAATTCATTAAAGTTATAAGGCAACTAACTATGAGCTTGTCCTACATCACAGTAAGAGGACGTTCAGCCCATCAGGGGAGACCATTGTGCTTATCTCACCAAATATCAATTAAACAAAGCTTACCTTCAAGGAAATAATGTTTAGGGTTGGGACATATTACCCCATAACTTGGGAGATTCCTTAACCATACAGGATAACCTGATCTCCACACTGAGGGACAATGTGTGATACCCCAGTGCTGTACAGTGCCCACACTGAGGGACAGTGTGTGATACCCCAGTACTGTACAGAGCTCACACTGAGGGACAGTGTGTGATACCCCAGTACTGTACAGTGCCCACACTGAGGGACAGTGTGTGATAGCCCAGTACTGTACAGTGCCCACACTGAGGGACAGTGTGTGATAGCCCAGTACTGTACAGTGCCCACACTGAGGGACAGTGTGTGATACCCCAGTGCTGTACAGTGCCCACACTGAGGGACAGTGTGTGATACCCCAGTACTGTACAGAGCTCACACTGAGGGACAGTGTGTGATAGCCCAGTACTGTACAGTGCCCACACTGAGGGACAGTGTGTGATAGCCCAGTACTGTACAGTGCCCACACTGAGGGACAGTGTGTGATAGCCCAGTACTGTACAGTGCCCACACTGAGGGACAGTGTGTGATAGCCCAGTACTGTACAGTGCCCACACTGAGGGACAGTGTGTGATAGCCCAGTACTGTACAGTGCCCACACTGAGGGACAGTGTGTGATACCCCAGTGCTGTACAGTGCCCACACTGAGGGACAATGTGTGATAGCCCAGTGCTGTACAGTGCCCACACTGAGGGACAGTGTGTGATAGCCCAGTGCTGTACAGTGCCCACACTGAGGGACAGTGTGTGATAGCCCAGTACTGTACAGTGCCCACACTGAGGGACAGTGTGTGATAGCCCAGTACTGTACAGTGCTCACACTGAGGGACAATGTGTGATACCCCAGTACTGTACAGTGCCCACACTGAGGGACAGTGTGTGATACCCCAGTACTGTACAGTGTCCACACTGAGGGACAATGTGTGACACCCCAGTACTGTACAGTGCCCACACTGAGGGACAGTGTGTGACACCCCAGCACTGTAGAGAGCCCACACGGAGAGACAGTGACTGTTTAATTGAGTAGATTGCCCAGGCTGATGGATCAATTCAGCACGGGACAGGCTGAGGGAGAAATTACTGATTATTCAGCCACTGGTCAGAGTGGCTGACCTGAGGATAACGCCAGAACCATGTCTGGGGGAAAAGGAACTATTTGCCGCCTGGTTTTCCCCGGGATAATTGATGCGGACACTGAGGAATCCGTCCAAAAAGAAAAGGTGGTGTGGGGGAGACAGAGAGAGAGGCTGGCATGGGAAGGAATAAATCCCACAAGGTGATTCTGGTTTTGCTGCTGTGAGAAGGAGACTCCCTAACTGTGACACACACTCCGGCTCCAGGACAGAGTGGATTTGGGACAGTGTGGGGAAGGGGGGGTAGGTGTGGCTTTTCAGAGGAGGAGAGGATGGAGGTGCTGGAAGGAGGAGGAGGGGGGATATTTGAATGTGTGCTGCGGGATGGGAGAGAGAGGTGCAATGCCCTCTCCCCTCACTGTGTGTGTGTGTGTGTGTGTGTGAGTGCCAGGGCAGAGGGGGAGCTGGCTGGGTGAGTGAGTGAGTGAGTGAGTGGTGAGGGGCGCGGTTGGAGGGGAGGGTGCGGTCTCTGCACACTCGGATCTCAGGGAAGTTTCTCAGCTGAATGCAGCAGCAGCAGCAGCTCAAAGCGGAGGTCCCGCTCCCACTCTCCCCGCCCTGTGCTGGGGAACTGGCCGCTGACAGCAGCCTGGGTCTCAGCTCTGTCTCTCTGCGACTCTCCCTCCCACTGCCCGCTGCCCACTTCCATCCCCAGCCCTGGCTCTCTCTCACTCCCTGTCCATTTAGCACCTTCTAACCATCCTCTCTCTGTGTATTCCTGGCTGTCTCTGAGTCAATTCTCTTCCCTTTTTTATCACATTCTCACCACTTTGTACATCTCTGTCACTGTCTCACCTGCTTCGAGTTCCCCCTCTCTCTCTTCCTGATCTATTCACCTCTGTGGATCTGTCACTTGCCGGCTGTATTTCCCATCGGAGAATTTCTCTCTCAGTTTCCCTCTTGTGTCTCTGTGTCAGCCCCTCTCAGTGAATCTCACTGAACTCTCTCTCTGTTTAAACCTTCCCTTTCAGGCTCTGTCTGACCGGTGTGTCTCCCTGTGTCTGTGACCCCTCTTCTTGAGCCCGAGTTCTGCATCGTCTCTCCCTCTATCTCTGCTTCTCTCTCCAGTGTAGCCCTCTATTCCAGCCTTGCTGTCTCTCTCTATCCCTCTGTATCTATCCCCTCACTCTATCCCTGTATCCATTCCAATTCCCTCTATTCCTGTATCTATCCCACTCTCTCTATCCCTGTATCTATCCCCTCTCACTGTCCATATATATCCCGTCTCCCTGTGTCTCTCTATCTCGCTGTATCTACCCCCTCTATTCCTCTGTATTTATCCCACTCTCCCTATCCTTGTATCTATTCCCACTCTCCCTGTGTCTCTGCCTCTTGCTGTATCCCTCTGTATCTATCCCCCTCTCTTTATCCCTCTGTCTCTCTATCTCTCTGTATCCCTCTCTCCCTATCTCTCCATCCCTGCCTCTCTCTCTCTCTCTCTCAGTCCTGCTTTCTCTCTCTCTCACACACACACACACACACTCTGAGCACTCTCTCACTCTCTCACCTCTCTCCCAGCGGGACTATCTGCTCTCCCGTTGCCAGCCCCGGCTCCCTGCGGGACTTTGGCGTTTCCCCACCCATGCAGCGAGTGGCCGGGGCTGGTGTCCGGCTGGAGCAGTGATTCCCCCCGGGGGTTGGGGAGGGAGGGCTGGAGGAGGTGCTGAGGGCGGCCGGGGAGGGTGGGGAGAGAGCCGGGCTGCCCTCCCGCTGCGCTCCCGTCTCTGCGCCCCTGGATGGGGAGAAGTGCGGCTCCGGGCAACCGAGACTGATCGCGTTTCCCCGAGAGCTGGGGCTGGGAGGGAGGGAGGGAGGGGGTGGGGAAGGGGGGGGGGGTGGTGGTGACAGATACCCCCCCTGGATCAGGGTTGGAGGGGGGGGGGACACACTGGCTCTGAGCTGTGAGGGGGACAGGAGACCCGCTGGGGTGGGGGGACCATGCGAGCTGGCTGGAGTGTGCTGTTAGTGCTGGCCAGCGGCTCTCTGCTCCTCAGCCCCGCGGTGATGGCCTGCGGGCCAGGCAGGGGCTACGGCAGCAGGAGGAGACACAACCGCAAGCTCACCCCGCTCTCCTACAAGCAGTTCATCCCCAACGTGGCCGAGAAGACCCTGGGGGCCAGCGGCAAATCCGAGAGCAAGATCAACAGGAACGCGTCCCGCTTCAAGGAGCTGATCCCCAACTATAACCCGGACATCATCTTCAAGGACGAGGAGAAATCCGGAGCCGACAGGCTGATGACCCAGGTAAGACTCAGAGAGAGAGAAATACCCCCCCTTCCCTCCCATCCCACAATCACAGCATCGCTCCTGCCGTTCAGCCCCTCTCTCTCTCTCCTATTCTGGCTAGCCGGGTGCTCCAGCTTCCTCCCACAGTCCCAAAGACTTGTTGCACTAGGGTAGCACTTCAGCCTCACAGTGCCAGGGACCCGGGTTTGATTCCCGGCTTGGGTGACTGTCTATGCAGAGTTTGCACGTTCTCCCCATGTCTGTGTGGGTTTCCTCCGGGTGCTCTGCTTTCCTCCCAGAGTCCCAAAGAACTGCTGCATGGGGATGGCACAGTGGCACAGTGGTTAGCACTGCTGCCTCACAGCACCAGGGACCCAGGTTCAATTCCCGGCTTGGGTCACTGTCTGTGTGGAGTCTGCACATTCTCCCCGTGTTTGCGTGGGTTTCTTCTGGGTGCTCCGGTTCCCTCCCACAGTCCGAAAGGCGTGCTGGTTAGGGTGCATTGACCGTGCTAAATTCTCCCTGAGTGACCCGAACAGGCGCCCGAGTGTGGTGTCTAGAGGATTTTCACAGTAACTTCATTGCAGTGTTAGTGTAAGCTTACTTGTGAGTAACAAGTAAACTATTAGGAAAATCTTCAATTTAGAGCTCCCAGCAATTCCTCTTCCCCTTTTCGTTTTGCAAGTTTTAAAAAATTTAATTGAATCGTTCCAGATCCTAACAACTCACTGTTAACTTAACAAAAAAATCTCAGCGGGTCCAACCTTTGCCTGGAAAAGGGCAAAGAAATTAACTTTGAGAGAGAGATGTCTTTGACTTTTATTTGACTCGAGGTGTCACCCTGTGGGCAAAGGGTTCCATATCTCCTGCCTCTTTTCGCACAGAACGACGCCGAATTTAACAGCCCAGGTGCAGACCATTCGGCCCTGCCGCCTCATACTTTCCCCCCACAAACACCATCGTCCTTAACTTTCTAGTCCCTTCTTCGTGTAATTTTCTCCCCCTCTCTGATGTGCCTTAGCCGGTGAAGTAGGTGACAATTATTTCCCTGTGGGAACGGGCTCCACGTCCTGGGAAAAGGAACATTTATTATAATTTTTTTAAATGATAAAAGTTACTTTTTGTTTTGCTGTTTTAACATGTCTTCCCCCACCCCCGTCCCCGGGTCACTGTTTTAGGTTTCTCTGTTTACTCAGCTCCCTTGCAAACAACATTTGCCCTTTGCACTCGCCTATCTCTCTGAGTTCCCTGAACCTTCACTGACCGGTTACCGAGAGAGAAAAGTGGCCGACACACCGGAGTTAGCAAGAAAAAAAAACCTCATTCATTTATCTATATTCATGCAATTACTCTCAGAGGCGCCTAAAGCAGACCAAAAAAATGATCCCAATTATTCAATATTTCCACTCCACGGCCGTGTGTATTTTTTTAAAAAGAAAAAAATATTATTTATATAACAGGAAATTTGTTTAAGCGTTCATTGGGTTATTCCAAAACAAGAACGCGCTGTCTTTATTTTACTTTCCCTGAAGTGAAGCGGAAATGTTGGGTCTGTGTGCTGTTTTTAAGGGCATGGTCTATTTCCACTCCTTACTGTGATAAATTGACAATAACCTTTGTACAGTTAACCAGGGGCTGTTGTCAGAGAGCCGGGCCGGAGTTCAGGGTTGAGTTGTTTAAATTTAGTGCACAAGTCAAGGTGGAGGCGACTGGGCTGAGGGTCCCTTCTCTCAGCCCCACCATCGCTGCTTAAAGCGGCTGGAGGGGGGCAAACAGAGTTGGGGGTTCACCTGTGCTTTTCAATGGAGACAGACCCGCCTGAAAAATAATATCTGTGTTTGTGTAAATGAGTCTGGGCGCGTGTGTATTTGTGCAAATATTTGTGTATGTGGGTCCAGGTATGTGTGTCCCTGCTGTGTGCCTGTTAATACTGTGTTTGTGTGTGAGTGCAAGTGTAAGTGTTGAGTTTGGTTCTGTGTGAATACACGTGTGTGTGAGTGTTTGGTTATGTGTGTATGTTTATTTGTACATGCGTGTCTCGGTCTGTGTGTCTGTTAGTATTGTATTTGTGTGTGAGTGCAAGTGTGAGTGTTGAGTTTGGTTGTGTGTGAGTACATGTGTGTGTTTGGTTGTGTGTGTATGTTTGTGTAAATACTTGTGCATGCATGTCTCGGTATGTGTGTCTGTTAGTATTGTATTTGTGTGTGAGTGAATGTGTGTGTGTGTGTGTGAGCGTTGTTTGGTTGTGTGTGTGTGTGTTTATTTGTGCATGTGTATCTTGGTCTGTGTGTCTGTTGGTATTGTATTTGTGTGTGAGTGCATGTTGTCAGTGTTGAGTCTGGTTGTGTGTGAGTGCATTTGTGTGTGTTAAAAGCAAATGACTGCGGATGCTGGAATCTGAAACCAAAAGAGAAAGCGTTGGAAAATCTCAGCTTTGACAAAGGGTCATCTGGACTCGAAACGTCAGCTCTTTTCTCTCCTTACAGATGCTGCCAGACCTGCTGAGATTTTCCAGCGTTTTCTCTTTTGGTTGTGTGTGTGTATGTTTATTTGTGCATGTGTATCTCGGTCTGTGTGTCTGTTGGTATTGTATTTGTGTGTGAGTGCATGTTGTCAGTGTTGAGTTTGGTTGTGTGTGTGAGTGACTGTATGCTTGCTCCATACACATAAGGATTTGTGTGCAATGTATGCACGGCATAAGATTGTCCTTCACAGAAAATCATTATTGGCTCAGATTTCATGCAAGGATATTGCTCAGTTGAAGATTTCAGTTACATGTCAGAACACCAGTTCTAAATGTTAATTACATTCTGTATTAAATACTGTGGCTGCCCCAGTTCACCCTCAACAATCCAAAGGACATTCGCTAGTCTTTGAAAAATTCACCCCCAGAATATGTGTGTCGCCGGCTAGACTAATATTTGTTGCCCATTCCAAGATGCCCTTGAGAAGGTGGTGGTGAGCAGTCTCCTTGAACTACTGCTGTTTGCATGGTGTAGGTACATCCACAGTGCTGTTAGATAGGGAGTTCCAGGATTTTGACTCATTGATGAGGAAAGGATGGTGATGAAGCTCCAAGGCAGGATGGTGCGTGGCTTGAAGGTGGTGGTGTTCCCATGCACCTGCTGCCCCTGCCCTTCTAGGTGTTGGGGTTGGCAGGTTTGGGCCATTCTGTTGGTGATGGCTTGGTGAATTGATGCACTGCGCCCCATTAACAGTACAGACTGGAGCAGTGGCTGGAGGGAACAGATGTGAACTATGTTTGTGCACATTTTAGGGCGGCACGGTAGCACAGTGGTTAGCACTGCTGCTTCACAGCTCCAGGGTCCTGGGTTCGATTCCCGGCTCGGGTCACTGTCTGTGTGGAGTTTGCACATTCTCCTCGTGTCTGCGTGGGTTTCCTCCAGGTGCTCCGGTTTCCTCCCACAGTCCAAAGATGTGCGGGTTAGGTTGATTGGCCAGGTTAAAAATTGTCCCTTAGAGTCCTGGGATGCGTAGGTTAGAGGGATTAGCAGGTAAAAATATGTGGGGGTTGGGATTGTGGTCGGTGCAGACTCGATGGGCCGAATGGCCTCCTTCTGCACTGTAGGGTTTCTATGTTTCTATGGTTACTGCTTAAATCTCTTGCAAGACCTTTTGGATGGTTTATGGACATGAGTCTGAGTTAACATTGTGTTAACACAGGGGCTTCATTAGATGAAATACCGTCCCCCCATCCCCGATGATTCTATCACTTTGTGTAGAGTATCTACTAAAGGGAATGCCTAATTCCCTGATTCCTGTACCCATCCAAGCCCCTCAAACAGTATTGCAAACAAAGGTATCAGAAATATTATCACACCAATATCTAATGCTTTTCTAATAAATTTCTCTCTCTGCTTTATGAGTCTTCTATCATTCAGTCAGAGTCAACTCTAAGTCTGAATTCCCACTCCACAGACTTAGAATCCCTACAATGCAGAAGGAGGCCCATCAAGCCTGCCCTGACAACAATCCCACCCGGATCCTATCCTCGTAACCCCATGTATTTACCTTGCGAATCCTCCTGACACCAATGGTCAATTTAACATGGCCAATCAACTTAACTCGCACATTTTCAGGCTGTGGGAGGAAACTTGGAGCACCCGGAGAAAACCCACGCAGACACGGGGAGAATGTGCAAACCCCCACAGACAGTGACCCAAGGCTGGAATCGAACCTGGGCTCCTGCTGAGAGGCCACTGTGTCCCCATAACCTCACAAAGATCTAGGCTGGCACTCCCAGTGCAGTACTGACGGAATGCTGCACTGTTAGAGATGCCATCTTTTGTACAAAATGTTACACCGGGGCCACGTCTTGGGCCTCTCAGGTGCGCGTAAGAGATCCTGTGCCACCATAGGAAGAAGATCAAGGGAATTCTCCTCGCTGTCCTCTGCCAACATCCATCCCTCTGCCAACTCCATTATCAGCCTGCTATTTGTGGGATCTTACTGTGCTCACATTGGCTGATACAATTCCTGCATTACAGTAGACACTACACTTTAAAATTATTTAAGGGCGGCACGATGGCACAGTAGTTAGCACTGCTGCCTCACAGTGCCAGGGACCTGGGTTTGATTCCCGGATTGAGTCACTGTCTGTGTGGAGTTTGCACATTCTCCCCGTGTCTGCGTGGGTTTCCTCCGAGTGCTCCAGTTTTCTCCCACACTCGAAAGATGTGCGGGTTAGGTTGAATGGCCGTGCTAAATTAACCCTTAGTGTCAGGGGGACTAGCAGAGTAAACACGTGGGGTTACAGGGATAGGGCCTGGGTGGGATTGTGATTGGTGCAGGCTGAATGGGCCAAATGACCTCCCTCTGCACTGTAGGGATTTTATGATTCTATGAATTGGCTATAAAGCACTTTGTGAGGTTGTGAAAGGCGCTATATAAATGCAAGCTTTTCTTTAGTGCAGATGTCAACTAGTTTAGCTTTACTGAGTTAACAGCTCCATGGGATTAGTGGACAGTGCAGTTCAAAGTAAGGTGTAAAATATAAAATCCAGCGGCCTCCAACCATTGGTTCAGACACAGGCTGTAACCTGCCGATAGTCCAGAGAGCCTGTGGTGACAGCAGTCACATGCATTGATACAGCACCTCCTCCCAGGAAAGAAGACTCCCAAAGTACTTCACACGAGCATTATCAGTCAATATTTGAAACCGGGCCACGTAAAGTGACGATAGGACAGGAGGCTGAAAACCTGGTCAAAGTGGGAGGTTTTAAGGAGAAGGAGGTTTTGTGGCAAAGAGGTTTGAGGACAGAATCCCAGAGTTTGGGGCCTAGACAGCCGAGGGTGCGTGTGCGGAGGATATTGTGCAGTGTAATTTGCAGGCTGAAATTTCTGAGGCAATGTAAGTGGCAGAGAACACGATGGAGATGTTTGTGCCAGGATCTCAGTCTGATGGAAATCATTGGTTTGTTTTAAAACTTGATTATGACTCTAGAATGTTTGTTTGTTTTTACAGCGCTATTCCTCCTCCTGCCCCCTGCCCCACCCCCATTCCCCCGTCGTCAAATGAAAACGTGAAGGAATGTTGTTGTCTTGTGTAGCGTTGGTCGATTGCGTCTCTTTTTCCTTCTCTTTCGCAATGAAGACGCAATGATTCCAAAGAAACAACACACTTGTATCTATAATCGCACCCCTCACAATATCTCAAAACACTGTAGAGCAAACAAAGTATCCCTTTTGAAACATAATCGCTGTTGTAATGTAGAAAACCAATTTGCACACAGCAAGATCCCACAAAAGCACGGTGGCACAGTGGTTAGCACTTCTGCCTCTCAGCACCAGAGACCAGGGTTCAATTCCAGCCTCGGGTCACTGTCTGTGTGGAGTTTGCACATTCTCCCCGTGTCTGCGTGGGTTTCCTCGGGTGCTCCGGTTTCCTCCCTCACGCCAAAGATGTGCAGGTTAGGTTGATTGGCTATGCTAAATTGCCCCTTAGTGTCAGGGGGATTAGCAGGGTGTGGTTACAGGGATAGGGCCTGGGTGGGATTGTTGTTGATGCAGGCTTGTTGGGCCAAATTGCCTTCTTCTGCACTGTAGAATTTATGCTTCTATGAAACCCACCATCCAGGTGCATTGTTTATACTAAATTGTCCCTTAGTGTCCTGGGATGAGTAGGATAGAGGGATTGGTGGGGTAAATATGTGGGATTACAGAGATAGGGCCTGGGTGGGATTGTTGTCGGTGCAGACTCGATGGACTGAATGGCCTCCTTCTGCACTGTAGGGATTTTACGTTTCTATATTTCTAAACAGCAATGTGCTAACTATCAGATAATCTGTTATCAATATTGACTGTGACAGAGGGGCGGCAACACCTTTGTTCATCTTTGAATTAGTGCCACGGGATATTTTGAGAGGAGTAGGGTGAATATCCTCTCTCGAAGGCAGGGAGAATTCTCCCGTCCCACCTGCCGCGGGAATCATAGCAAACGGGGGGGGGGCAGACGATGCAAAGGTCTGTTGACCTCGGGCGGTTTTGGGGTGATCGCGGCCGGAAAATCTCGCCCAGCATCTCTGCCCTCTGCAGCTTAAGTCTTGACTCAGATTTTGTCTTTAAGGTTCTGGAGTGGGACTCGGACCTTCTGATAGAGGTGAGAGCTCTCCTCACTGAGCCATGGCTGACATCGTCTCTGTGCTACCTCTCCATGACTTTTTGTGACCTCGATAGAGTTGACTTAACGGCTGGAATTCTCCAGTCTCGCACACTCCACTACCGCTGCCAACTGAAATGGATAATTTGGCGCTCTTGCCAAATCTCCATTCACTGCAGTGGGACCGAATAATCCCAGCCCGAGGCGATGTCAGAGAATTCCGGCCAACATTTGCCGGTTTGACATTTGTGGATTGTAATGCAAATCGTGGTGATTTATTGGTTGAAAATGTTACATTGAGCACACTCCTCAATGGACATAGGACATAAGAACATAGGAGCAGGATTATGCCATTCGGCCCATCAAACCTGCCTCACCATTCAATTCGATCATGGCTGATTATCCACCTCAACACCAGCATTCCCATGTTCCTTGAAGTCATTCATATCCAGCAATCTATCAATTTCTGTCTTGAACATACTCAAGTGTCCACCAGTCCTCTGGGGTAGAGAATTCCAAAGATTCACCACCCTCTGAGTGAAGAAATTCCTCCACATCTCAGTCTTAAATGCCCTTCACGTTATTCTGAGTGTGTGTCCCCTGGGTCTGGACTCACCACATCTGGACTCACCACATCTGGACTCACCACATCTGGACTCTCCACATCTGGACTCACCAGCCAGGGGACAAATCCTATCTACATCTCCCTTGTCATTGCTTGTAAGAATTCTGTACGTTTCAATGAGATTACCTCTAATTCTTCTAAACTCTAGCCAATACAATCCCAATCTCCCCAATCTCTTCTCGTAAGACGATTCAACCATCCCACGGATTAGTCTAATGAACCTCTGTTGCACTCCCTCTATGGCAAGTATATTCTTCCTTCGATAAGGAGACCAAAATTGTGCACTATGCTCCAATGATTGAGTTTTTACCTACATTGCACAGAGCTAAGCTATTGAGTCCATGGTGCCAGTTTTGATTCCTGGATCTGTGCTGGATCTACTTGCCTCAGCTAAAAGAGGTAAAAGTGGGCCATAGGGGGTGAAAAATAAATCAGTTCCATAGAGGGATAAATATCAGTTAGGATGTCAGGTAGAACTACCCCGCTCTTCTTTCAATCGGAGCTAACAACGGTATCTTCAACAGTGCAGCACACCCTCAGTGCAACACTAGAGCACGAGGCATCAGTCATGGAAGTGGGCCTTAAACTCAGAAATGGCCACTCAGAGGCGGGTGCTACATCTGACAGACAAAAAAAAGGGATAGTGATAAGAGCAAGGTTAGGCCACAATTTGAGTCTATAAGCAACTTGTGACACCCCTATTATAGTAAAGTTATGAGGCAGCATCAGTTCACACTAGCACAGAGACTCAAAAGGAGAGTTATAGAATTATAGAAACTCTACAGTGCAGAAGGAGGCCATTCGGCCCATCAAGCCTGCACCGGCAACAATCCCACCCAGGCCCAATCCCCGTAATCCCACATATTTACTCCACTAATCCCTCTAACCTCCGCATCCGGGACACTAACTGGCAATTTAGCACACCCAATGCACCTAACCCGCACATCTTTGGACTGTGGAAGGAAACCGGAGCACCCGGAGGTAATCCACGCAGACACAGGGAGAACGTGCAGACTTCACACAGACAGTGACCCGAGGCAGCAGTGCTAACCACTGTATCACCGTGCCGCCCATAATCAAGTCAATCAAGGTTTCTAAAGTTCTGGAAGGTTCTGATGGTCTGAATAAGGAAATTCTATTTCTTCTTGTAGGGGAGTCTGTGATCGCACCCCAGTCATTGGGTTAAAACCACCAGTGCAAGAGTGAGGAAAGCAGTGTGGAAAACCATTCCTACACAGCTGCTGTTCTTAGTGTAAGGAATGAGTGCGTTGTCATGGGAAATATTTGAGGTTTAAACCATTGTACCTTTAAAGGAAACCTGGAATAATAGCTGACGCAGAGAAAGAAATAGGGCTATAGAGTGACTGCGATACAGTAATTTTGGATTGACACAGGGCTATAGAGAGAGAGCACGGGGCAATGGGGTGCTCCAGAAAAGAGCTAGCCGAGTCACAATGGACCGAGTGGCTTCCTACTGTGTGTTAAACATTCAGTGGCTCCATGTTTCACAGGGAGGCGATGGCCTAGTGGTATTATCACTGAACTATTAATCCAAGAACTCAGCTAATGTTCTGGGGACTTGGGCTCGAATCCCATCATTGCAGATGGTGGAATTTGAATTCAATAAAAAATATCTGGAATTAAGAATCTACTGATCGCCATGAAACCATTGTCTATTGTCAGAAAAAAACCATCTGGTTCCCTTTCAGGAAAGAAATCTGCCATCCTTACCTGGTCTGGCCTACATGTGCCTCCAGAGTCACAGCAATATGGTTGACTCTCAACTGCCCTCTGAAATGGCCTAGCAAACCATTCAGAACCAGGGCAACTAGGGATAGGCAATAAATGCCGGCCAGCCAGTGACATACATGTCCCATGAATGAATAAAGAGAAATGTGCCATTTAATGCCTACATGTGAATGGTAACTTTTAAGTAAATATACATGGAACCAATTTCTATCAAGTCATGATAGAGGCTGATACAGGCACAATGGGCCGAATGGTCTTCTGTATTACAATGTTCTATGATTTGTGTGGACCTTGAGTTTTTGAAATGTAAGGGATATTAGAAACATTCCTCTCTTGTCATAGCTGGTGACATACTGCATGACAGCAGTGCAGAGAATCCCTCTCTTTATTCCCGTCTTTAGAGAAAAAACAAAGTTACTCGAGTATTATCTTAGACTTTCTTCTTTTCCTGTGGATTTCTGTTACAATATTTTTTTTGCTTAACTAGGCAGTGTCAGGGAGGAAGTCCAGGGTGTACAAACACCACTCCCCTCCCCTGCAATTTCTATGATCGAAAGAATATGCCTTACATCACTTGATAGATGTTCTTTAGGAGTTAGGTAGTTCTCTAATTCAGCCAGTCAAGGCCGATCATTTGGGCTGGCGCTTCACTAGAGTATTGCCGTGATCAATAATAGCGTTTTCAATTAACTAGTGGTGCGTAAGCAAACCGGGGCTCCATGTTTTTGTCTTTCCAGGCCCACAAGGCTGTTTCTCATTTCACTTGCTTTATTTGAATTGTTAGATTAATAGAAGTAATAATGTTTCTGTTTGAACCTTATTGTGAAATTCCTATTTATATAGCAGAGCTTTGGAAGTAGTTATTGTTTGGTCTGGCAAACTCATAACACCCTCGATAAGCAGCCTAAGTCGTTGTAAATTGGTTATATCATTGGGAGGAAATTGGCAATGAGAAGTTAGCGAACTTGTAAGTGTGATTTATATGAATGGATTGAGTGTGTGAGTTAATCTGGGCTCTTTTATCCTCTCCGACTCCATAAACTCCCAACTAGATTCTCCAGTGAGTTCTGTGATCTTCACACTTTAGGTTGTTGGTTTTTGTGAGGTAGGATCCATCAACCAGTATCTCCAGCCGCCAGGTTGGGTAATGTACAAAGTGACGCTCCCTCTGCTTTGAAGAGGTGAGTTTTACGCTGTCCCAACATCGCTTCCCAGCTCTTAATTCCCAACCTGTATGATCATCTCTTTTCCGTATGGTAGCCATGATGTGGTAATGCCGGTGTTGAACTGGGGTAAGCACAGTAAGAAGTCTCACAACACCAGGTTAAAGTCTGACAGGTTTATTTGAAATCACGAGCTTGCGGAGCGTGGAGGTAGAGTCCTGATGAAGGAGCAGTGCTCCGAAAGCTCGTGATTCCAAATGGACGGCACGGTAGCACAGTGGTTAGCACTGCTGCTTCACAGCTCCAGGGACCTGGGTTCGAATCCCGGCTTGGGTCACTGTCTGTGTGGAGTTTGCACATTCTCCTCGTGTCTGCGTGGGTTTCCTCCGGGTGCTCCGGTTTCCTCCCACAGTCCAAAGATGTGCGGGGTAGGTTGATTGGCCATGCTAAAATTGCCCCTTAGTGTCCTGGGATGTGTAGATTAGAGGGATTAGTGGGTAAAATATGTAGGGATATGGGGGTAGGGCCTGGGTGGGACTGTGGTCGGTGCAGACTCGATGGGCCGAATGGCCTCTTTCTGTACTGTAGGGTTTCTATGATTTCTATGAAACCTGTTGGACTTCAACCTGGTGTTGTGAGATTTCTCACTGTTTCCTTATGGTGACCAATAGGTACTGAATTGGGGGCACTTCTACTCAAAGGGGCATCACAATTAAATCCATTCCCAACTCGCACATGCAGTCAGGGGTAAAATAGGCCTGGGATGGTAGCATTGAACAACCAATTGTGAACTGACTGCCCAATTTTGCAACCAGCCCAATTTCCCTTCCAGGGACGCATGAACTGTTGATGTCAATTAATTGCCTGCTTTTGCACAATTGACCAATAAAAAAGACTTGCATTTATATAGCGTCTTTCATGACCACAGGGCATCCCTGAGCACTTTACAGCCAATTACATACTTCCAAAGTGATGGCCTAGTGGTATTATCACTAGACTATTAATCCAGAAACTCAGCTAATGATCTGGAGACAGGGGTTCGAATCCCACCACGGCAGATGGTGGAATTTGAATTCAATAAAAAATATCTGGAATTAAGAATCTACTGATGACCATGAAACCATTTTCGATTGTCGGAAAAACCCATCTGGTTCGCTAATGTCCTTTAGGGAAGGAGATCTGCCGTCCTTAGCTGGTCTGGCCTGCATGTGACTCCAGAGCCACACCAATGTGGTTGACTCTCGACTGCTCTTGGGCAACTAGCGATGGGCAATAAATGCTGGACAGCCAGCAATGTCCCACGAATTAATTTTAAAAAGTCACTGTGTAATGTAGGAAACACAGCAGCCAATTTGTGCGCAGAAAGCTCCCACACACAGCAAAGTGACCCTGGGCTGGTAATCTGCTTGCTGTGAGACTGATTGAGGGATAGTTATTGTTCAGGACACCGGGGAGAACTGTCCTGCGCTTCTCCGAAATTGATTCATCTTTGGTGTCCACCTCAGAAGGACGGACACGGCCTCGATTTAGCATGTCACCTGAAAAGCGGCATCTCTGACAGTGCTGCATTTGCTCAACTGTGCCCTGATTGAATGGAAGAGCAGGCTCAAGGAGCCTAATGGCCTGCTCCCATTCCAATTTCCAATAGTCTGATGTAAATCGAATTACATCTCTTAATAATCCTTGTTGATTATCAGAGGTTTTGATATGGGCTGTAGGTATAGGAACTGGAGGAGACCGTACTTACTCTCCAGCCTATTCTGTCATTCATTTATATCATGGATAATCTATATCTTAACTCCATTTATCCTCCTTGGTTCTATAAGCCTTGATACATTTGGCATCACTAAAACCTATTGATCTCAAAGTTGAAATTTTCAATCGATTTCTAGCCACTGCAGCTTTCTGTGGGAGAGAACATTCCAGATTCCCATTACATTTGTGTGTGAAGGAGTGCGTCCTGCCAGTACCTGGCTGGCACAGCACTCACTTTGAAGGGGTTTTACAAATGAAACTCTCTTTACAAGAAAGGTACCATTAGCATGAATCCCTCTTAAAAAGGGGGTCCCGGGGGTGAGAAGCCTTAAGATGAGTCTTTCTCTTTCGAGGGATTCTGAAGGAAAGATTCCCTCTTTAAAGCAAGTGTGACATTGAGACTTTCACTCAGGAAAGGAACCTGATGCCAGGATGTAATCTTGAAAATAACTTGTGTGGGTCAGACTCCTTCTGAGCATCATATTCTGCAGTGGTAACATTATCCATTAGTCGGAGTTGGACAATCAAGTTTTTAAAAAAAATAACGACAGTTAACGCGAGTGCATTGGAGTTTTCAGTGTGGAAATGTGCCAGGTTGTGGTGGGATGATAGGCTGCAGGAGACTACTGGCAGAACAAGTATAGAAGCTGTATTTGAATGGAACCTCAACATGTTCCCCTCACGTGGAGAGAAATTAGTGGGAGCCTCAATCTGGGAGGTTACAAACTCCTCAGAGTTGGAGGCAGAGTCATTGGAAAGAAAATGGAGAAAGACTTGCCCCTCTACAGTGCTTTTCACAACCTCAAGCAACGCCAAAGGACTTCACAGCCAATTAAGTAACTTTTGGAAGCTTTATCGTGGTTATAATGTAGAAAACACAGCAGCCATTTTATACACAGCAGGATCCCATGGAAAGCAATGTGATGATGACCAGACAGTCCATTTTACTGATGTTGGTTGAGGGGTGAATATTGGCCACGAAACAGGAAGGCACGGTGGCATGGTGGTTAGCACCGCTGCCTCACAGCGCCACGGACCCGGGTTCGATTCCGACTTGGGTGACTGTCTGTGTCGAGTTTGCACATTCTCCCCGTGTCTGCGTGGGTTTCCTCCGGGTGATCCGGTTTCCTCCCAGAGTTCAAAGATGTGCAGGTTAGGTGCATTGGCCATACTAAATTGCTCCTTAGTGCCAGAGAGATTAGTAGGGAAATATGCAGGGTTACAGGGACAGGGTGAGATTGTTGTTGGTGCAGGCTTGATGGGCCGAATGGACTCCTTCTGCACAATTAAGTTTAGTTTAGCTTATTTATTAGTGTCACAAGTAGGCTCACATTAATACTGCGATGAAGTTACTGTGAAAATCCCCTAGTCGCCACATTCTGGCGCCTGTTCAGGTACACTGAGGGAGAATTTAGCACGGCCAATGCACCATACCAGCACGTCTTTCGGACTGTGGGAGGAAACTGGAGCACCCGGAGGAAACCCACGCAGACTCGGGGAGAACGTGCACTGTAGGGATTCTATGATTCTATGATATGGTTGGGGTGGATGCCGATCTGGTTCTGGGGCACAAACCTGAGTAGTCTTTCGGGTAAGGGTCAAGGTCCATAGGCTGAGGTTTAATTGAAGAGGGGAGAGGGTGGTGTAAGTAAAGAAACGGTGACATGATGATTTCAGACTTAGTTTTGAAAGTCCTCGCAAAACCTTGGGAGTTAAGAGGTTCCACAGAGTTGAGACTGTGGGAACAGACGAGTTAGGAGAAGCAGACTAGGCGGCACGTCTTAATTTCAACAGATCTGAGGAGCGCAGAGATGGGGAGAGACTCTGAGGGGCATCTATTTACAGCCCTAATCGTGAATGAGAGGGAAATGCAAATCACAGTCAACTTAGATTACGATCCAGAGAGAAAGGACAGTCTGCTATAATACAGGGAGAAGCTTGCAATTCACCTGTAGGTCAGCAGGTCATTCTCAGATCCTATTCAAAATCTCGAGATGTTTACAAAGGTTGAAGAAAGTGCAAGAGGATGTTGTGTTGCTTTCTGTAAGAATTTATATATAGAATGGGAGATGGCTGGCAGAGGCTAGTAATTTGATCAGGAGTCCCTAATGATCTCATGCACTGCCAAAACTAAACTCAACCAGCTTTTAAACGGCAACACAACCTGCAAGATTCAATCATCACTGGCTGATTCTTTTATTGTTTATAAAATTCAGTATAAAGATATTTGTTCTGAAAGAGCAACTTCCACAACAATTATATAAAGAGGTAAATGAAATGAATATAAGAATGAAAAGCCTGACACTGCTTGTCATTTATTAATTTGTGATTGCAATCAGGTGTCGAGTGTGGCTTCAGCCCGAGAGTTGTGGGTTCAAATCCCACTGCAGAGATTCCAGTGTGTAATCTCGATTTATGCTCAAGTACTGTGGCACGGTGGCACAATGGTTAGTACTGCTGCCTCACAGCGCCAGGGACTCGGGTTCGATTCCCGGATTGGGTCACTGTCTCTGCGGAGTTTGCATGTTCTCCCCGTGTCTGCGTGGGTTTCCTCCGGGTGCTCCGGTTTCCTCTCACAGTCCGAAAGACGTGCTGGTTAGATGCATTGGCCACGCTAAATTCTCCCTCAGTGTACCCAAACAGGCGCCGGAGTGTGGCGATTCGGGGATTTTCACAGTAACTTCATTGCAGTGTTAATGTAAGCCTACTTGTGACACTAATAAATAAACTTAAGCTAGCATTGAGGGATTGTTGCCCTGTCAGAGGTGATTTTTGTTCTGAGTAAGATGGTAAACCCATCTTCACCATCTTCCCTCTCAGATGAATGTAGAAAAGAAAGTTCTGCACCATCATTCTGAGGAAGTGTAGGATTCTCCATGGTGCACTGACCAATATTTATCCCTATGTCAAGTGTGGCTCGCTTGGTAACTCTCTTGGCTCTGAGACACACACGTCTGGGTTCATGTGTCACCCTAGGGCTTCAGTTAATGAAAGATCGAAGCAGCCACTCCAGCGCAGTGCTGAGGGAGTGCAACACTGTTGGAGGGTCGTTCAGATTGATGTGAAACTGAGACCCCATCTGCCTGTTTGTGGTGAATATAAATGATCCCATGGGCACCATTTTCAACAGGAACAGAGGAGTAATCTCTTAGCGGCCAATACTTAATCCTCTATCAAGATCACAAAAACAGATTAAACTGGTCATTATCACATTGTTATTTCTGGGAGTTTGCTGGTGGTTTCTGCACTTTCTATAATACAGCAGTGACTACAAAATATTTCATTGGCTGTGAAGTATTGGTGGTCATAAAAAGCACTGTATAAAAAAGCAAGTCTTTTTTTCGTGCAGCACTTTATGAGTTTATTTATTAGTGTCACAAGTAGGCTTACACTGCAATGAAGTTACTGTGAAAATCCCCCAGTTGCCACACTCCGGTGCCTGTTCGGGTACACTGAGGGAGAATTTAGCTTGGCCAATGCACCCTAACCAGCACGTCTTTCAGACTGTGGGAGGAAACTGGAGCACCCGGAGGAAACCCACACAGACACAGGGAGAACGTGCAAACTCCGCAGCGACAATGACCCAAGCTGGGAATCGAACCCGAGTCCACGCCGCTGCTGTGAGCCAGCAGTACTAACTACTGTGCCACTGTGCCGCCCCTAAAGCAGATGATTTGGCCATTTCTGTCATTGATGTTTGCTGGGCCGATGTTAATTGCCACACTTTCTACACAACAACTACACTTTAAAAATACTCAGAGAGCCAAGGAGGGCTCTGAGATATCCCAGGCTTGTGGAAGTTGCTGTATTATTGCAGCTGAACGCTTTCTTCATCGCAATTGAGTACTAAACAGAACATTTCACAATTATGATGCAAGCAAGGGGCACACTTACATAAGGATATAAGAAATAAACAGAAATGCGTACAGGAGGGTTCTTTGGAACAATATGTAGATAGCCCGACTAGAGAGGGGGCTATACTGGACCTCGTACTGGGGAATGAGCCCGGTCAGGTCTTCAAAGTTTCGGTAGGGGAACATGTGGCAAATAGTGACCACAATTCTGTTAGCTTTAGGATAGTGATGGAAAAGGATGAGTGGTGTCCTAAGGGTAAGGTGTTGGATTGGGGGAAGGCTAACTTTAGTGGGATTAGGCAGAAATTGGCAGCTCTTGATTGGGAGAGGCTGTTTGAGGGTAAATCCACATCTGGCATGTGGGAGTCTTTTAAGGAACAGTTGTTAGGGCTACAGGACAGGCATGTGCCTGTAAAAAAGAAGGATAGGAAGGGTAGGATTCGAGAACCGTGGATAACCAGGGAAATTGAGGGACTGGTCAAAAAGAAAAGAGAGGCGTATGTTAGGTCCAGGCAGCTAAAAACGGAGGGAGCTCTGGAGGAGTACAATGAAAGTAGGAAAGTACTCAAACGGGGAATTAGAAGAGCAAAAAGGGGTCACGAAATGTTCTTGGCAGACAGGATTAAGGAGAATCCCAAGGCATTTTATTCATACGTTAGAAACAAAAGGGTTGTTAGGGAAAAAATCGGACCTCTCAGGGACAAAAGTGGGGACTTATGCTTGGAGCCCAAAGAAGTAGGGGAGATCCTAAATGAATACTTTGCGTCGGTATTCACAAAGGAGAGGGATGTGTTGAATGGGAGTGTCTCTGAGGGGAGTGTTGAACCGTTGGAGAAAATCTCCATTACAAAGGAGGAAGTGTTAGGTTTGTTAGAGAATATAAAGACTGACAAATCCCCAGGGCCTGATGGAATCTATCCAAGGCTGCTCAGGGAGACGAGAGGTGAAATCGTTGGGCCTCTGACGCAAATCTTTGTCTCGTCACTGGACACAGGTGAGGTCCCAGAGGATTGGAGGATAGCCAATGTGGTCCCGTTATTTAAGAAGGGTAGGAAGGATAACCTGGGTAATTATAGGCCGGTGAGCTTGACGTCCGTGGTGGGGAAGTTGTTGGAGAAGATTCTTAGAGATAGGATGTATGCGCATTTAGAAAGGAATAAACTCATTAACGATAGTCAGCATGGTTTTGTGAGAGGGAGGTCATGCCTCACTAACCTGGTGGAGTTTTTTGAAGAAGTGACCAAAATGGTTGACGAAGGAAGGGCCGTGGATGTCGTCTATATGGACTTTAGTAAAGCGTTTGACAAAGTCCCTCATGGTAGGCTAGTGAAAAAGGTTGGATCCCATGGGATAAAGGGGGAGGTGGCTAGATGGGTGGAGAACTGGCTTGGTCACAGAAGACAGAGGGTGGTAGTGGAAGGGTCTTTTTCCGGCTGGAGGCCTGTGACTAGTGGTGTACCGCAGGGCTCTGTATTGGGACCTCTGCTGTTTGTGATTTATATAAACGATCTGGAAGAAGGTGTAACTGGGGTGATCAGTAAGATTGCGGATGACACAAAATTGGCAGGACTTGCAGATAGTGAGGAGCATTGTCAGAGGCTACAGAAGGATATAGATAGGCTGGTAATTTGGGCAAAGAAATGGCAGATGGAGTTCAATCCTGATAAATGCGAAGTGATGCATTTTGGTAGAAATAATGTAGGGAGGAGCTATACGATAAATGGCAGAACCATAAAGGGTGTAGATACGCAGAGGGACCTGGGTGTGCAAGTCCACAGATCCTGGAAAGTGACGTCACAGGTGGAGAAGGTGGTGAAGAAGGCATATGGCATGCTTGCCTTTATAGGACGGGGCATAGAGTATAAAAGTTGGGGTCTGATGTTGCAGATGTATAGAACGTTGGTTCGGCCGCATTTGGAATACTGCGTCCAGTTCTGGTCGCCACACTACCAGAAGGACGTGGAGGCTTTGGAGAGAGTACAGAGGAGGTTTACCAGGATGTTGCCTGGTATGGAGGAGCTTAGTTATGAGGAGAGATTGGGTAAACTGGGGTTGTTCTCCCTGGAAAGACGGAGGATGAGGGGAGACTTAATAGAGGTGTATAAAATTATGAAAGGCATAGATAGGGTGAACGGTGGGAAGCTTTTCCCCAGGTCGGTGGTGACGTTCACGAGGGGTCATAGGTTCAAGGTGAAGGGGGGGAGGTTTAACACAGATATCAGAAGGACATATTTTACACAGAGGGTGGTGGGGGCCTGGAATGCGCTGCCAGGCAAGGTGGTGGAGGCGGACACACTGGGAACGTTTAAGACTTATCTAGACAGCCATATGAACGGAGTGGGAATGGAGGGATACAAAAGAATGGTCTAGTTTGGACCAGGGAGCGGCACAGGCTTGGAGGGCCGAAGGGCCCGTTCCTGTGCTGCATTGTTCTTTGTTCTAAACAGCAGGAGTAGGCCATTCGGCCCCTCAAGCCTGCTCCACCATTCAATATGATCATGGTTGATTTTCCACCTCAATTCCACCTTCCAGCTCTCTTCCTATACCCTGTGAATCGCTCTCACTGTCGGCCTTCAGGGGTCCTGGACTTCCGATCACAACTGTTCCAGACTGAAGGACATCAGTGTGTAATGGACTCTATCTAAGGCGTGAGAGCTTTGAAAGAAATCCCAGCTTCCTCCATTCAACAACAAAACCACCAAGGTTAACTTGGTTGCTTCATAGGGATTGAAACAATATGATGACAGGACTCCAGTTATAATCTTCCCATCTGAGATGTATTATGTAATTTGAGGGCGAGCCAATGAGGCGTAAGAACAAAAGGCTTTACTGCCAACAAATAAATAACTATATTTACAAACAGGGTCAGTTAGAATAAGTATGCGACTGTACACTACTCCTTCCTATCTCCAACTGTGGATCCTCCTCTGACCCAGGATACGTCCCCTCACACTCGATTGGCCCAGTTTCCTGCCTCAACGCTCCATAGGGTCTGGCCCCATCTTCTGGCCCTCAGGGAACACCTCCTTAAAGGGGCCACGCTATCACATATTACAGAAACTATAGTAATATCATTAATGTCAGGATATTGACCCAGCGACAGAGAGTGAACAGCGATATCTTTCCAAGTCAGGATGGTGAGTGGCTTAGAGGGGAACTTGCAGATGATGGTGTTCCCAGCTTTCTGCTGCCCTTGTCCTTCAAGATTTTAGAGATTGCAGCTTGGAGGGTGCTGTTGATGGAACCTTGGTGTGTTGCTGCAGTGCATGCATGATGGGCCGAATGGCCTTCTTCTGAACCATAACAATTCTGTGATCCTGTCAATGGAAAACACTGTCAGTGGTGGATGGAGTGAATGTTTAAGGTGTTGGTCGAGGGCTGTTTTGTCCTGGATGGTGTCGAGCATCTTGAGTGTTGTTGGAGCTGCACTCATCCAGGCAAGTGGGGAGTATTCCATCACACTGCTGACTTGTGTCCTGTACATGGTGAACAGGCTTTGGGGAGTTAGGATTCCCAGCCTCTGATCTACTCCTGTAGCCACAGTATTTATATGGATCGTCCAACTCACTTTCTGGTCAATGGTAACCCCAGGATGTTGATAGTGGGGGATTCAGAGATACTAATGACATTCAATGTCAAGGGGAGATGGTTAGATCCTTTCCTGTTGGAGGTGCCATTGCCTGGCACTTGTGTGGCACGAATGTTGCTTACCATTGATCAGCCCAAGCTTGAATATTATCCAGGTCTTGCTGCGTTTACACATTAACTGCTTCGATATCTGAAGAGGTGTAAATGGTGCTAAACATTGTGCAATCATCAGCAAACATCCCCATTGCTGACCTTATGATGGAGGGAATTATTGAAGCAGCTGAAACTTGTTGGGCCGAGGAGACCACCCTGGTGAACTCTTGCAGCGATGTTCCAGAATGATTGGCCTCCAACAACCATCTCCCTTTGTGCCAGGTATGCCTGATGGAGCGGTAATTGGCTGGGTTGGTTTCATCATGCTCTTTGTGGGTAAGGTATACCAGAGCAATTTTCCGCGTTGTTGAGTGGATGCCAATGTTGTAGCCATTCAGGAAAGGAGCACCATGGAATCACTGAACTGTTACAGCACAGAAAATAATTCTGTCCCTTTGTGTCTGTATTATTCTCTGAGAGATCTGCTCAGCCGATCCTACTCCCTCACCCTTTTTCCCTGTGGCTCTGCCAGTGTTTCCCTCTTCAGTTTTCTTATCCAATATCCCTGGAAAGCCATGACTGAATCTGCCTCTCTTTCAGGTAGCGTGTTCCAGATTCACTGTATTTAAAAAAAACAACCTTTTCTCATGGCAATTTTGTCTTTTGAAAGCATTTAGACAGTTGCATGGGGAAGATGGGTATAGAGGGATATGGGCCAAGCACGGGCAATTAGGACTAGCTTAGTGGTTAAAAAAAGGGTGGCATGGACAAGTTGTGCCCAAGGGCCTGTTTCCATGCTGCAAACATCTATGTGGCCTTTGATTCTTCTTAATCACCTTAAATCCATGTCATTCAATTCTTGGTCATTCTGTCAATGGGAATAGTTCCTATCCACTTTGCTTTTACCACTCCTCATTTTGGACAATTCGATCAAGTCTTGCCGGAACCTTCTTTTTAAGGAAACAGTCCCACCTTCTCCAATCCTCCTAATTAAAGTCCCTCATCCCGAGAATCATTCTCATAAATCTTTATGCCATTCTCGCTGAAGCTTGTCAAGGCGCAGAATGATGGTAGTTATCTGTAATGCTGAGTAATGGATTACAATGATGGGGCAGCACCTTGGGAGGTTTTAGACTGATATAGACATCACGGGTGATTGGCAGATATCTCACGAGAGACAACAGAGTGTATGAATGAAAGAAATGTGACTGTCCAAAGGAATGCTAATTAAATGCTTGAAAAATAGCATTTACCATTGCCTGGGAATAGGTTCCAGACTGCAATCTAATTGTTGGGGGGGGAGGGGGGGGCTTTGTATGGTTTATATATAGAATAATGGTACCTGGGAATGAGATACAGGCTGGAATATAATTGGTGGTTTCTAAGCTTCATGTTGCAATATGATACTGAGGGCAGTCTGAAAAAGAATAATTTAAAATTGTTTTTCTCATGTCCTCTCAGTTTTCCAACTTAGTAGCTGCTGAACCGGGTTAAAGATGTGACTTAGACCGGCTGCCCTGTCTCTCATAAGTATCAGTCTAGGTGAGGTGGTGACTAGTATCCAGAGACCCAGAGTAATGCTCTGAGGACCCAGGTTCGAATCCCACCATGATAGATGGTGCAATTAATAGTCTAAGGATGATGATTGTTGTAAAAATCCACTAATGTCCCTTTAGGGAAAGAAATCTACTCTCCTTACCTGGTCTGGCCAACATCTGACTTCATACGTGCAGCAATGCCATCTGAAATGTCCTAGCAAGCCATTTAGTTCAAGGGCCTTTAGGGATGGGCAATAAATGCTCGCCCATTCAATTAGTGAAAACAATATGTTAAAGACATACTTTCCACAGCTTCAGGACATCCCAAAACTATTGATGGACCAGGCTTCATGGGCTAATTGGCCCAATCCTGTTCTCATGTGCAAAATGTTTTAGTTCAAAGTGTATTATGAGAGGCGTAGACAGAGGCGGATAATCAGAGGCTTTTCCCCAGGGTGGAAGTGTCAATTACAAGGTGGTGGCACAGGTTCAAGGTGAGAGGGGGAAAGTTCAAGGGAGATGTGCAGGGAAAGTTTTTCACGCAGAGAGTGGTGGGTGCCTGGAACACGCTGCCACAGGAGATGGTGGAAGCAGACACGTTAGCAACATTTAAGAGGCATCTGGATGGGTACATGAATAGGGAGAGAATAGAGGGATATGGAATGAGTAAGGGCAAAATGGGTTTTTTTGCAGTTTAGTTAGGGCACCATGATTGGCACGGACTTGGAGGGATGAAGGGCCTGTTCCTGTGCTGTACTTTTCTTTGTTCTTTGTACTTTTGGAGATCTAGTTACCGCAGTAATGTAGGAATTGTAACACATCACAAAAGTACTTCATTGGCTATTGAGTGCTTTGGAATACCTTGAGGCTGTGTAAGGCACTATATAAATGCAAATCTAGCTTTCTTTTCCAATGGAAGCAAGCAATTTGTGCAAATGCCTGAGTGAATTTGATAGGACGCTACCCTAGTGGTAGAATGATGCTGCCAAAGAACTTGGTGCAAGTTGCCACTTACATAGCAGACAAACCTGGCAGGAAGTAGAGAGTGGCCATCCCAGCAGATACATGGAAACACCACAACCTGCAAGTACTCCTCCAAGCCACTCACCATCCTGACTTGGAAATATATCACTGTTCCTTCACTATCGCTGGGTGAAAATCCTAGAATTCTGTCCCTAACAGCACTGTGAGTGTACCTACACCATGTGGACTGCAGCGGGTTCAAGAAGACAGCTCACACCACTTCTCAAAGGGCAATTAGGGATGGGCAATAAATACTGGCTTAGCCAATGATTCCCACATCATGTGAAAATAAAGAGGTAAGAATCTTGGCTAAAGTTCACAGTTTGACTAAGTTGGGTCTCAATCCATAAGACCATAAGACCATAAGACATAGGAGCGGAAGTAAGGCCATTCGGCCCATCCAGTTGCCTCTACATGAGCTTCGGTTACACTCAAATGTCCTTTATACTGACTGCAGCCCAGTGATTTATGACTGCCTCGGTGCTGAGGTCTCAGCCTAGAATATCTGCTCAGTCATTGGAGAGTTCCTCACAACTCACTGCATCAGTGGCAATAGTGCAACAGCTGACACCTGTAAGGTGGCATATAGCGAGAAGAAGAGAGGAAAGCAAAGAGGGGGCAGAACGGTGGCACATTGACTAGCACTGCTGCCTCACAGCGCCAGGGACCCGGGTTCGATTCCCGTCTTGAGTCACTGTCTGTGCGGAGTCTGCACGTTCTCCCCATGTCTGCGTGGGTTTCCTCCGGGTGCTCCAGTTTCCTCCCACAGTCCAAAGATGTGCAGGTTAGGTGGATTGGCCACGCTAAATTCTCCCTTAGTGCCAGGAGGACTAACTAGGATAAATGCATGGGGTTGTGGGGATGGGGTCTGGGTGGGATTGTGGTCGGTGCAGACTCGATGGGCCGAATGGCCTCCTTCTCCACTGTAGGGATTCTATGATTCTTGGAGCAATGGCCAAAGATGCATTGAGGAAAGAGAAACTCTTGGACAGAGTATAAAAACACCAGTGAAGGATTCTTCAAACATCCGTCTGTAGTCATCATCTGCTCAAAGATAGAGATGTCCCTTAATCTGCTTAGAATGCTGCCAAGACTGAGATCTGTTGCTCTTGAATCCCAATGTGCGCTTGCCAAGAAACATTGCACTTGTGTTCGGATTTCCATGAACCTCAACTAAAGATAGCCAGTTTGAAAAAAACCTTTGTGCTACTGTTTCATTTAATCATCGATTCTGTGACCTCAGCCTAAACAAAAACAAGCGCCGAAGATTTCAGCAAAGACATGCATTTAACATTGCAAGCGATTAGACTTGGCAATGGAACTGAAGTCCCAGGAGATGTTGGAGTGAAGGGTGTTAACCATTAGATTGCCACAAGCCCGTTTACTGATCCAGGAATCCTGTGGCCCCCCGGTCTGCGGGTGAGTATCAATTATTGGCCAACACTCACTTTGCTGTTTGAACAGGAGACAATAGGCCGGAGAGTGAACACGGTGACACGGCCATCTTCTGATTGCCACTGGATGCAAAACAAGCCTTTGGAGATTGAAACCCATCCACTTTCTTTTCCAAAGTTCCGGTGCCTCCAGAATGGTCAAGCGAAGGCGAGAGGCAATTAAAGAATAAGTTACAAGGTCATGAAGCTAAAATGGGATATGAAGAAGAGCGGGGGATGGTGGAGCAGGAGTGGAAAACAATTAGTGGAACGAGTATAGCGATGTTATGTTTGTAACTGTGCTGTCCTCTCAATAATATTAGTGTAGAACCTCTCTCCTCCCGTAAGACACTTCTTATAACATACCGCTTTGACCACACTTTTACTCACCTGTCCTATTATTTCCTTGCCCAGAATTTTACGTTGCTTTGCGACATTGGCCCAACCTGAAATTGCATGAAATCGCGCAAGAAGACATTGGGCGTACGTCCCGATATCACTGCGCTTGCACACAACGTGGCGTTCAGCCATGCGCAGGAGACAGAAGCGCACCCACCGACAATTAAGTGGACAATTTAGCCCATTGACAACCTGACTGATTTGGATTTTATGATGGCCGAGTGGTATTATCGCTAGACTATTGATCCAGAAACTCCGCTAATGTTCTGGGGACCCGGGTTCGAATCCCACCACGGTAGATGATCTTGCCTACATATCACTCCAGGGTCACAGTGATGTGGTTGACTCTCAACTTCCCTTGGGCAATTAGGGATGGGTGATAAATGCTGCCACCCAGCGACGCCCCGTGTCCCACAAATGAAAAAAAAATTTAGCGCTTATCATACGGGCAGGCGACCGGCCTGTTTTTTGACACTTAACATAAGAACATAAGAAATAGGAGCAGGAGTAGGCCATCTAACCCCTCGAGCCTGCCCCGCCATTCAATAAGACCATGGTTGATCTGAAGTGGATCAGTTCCACTTACCCGCCTGATCCCTATAACCCCTAATTCCCTTACCGATCAGGAATCCATCTATCCGTGATTTAAACATATTCAACGAGGTAGCCTCCACCACTTCTTATCCAAGGGTGAGATGGAGGTTTCTGTCAGTTGTTAGGGGTTCAGGAGAGAGGTTTGCTACTGATTTACTGCTGAGAGTTCGCACTTTTTCCTGTGGTTAATTCTGAACTACTTAGAAACATTGAAACATAGAAAATAGGAGCAGGAGGAGGCCATTCGACCCTTTGCTTTGTTAGCTTTGTTTTGAGGACTTTTCCTGACTGGTACTTGAATGACCCTCTGGGGCAGACTCACACTAAATTCCTCTATGAGTTTCTATAAACTCACGAGTGAAGCCGGTTCTGTGTTAACTTGTGCATGTGACTGTTTTGTAAGTTTATGGGGGACAAGAATATTGATTTCACAACATTTCACAACCTGGGGATAGCTCAAAGCACTTTACAACCAAGGAAGTATTTTTGAAGGGTGATTTTCAAGTTCAAGTTGTGAGCAAGAAACTTCCCTTGTCAGTCATGAGATAAATGATCAGATTATCCTGGTTTTTTTTAACAGTAATGTTGATTGAAGGGTATATATAAAATTCCAAATTTGCCTCGGCGTGAGCATTTTCAAAAGCCAGAGTGAATGGGAAGTGGTGGATGGTGTATACGTTTCATGGTGTGACTGTGACACGAGAGTACTCACATCGCAGTACAGGTGCATGAGGAATATACACAAGCTGAGGTCACGGAGGACAAGTGTTGCCCACCTTGAAGGATCTTGGGTGAAAAGCTTTGGCCTGCATGGATTTTGTTCCTCAGTTAATATGGTTGGAATGAGCTCCACGTCAGTTCTGGCTAAAGTACAAGTGGCGAAGCAGCCACGCACAGACCTTATCAGTCCCTCCCTGAAATGGGTTAGTGCCGACAAACATAAAAATACCAGGTGTAAATCGCTCTGCTATCGCCAACACCATCAAGGAATTTTTTTACACTTCTATAATCAGAAAGGTTTCATTGTAATGATTGCGGGTGATGTTAACCCTTTTGTGACCATGACAGCATCTTTGCAGCTCGCTACACTTCTACAGAGTGTTTCCCATTCATTCCGGGCACTTGAGCGGAGCTGGCAAGGTTCATAGAATCATAGAATCCTTACAGTGCATAACGAGGCCATTTGGTCCATCGAGCCTGCACCGACAACAATCCCACCCAGGCCCTATCCCCATAACCCCCTCACACTAAGGGGAATTTACTATGGCCAATCCACCTAACCTACACATCTTTGGACTGTGGGAGGAAACCGGAGCACCCGGAGGAAACTCACGCAGACACGGGGAGAATGTGCAAACTCCATACAGACAGTGACACAAGCTGGGAATCGAACCCGGGTCCCTGGCGCTGTGAGGCAGCAGTGCTAACCACTGTGCCACCGTGCCGCCTCCGTTCCATTTATTGTTCATTATTAGTTGCCTTTGAGAAGCTTGAGGAGGGGACAGGCAAATGCAATGGGGAGGACTGAAAGGAAATATGACTGATGTTGCTGAGATGTGGCACAGTGGTTAGCACTGCTGCCTCACAGCGACTGGATCCTGAACTTCCTAACTCACAGACCACAATCAATAAGGATAGGCAACAACATCTCCTCCACGATCATCCTCAACACCGATGCCCCACAAGGCTCTGTTCTCAGCCCCCTACTTACTATACTTCTTATACACCTATGACCTACGTGTGGCCAAATTCTCCTCCAATTCGATTTTCAAATTTGCTGATGACACCACTGTAGTGGATCGGATCTCAAACAATGACGAGACAGTGTACAGGAATGAGATAGAGAATCCGGTGAACTGGTGCAGCAACAATAATCTCTCTCTTAATGTCAACAAAACGAAGGAGATTGTCATCGACTTCAGGAAGCGTGAAGGAGAACATGCTCCTGTCGACATCAACGGGGACGAAGTAGAAAGGGTCGAGAGCTTCAAGATTTTAGGTGGCCAGATCACCAACAACCTGTCCTGGTCCCCCCCATGCCAACACTATAGTTAAGAAAGCCCACCAATGCCTCTACTTTCTCAGAAGACTAAGGAAATTTGGCATGTCCGCCCATTCAATTTACATTTGAATCATTGCAGGGAAATCTTTTCATATAATGGGTCCAAGATGGACAACTGTACTTAAGATGCAGATCAGCCATGATCTAATTGAATGGTGGAGCAGGTTGGAGGAGCCTGGTTCCTGTTCCTATGGATGATTGCCCTTTGCCAATTCCACTTTTTGATGTTTAATTACTGCACTCACATGAATGAAAAAAACTTGTATTTATTTGATTTGATTTATTATTGTCACACGTATTAACATACAGTGAAAAGTATTATTTCTTGCGCGCTATACAGGCAAAGCATACCATTCATAGAGAAGGAATGGAGAGAGTGCAGAATGTAGTGTTGCAGTCATAGCTAGGGTGTAGATGAAAGGTCAACTTAATGCGAGGTAGGTCCATTCAAAAGTCTGACAACAGCAGGGAAGAAGCTGTTCTTGAGTTGGTTGGTACGTGACCTCAGACTTTTGTATCTTTTTCCCAACGGAAGAAGGTGGAAGAGAGAATGTCCGGAGTCCGTGGGGTCCTTGATTATGCTGGCTGCCTTTCTGAGGTAGCGGGAAATGAAGACAGAGTCAGTGGATGGGAAGCTGGTATGTACTGGGTTCAGTGTATGTACTGGGTTTCGTTCACAACCCAGTTTTTTTCGGTCTTGGGCAGAGCAGGAGCCACACCAAGCTGTGATACAACCAGAAAGAATGCTGTCTATAGTGCATCTGTCAAAGTTGGTGAGAGTTGTAGCTGATATGCCAAATTTCCTTAGTCTTCTGAGAAAGTAGTATGGCAGCATGTACGTCGCACTTTTCACAACCTTATGATGTCCCCACCTGTTTTACAATTAATTAAGTCATGTTGAAGTGTAGTTAATGTGGGAAATGCTGCCGCAAGTTTGCACGTGGCACAAACAGCAGTGGGAGAATTATTCCTGAGTGAGAAATACCAGCCAAGACACTGAGAAAATCCTGCTGCTCTTCCTCATAACAGTGCCCTGGTATCTTTCACAGCTCCCTGAGGGGGCAGGCAGAGACTTGATTTAACATCGATTCCAAATGGCAACACCTCCAAACAGGACAGAACTCCCTCAGTGCTACACTGGCACAGGTTCCTGCATCTGAACCTTTGGACATAGAGTGAGGAATGCTACCCACAAAGCCAAGGTTGAATTTGCTTTAGCCAGAAGGTAGAAGAGACTCTTGGAGCTGAATGGAATCTATTTCTGAGCCCTTCCTCAAAGTGAAGAGTTACACTCCCAAGTGATTGCAAATGGACTTGCACATTTCCACAGTCACATTGACTATCAAGCATTTCGGATCTTCTTGAGGTCATGAATGATGCCTATATATCTGTAAGACTTTTTACCTGATGGATGGGACCTCCAAGGATTCAGCACTTAATGCCTTGGCACTGACAAGTGACCTTATTGAGACATATCAGATTCTCAGGGGGCTTGACAGGGTAGATGCTGAGAGAGAAAAACAACAGCATCTGTAGTGAGAGAACAGAGCTAATATTTCGAGTCTGGATGACCCTTTGTCAATTGCTGTCAGACCTGCTGAGGTTTTCCAGCATTTCATGTTTTTGTTTCAGATTCCAGCATCCAAGGTTATTTGCTTTTATTGCAGATGCTGGGAGGTTGTTTGCCCTTGTGGGAGAGTCTAGGATCATGGGGCATAATCCCAGAGTAAGGCGGTTGCCCATTTACAACAGAGATGTGGAGGAATTTCTTCTCTCAGAGGGTAGTGAATCTGTAGAATTCTTTACTGCCGAGGGCTGTAGAGGCTGGGGTCATTAAGTATGTTCAAGGCGAGATAGACAGTAAGGGAATCAAGGGTTATGGGGATAACACTTGGGGATAACACCGTGGGCGGCACGGTGGCACAGTGGTTGGTCCTGCTACCTCACAGGATCAGAGTCCTGAGTTCAATTCCAGCCTCGGGTGACTGTCTATGTGGAGTTTGCACGTTTTCCCCGTGTCTGCGTGGGTTTCCTCCGGTGCTCCAGTTTCCTCCCACAGTTCAAAGATGTGCAGGTTAGGTTGATTGGCAATGGTAAGTTGCCCCTTAGTGTGAGGGGGACTAGCTAGGGTAAAAACATGGGGTAATGGGGATAGGGTCTGTGTGGGATTGTGGTCGGTGCAGACTCAGTGAGCCAAATGGGCTCCTTCTGCACTGTAGGATTCTATGCTTCTACAAGGCGGGAAAGTGGAGTTGAGGATTATCATATCAGATTAGTCATGATCTCATTGAATGGCAGAGTAGACTCGATGGGCCGAATGGCCTACTTCTGCTCCTATGTCTAATGGTCTTATGGTCTAAGTGTCAGCCTGGATGATGTGCTGTTGTCTTGGGTCAGAGACTTGTAACGTGCAACACTTTAACTGGAAGGCACATTGCTTATCAAGCGATGCAGCAATTTTAATAACTGAACCTTTCCATAACAGCTCCTACTTTACCAATGCAAATTGGAGTTCGGATTATTTTGTTTCCCAAAAGTCTGAGGTGTATCTACAATAGAAGGAACTTAGCCTCTTTGAAAGGGAATGGATTTGGATGTTATTATTAGTGGGATAGATAGAGATAGATAGATAGAGATAGATAGATCGAGATAGGTAGAGATAGAGATAGATAGAGATAGATGGATAGAGATAGATAGAGATAGATAGATAGAGATAGATAGATCGAGATAGGTAGAGATAGAGATAGATAGAGATAGATGGATAGAGATAGATAGAGATAGATAGATAGAGATAGAGGTAGTTAGGTAGAGATAGATAGATAGAGATAGAGGTAGATAGATAGAGATAGATAGATAGAGATAGATAGATAAAGATAGATAGAGATTGATAGATAGAGATAGATAGTCTTTGATTACAGAATAGATGGAGTCACAAATAATTTAGTACTCTATCAGGAACAATGGTGCCGATGCAGTGGGGAGCACAGAAACGTGTGACTGTGACAGCTCAGGCTCTAATAACAGAGGACCAAAGACAGATAAATATTCCAGTGTTAGAGCTACTAGAAAAGATTGAATGGGATACAGTCCGTGATAGAGTTTATCCACAGCCAATGCGTGGGGTAGTCTCTTGTCTCAGCTTTTTTGCTTTTATATTCATTCTTGGAATGTTGGCATTGCTGGCTAGGCCAGCATTTGTTGTTCTTCTCTAATGCCCCTTGAGAAGATGGTGATGAGTCTCCTCCTTAAACCACCACAGTCCATGTAGCGTAGGTACACCCACAGTGCTGTGAAGGAGGGAGTTCCAGGATTCAGGAAAGAACGATGGTATATTTTCAAGTCAGGATAGTGAGTGGCTTGAAGGGGAACTTGCAGGTGGTGGTGTTCCCAGGTATCGGCTGCCCTTGTCCTTCTAGATGGTAGTGGTCGTGTGTTTGGAAAGTGCTGCCTAAGGAGCCTTGGTGAGTTCTTGCAGTGCATCTTGTAGATGGTAAACACTGCTGTTGGTGGTGGAGGGAGTGGATGTTTGTGGATTTGGTGCCAATCAAGCAGGGCTGCTTTATCCTGGATAGTGTCGAACTTCTTGAGTGTTGTTGGAGCTGCACCCATCCAGGTAAGTGGAGAGTATTCCATCACACTCCTGACTTGTACCTTGCAGATGATGGACAGGCTTTGGGGAGTCAGGAGGTGAGTTACTCGCCACAGGATTCCCAGCCTCTGACCTGTCCTTGTAGCTACAGTATCTATATGGCTAGTCCAGTTCAGTTTCTAGTCCTTGGTAACCCCAGGATATTGATAGTGGGGGATTCAGAGATGGTAATGCCATTGAATGTCATGAGGTATTGCTTAGATTCTCTCCTGTTGGAGATGGGCATTGCCTGGCACTTGTGTGGGAGAAATGTTACTTGCCAATTGTCAGCCCAAGCCTGGATATTGTCCAGATCTTGCTGCATTTAGACATGGACTGCTTCAGTATCTGAGAGTTGCGACTGGTGCTGAACATTGTGCAATCATCAGTGAACATCCCCACTTCTGACCTTATGATCGAAGGAAGGTCATTGATGAAGCAGCTGAAGATGGTTGGACCTAGGACACTACCCTCAGGAACCCCTGCAGTGATGTTCTGGAGCTGAAATAATTAACCTTCAACCATCTTCCTTTGCGCCAGTCCAACCAATGGAGAGCTTTCCCCCTGATTCCCATTGACTCCAGTTTTGCTAGGGTTCCTTGATGCAACACTCTATTAAATGCTGCCTTGATGTCAAGGGCAGTCACTCTCACCTCTGGCAATTCAACTCTTTTGTCCGTGTTTGAACCAAGGCTGTAACGAGCTCAGGAATGTATTGACTTTTGCGGAACCCAAACTGAGCATCCGTGAGCAGGTTATTACTCAGCAAGGGTCACTTGATAGCACTGTTAATGACCCTTTCCACCACTTTCGTTGATGATCACAAGTAGTTTTATTTACCAGAATAGTTCCCGGGATGGGGGAAGTTTTAGCTACAATGTGGAGGTTCGTTCTCCTTGGGGCAAAGGAGATTGAGGGAGGAATCTGACTGAAGTGTCTACGATTAAGAGAGCTTTAGATCAGGCAGACAAAGAAAAGTTGGAACTAAGCTTTTGGTAAAAAAGGGAGAATGTAAGGGAGAACTTTTTCACACAGAGAGCAGCAATGATCAAAAACTTGCTGCTCAATAGAGAACTGGAAGGATAGATACTAAATTTAAGTTCAGTGGGTGGCACGGTGGCACAGTAGTTAGCACTGCTGCCTCGCAGCGTCAGAGACCCAGGTTCAATTCCGGCCTTGGGTCATTGTCTGTGTGGAGTCTGCACGTTCTCCCTCTGTCTGTGTGGATTTCCTCCGGGTGCTCCGGTTTCCTCCCACAGTCCAAAGATGTGTGGGTTAGGTTGATTGGCTATGCCAAATTGCTCCTATAGTGTCAGGGGAACTAACAAGGTAAATAGGGATTAAGGTGATAGGGCCTGGATGGGCCAAATGGCTTACTTCTGCACTGCACTGTAGGATTCTATGATTCTAAATTAATTTGGAAAGAAAATTAAATGGGCCCTCAATGGAATTAAACTACGTTTATGGAGACCGAGCAGGGAAATGCGACTTGATCAGATTGCTCTACTGAGAGCCAGCATGGAGTCAGTGGGTCATGGAATTGGTTAGCTTAGTTGACTAGGTGGGTGGCGCAGAGCAACGCGGACAACGTGGGTTCAATTCCCATACCGGCAGAGGTTATTCATGAAGGCCCCTCCTTCTCAACCTTGCCCTCGCCTGAGGTGTGTTGACCCTCACGTTAAATCACCACGAGTCAGCCCTCCCCCTCAAAGGGGAGAGCAGCCTAAGGTCATCTGGGACTATGGTGACTTTACTTTTTTTACTTACCATCTGTGCCAACATGACTGTAGCTTCGATTGTATTTGGACTATGGAAGAAGATTAAATGAGTGGGTGCAGTCTTGGGCAGGGTAAATTGTACATAGACTGTGGAACTTGATTCAGAAGGCAGGTAGAGTCTGTGATAGAACAGTCTTGATATAAACTGTGGAAGGAATGGGAGTGAGGAGATAATTCATGTGCATTTCTCTGGGACTTTCTCACAATATTTTCCTTTCACCTTCCCTAAGTTATCTCTTATCAGTAACAACCTAAATCAATAGTTCGACCAACAAAAGGATATTGTCAAACAGAACATAGAACTCTGGAAATGTACAATAGATCAGTCAGCAGCTAATAGGGAAAGGGCAGGTCAATGGTTTGAGTCCAGACCATGAGTCAGAACTCAATTCTGATGAGGAATCTGTACTGGGGACATTAATCTGTCTTTTCTGTTCCTAGAAAGAAAGAAATAATGTATTTATACAGCGTGTTCCACCACCTCAGGACATCCCAAAGCACTTGAGAGTCAGTGAAGCACTTTCTGAAGTGTAGTCACTGTTGTAATGAAGGGTAGGCAGCAGCTAATTTAGGCACAGCAAGATCCCACAAAGAGCAATGTGCCGATGATCAGATAATTTGCTTTATTGTCAATGACTGGAATAAACGTTGCCCAGGACCCCAGAGAGAATTACCCTCCTCTCCTTTGATATAGTGTCCGTGGGATCTTTCATTTTCTCCTGAGGGGCCGAATGAGGTCTTGGTTTGACATCTTATCTGAAAGCCAGCACTCCAACTGAGCAGCACTCCCTCAGTACTGCATTGGGAGTGAGAGCCTAGGTTATATTCTCAGGTTCATAAATTTATTTTTATTAGTGTCACAAGTAGGTTTAATTCACATTGCAATGAAGTTACAGTGAAAACCCCCCAGTTGCCACACTCCGGCGCCTGTTCGGGTGCACTGAGGGACAATTTAGAATGGCCAATGCACCTAACCAGCACGTCCTTCGGACTGTGGGAACCAGAGCACCCAGCAGAAACCCACGCAGACACGCGGAGAACATGCAAACTCCACACAGACAGTGACCCAAGCCGGGAATCGAACCCAGATCCCTGGTGCTGTGAGGCAGCAGCGCTAACCAATGTGCCACCGTGCCGTCCCCCTGTCCCCTTTCACCATTTTCAACCCACAAAGCAGGTCATGTTGCGAGTCGTTACAACACAATTTATGGAATTGCAACAGGAGAGGTTTGCAAAACAGGGTTTAATGAAACTGTATTAGTTAAAGAATAATGAAATGACAATGACTTCCCCTGAAGGATCGGTATCCATGCTACTAACAACCTACATAAATATAGCTCCTTCAACACAATAAAACATCTCGAGGTGCTTCACAGGGGCAATCATCCAACACAATTTGAAAAAGAGGGCCACAGGGAGATATTAGGATAGTTGATCCAAAGTTTGGTCAAGGAGATGATTTTGAGGAGCATCTGAAAGGAGGAGGGAAAGGTCGGGAAGCAGCGTGTGTTAGGGAGGGAATTCCGGAGCTTAGACAGATGAAGCCATGACAGTCAATGGTGCAGCAAAGGAAGTCAGGGATATGCAAGGGGCCAGGATTGGAGGAGTGCAAAGATCTTGGAGGATTGTAGAGCTGGTGGAAGAGAGGGAGACAGGGAGAGATGAGACCACGATTATCACTCGAACCATGGATGAGAATTTTGAAGTTCGGTAAATGACCGATGATTGGGTCAGCTAACAATGGCAAAGTATCCAACAATTTCAAACAAATAATCAGCTGCCATTCTGGATATGAAGGTTCTCTTGGAGAGTTACACAGTGAGGGGGCTCAGAGACTGCAGTGTGTTTTCAGCAGTGGCAACCAAAAGTCAGAATTCCACTGGATGAGCACAGTCAGTAGTGGCCGAGACCTGATTGTCCAGGGGCTGCCTGCTCACACCTTTCTGTGAAAAGATTGGCAATGGCATCAGGCGCACGTGGTCAGCCTTTCAGTCCCATAAACCACCTGCAACTCAACACAATTCAAGGGATTGTTTAATCGATCATAGAGGAGCAAATGACACAAATAAGCATGGGGTATTAGAATTTGGTAAGAAAAATAAGAAGGTTGCATCTTACTTGGAAAGTAAGAATCTGGATGCTGTGGCGGAACAAAGGGCAGCACGGTGGCACAGTGGTTAGCACTGCTGCCTCACAGCACCAGGGAAGTGGGTTCAGTTCTGGCCTCGGGTCACTGTCTGTGTGGAGTTTGCACGTTCTCCCCATGTCTGCGTTGGTTTCCTTCGGGTGCTCCGGTTTCCTCCCACACTCCAAAGATGTGCGGGTTAGGTGGATCGGCCGTGCTAAATTGCCCTTTAGTGTCAGGGGGACTAGCTAGGGTACATGCATGGGGTTGTGGGGATAGGGCTTGGGTGGGATTGTGGTCGGTGCAGACTCGATGGGCCGAATGGCCTCCTTCTGCACTGTAGAGATTCAATGGGTTCTACGGATGTTCAAATGCACAAATCATCAGACGGCTAACAATGGTTCCAGCTTTAATTTGGTGGAATTGATTTGAAAGGAGTGAGGTTGTATTAAGCTTGATTCCTGCTTGGGAGTACTACGTGCCATTCTGCTCGCCATGCTATAAAATGGATAAAACAGCACTGGAGAAGGTGCAGAGAAGCTTTACAAGGATGACACTGGAAGTGAAATGTTGTCCCTATCCTGAAGGGATTAACAATCTTCTCTTGAAAGAGGAACTGATATTAATATTATTGATGTTTTTGATAGAATGGATACACTGAGAATGTTTCCTCTTATGGGGCAGAGCATAACTGGAGACCATCAATGTAAGATAGACACCAGGAATGGAATTCATATGAAACTTTTTTACCCAGAGGTGGTGAGAACATTATCACGTAGCAACTTCTTTGTCCCATGTCTTGGTGACACGTGATGTAGACCAAGCACACACGCTTCAGGTCTGCCTCCACAGCTAGCTTTGCCTGGAACAGGTTGCTAGCCTGTCACCCTGAATAGATTGAGGGGGGCCTCTCCACATGAGGCAAGGCTGGGAAGGAAATTCTCCACTTGCATCACCTGCCACAGGTACTTGTGAAAGATTTACAGGTTGACAGTTAGCCTGTTTGACCGCGTTACAAATGCACCTTCCTTGGCCATCAAGTCCTGGGGCGGGACTTGAACCCAGAGCTTATGGCTCAGAGATAGGAATGCTACCCACTGCCTCACAAGACCACCCCATAATCGCAATTGAAGTATAGATGTTTTTAAGGAGAAGCTAGATAAACACTTGAGGAAGAATGGGAACGGAGAGTTAGGATGTTAGACACAGATAAAGAAGAATGGGAGGAGACCCGAGTGGAGTATAAACATTGGGATGGACTGTTTGACCCAAATAGTCTGTGTCATTCAGGAGATTACAGAAGCAATTCTATGTAACTCTCTAACACTAACTGAATGGAGCTGGGATAAAGAATCCTCTAAGTGATAACGAGTTCCATGTTCTCACCACCTCTGTGTAAAAAAGTTTCATGTGAATTCCCTTCCTGGTGACTATCTTACATTGAGGTTTTGTGGTATCCCTATCACTGAACAAAAAGCTCTGGATTCAAGTCCAACGCCAGGACTTGTCGGCCATGGAGGGAATATTTATAACACGGTTCAACGGGCTGATAATCAGCTCGGGAATCCTTCCACATTTCCCCCACTACTCCCCATCGGGGAAAAAGTGTTTGCGTGAAGATTCACTGAACAAAACAGAGCTGCAAATGTTTGAGGATTTGTCCAGAGTGAGTGAAAATCAAGAGAGTCTTTTAAGCTGTGCTCTTGGCTGAGATTTGAAATCACCAGGAAAATTAAGCAAATGATGGCAAACTGTCTGGCACTTCAACATTTCCTGCAACATGCTGTTAGATGCATCGAAAGGGAAGCTAGATGGGTGTATGAGAAAGGAATAGAAGGATACACTGAAACCAATAAGGATCAATAAGGATCACTAGCACCAGCTATTGAGAGGGCAATGCTGTAGTGGTGTAGTAGCTGGACTACGATTCCAGAAAGCCAGGATAATGCTTTGTGAACCTGTATTCGAATCCCATGGGAGGCAGTAGTCTAGTGGTATTATCACTAGAATATTAATCCAGAAACTCAGCGAATATTCTGGGGACCTGGGTTCGAATCCCGCCATAGTCGATGCCGGAATTTGAATTCAATAAAAGAATCTGGAATTAAGAATCTAATGATGATCATGAAACCGTTGCAGATTGTCAGAAAAATCTATCTGGTTCACTAATATCCTTTAGGGAAGGAAATCTGCCGTCCTTACCTGGTCTGGCCTACATGTGATTCCAGAGCCACAGCAATGTGGTTGACTCTCAACTGCCCTCAGGCAACTAGGGATTGGTAATAATTGATGGCCAGCCGGCAATGTTCATGTTCCATGAATGAATAAAAAAATGGCTTTTTTTTCACAAAGTGGCTTGTCACCACAACAGCAAGCTGAATCTTCCGGTCAGTGTGAAACTTTCCTCACAAAGAGTTGTTTTGTTGGAATTTGTTGAGGGGGGAATATGGAGGTGTGAGCTGGCAAGGTGCAGTGAGGGCAAAGGGCAGCTGGGGCCTTGGTGCACAACAGCACAATCAGCTCGGCTCCTTCAAGCAGTGAGATCAAAGGATTGAAAAATAAATAGAGGAAGGGCAGAGAAGGAGGTGAATTTAATGTCAAATCGAGTGCAGAAAATGAAATTGGAAGTGAAGGGATAGGATTAGGGGAGAGCGAGAAAAGACACAGAAAAGAAAAGTAAGAAGATTTTAAAAACTTCTTCTGAAGCTTAATGGAATAAGATTCCACGCTTCTAGGTGTCTGCCTGGGTTTCCTCCGGGTGCTCCGGTTTCCTCCCACAGTCTAAAAGACGTGCTGGTTAGGTGCATTGGCCATGCTAAATTCTCCCTCAGTGTACCCGAACAGGCTTCTGAGTGTGGCAACTAGGGGATTTTCACAGTAACTTCATTGCAGTGTGAATGTAAGTCTACTTGTGATGCTAATAAATAAACTTAAGTGTTAACTTTCAGGATTGGAGATATTTGCCAGAATTCTCGGTCCTCGTCTGCAGCTGGGATCTTCCGGTTCCGCTGCTGTGAATGGTTTTTAGATTTGGTTTTATTTATTAGTGTCACAAGTAGGCTTATATTAACACTGCAATGAAGTTATTGTGAAAATCTCCTAGTCGCCACACTCCGACGCCTGTTCGGGTACACTGAGGGAGAATTTAGCATGGCCAATGCACCCTAACCAGCATGTCCTTTGGACTGTGGGAGGAAACCGGAGCACCCGGAAGAAACCCACGCAGACATGGGGAGAACGTGCAGACTTCGCACAGACAGTCACCCAAGCTGGGACTCGAACCCGGATCCCTAGCGCTGTGAGGCAGCAATGCTAACTACTGGGCCACCGTGCTGCCACCTGCTGTGGCGGAATTCAAACCCAGGTCCCCCAGAACATTAGCTGAGTTTCTGGATCAATAGTCTAGCGATAATACCACTAGGCCGTCGATATGGAAACAAACCTGCTAATGTTGTGCCCGCGGACTTCTAGGTTGCAGACTCTAGCCCTCTGAAAATAATCCCATTCCCGAAATGCAACATGAAGTCATTTGGCAGAAAACATTTTGTACTTTTCAAATCAAATATTTATAACACTGTGCATATTTTATAAGGAGAGTAAATTACAGGTCAGGATAAGTCTTACAGTGGATGTTGCAAACGTTAATGGGCTTCTCAAACCCTGGCCAGCTTCCTTTGGTTTCCTTAGGATTGCGTTTGTGTTTAAATGCAGGACAGTGGCAAAGGGAGAGGACTGCAGATACAGTGGATACTGGAGCTGTCAGCGTTTGGGAAACGCTTGGGTCGTTTGTCACATACCCACATAGCCTGGCACAATGGCACAGTGGTTGGCATCGCTGCCTCACAGCGCCAGGGACCCGGCTTGGGATTCTTTAAACCATGTCAATAAGAACGCAAGTTGTTGTTGTTGATGCCCAGATGGTAGGGGGCAAAGGTCAGATGTTATCCCAAAGCTAATGAGACTCATTATACACTAATTATTACTCTTCCCACATCTCCTTTTAGACCTCTATCGCTCAGTAGTGATTGAAGACTGGCAACCAATGATGTTGAATACCAATGTGAGCTGGTTTCCTTTGACACTGGTCCCTCTCCCTCGCTGAATTCCCGCACCACCAGGTGTGTTGGCCAGACACAGCTACTTCCTGCCCGTTGGTGCAGAGGCGTGGTGTATCGCAGGAAAGACTACAATATTTAGACATTGGCTCACTGAGGTGTGATCATGTACTAACTAACAAGGCAGTAGCAGTTAAACTGGAGTGAGATGATACAAGTTTCAGGTGGTAAATATGAGGTTATTGACTTACTGACAGAAAGAAAGGTGTTAGTGACTCAGTCCATATCGGTCAAAGTTTAATCCAAGCACAATACATCATGAAACTTATATTTACAATCCTTATTATATCTGTGCTATGTGTAATTTAGTGGATAATGGTTGCAGGTGTTCGAGTGAGTTTGCCAAGTTGCGGAAAGTTTACATGTCAGGAGCCACAGCCAATTCTTGGTTGACAGCGAACAGAAAGTCCATTGTCACTTCTTTATTCCCTCACCCAACTTTCATTATCACCGTGTCAAGATAAGCACAGTGGAAAATGGGGGGCACTGCACACTCGACCAGTCACTCTGGTCACCCTATTATAGAAAGGATATTATTAAACTAGAAAGAGTGCAGAAAAGATTTACTAGGATGCTACCGGGACTTGATGGTTTGAGTTATAAGGAGAGGCTGGATAGACTGGGACTTTTTTCTCCGGAGCGTAGGAGGCTGGAGGGTGATCTTATAGACGTCTATAAAATAATGAGGGGCATAGATCAGCTAGATAGTCAATATCTTTTCCCAAAGGTAGGGGAGTCTAAAACTAGAGGGCATAGGTTTAAGGTGAGAGGGGACAGATACAAAAGGGTCCAGAGGGGCAATTTTTTCACAGAGTGTGGTGAGTGTCTGGAACAAGCTGCCTGAGTAGAGGCGGATACAATTCTGTCTTTTAAAAAGTGCTTACATGGGTGAGATGGGTATAGAGGGATATGGGCCAAATGAAGGCAATTGGGACTAGCTTAGGGATTGAAAAAAGGGGCTGTATGAACAAGTTGGGCCGAAGGGCCTGTTTCCATGCTGTAAATCTCTATGACTCTATGACTTAATCACTGGCTGCTTTCGGTTGTGCGCATTTTATTAAAAGATAGAATCTGTGGAATGGCAGAAAACCCACCACACTTCTTTTTTTATTCATTCATGGGACATATGCTTCACTGGCTGGGCCCAGCATTTATTGCCCATCCCTAGTTGCCCATGGAGGGCAGTTCAGAGTCAACCACATTGCTGTGTCTCTGGAGTCACATGTAGGCCAGACCAGGTAAGGACGGCAGATTTCCTTCCCTAAAGGACATTAGTGAACCAGATGGGTTTTTCCGACAATGGTTTCATGGTCATCTTAATGCCAAATATTTTTTATTGAATTCAAATTCCACCATCTGCCGTGGCGGGATTTGAACCCGGGGTCCCCAGGACATTAGTTGAGTTTCTGCGTTAATAATCTAGCGATAATACTACTAGGCCATCGCCTCCCCAGACTTTATGCCTCCCATTCCTTATCATAAATCGTACACAACCAACAAGGTCACTAAGTAGACCATCAGAAATGAAAGTGGAAAATACTGGGAACACACAACAGGTCAGGCAGCATCTGCAGAGAGAGGAAGGAGTTTAAAGTTTCAGATCGGTGACACTTTGACGTCAGAACTGGAAAATGTGAGAGAGTTTTTAAAATTTTAAAGTTTATTTATTAATGTCACAAGTAGGCTTACATTAACACTGCAATGAAGTTACTGTGAAAATCCCCTAGTCGCCACACTCCAGCGCCTGTTCGGGCACACTGAGGGAGAATTTAGCACGGCCAACGCACCTAACCTTCACATCTTTGGACTGTGGGAGAAAACCGGAGCACCTGGAAGAAACTCACGCAGACACGGGGAGAACGTGCAAACTCCACACACACAGTGACCCAAGCTGGGAATCGAACCCGAATCCCTGGCGCTGTGAGGCAGCAGTGTAATAAGTTGAGAGTGTGGTGGAATACCTTCCAGTTGTCTGGATGAGTGCAGCTCCAACAACACTCAAGAAGTTCGAAATCATCCAGAAAAATGCAGCAACAACAATAATTTATATCTATATAATGCTATTGATACAACAAAATGTCTCAAGGTCCTATTCAGGAGCATTGTAAGACAAAATATGATGCCGAACCACTTAAAGAGATGACTAAAAGCTTTCTTTAAAGAGGACCTGAAAGAAGAAAGTGAGTGGAGAAGTGGGGAGATTTAGGAGGGGAATTCCAAAGCTTGAGGACCAAGTGAAATGCACAGACACTAATGGCATAGTGATGCAAATCGGGGATGTCCGAGGCTGGAATTAGATGATCGCAAAGATCTCAGAGGGTTGTAGGGCTTTAAGGAATCACAGAGAAAGGGAAGGGAATGGCTGTGGAGGGATTGGAAAACAAGATTGAGAGAAACCTGTCTGATTGCCGCCCCATTCATTACCTTAAAACATCACTCCCTCCACCACTGGCAGCAGTGTGTAACATCGCCAGGACGCACTACAGCGACTCACCAAGGCTTTTTTTGACAGCACCTTCCAAATCCACAACCTTTACTAATTGGAAAGACAAAGACAGCAGAGACAGGAACATCACCACCTGCAGTTTCCCCTCCCAGTCTCGACTTGGAGACACCTCATCATTCCCCTCACTGATGCTAAGTGAAAATTACAGTTCACACGAATGGCGGCGGTTCAAAGGCAGCTCACCACCACCTGCCCAAGGGCCTTTAGGGGAATAAATACTGGCCTTGCCAGTGACAACCTACAACCTGGGGTCTGGAGCAGCACAGGGGTTAGCACTGCTGCCTCACAGCGCTAGGGACCCAGTTTCGATTCCTGGCTTGGGTCACTGTCTGTGTGGAGTTTGCACGTTCTCCCTGTGTCTGCGTGGGTTTCCTCCGGGTGCTCCGGTTTCCTCCCACACTCCAAAAATGTGCGAGTTAGGTGGATTGGCCGTGCTAAATTGCCCCTTAGTGTCAAGGGGACTAGCTAGGGCAAATGCATGGGGTTGTAAGGATAGAGCCTGGGTGGGATTGTGGTTGGTGCAGACTCGATGGGCTGAATGGTCTCCTTCTGCACTGTAGGGATTCTATGAAGTTAGGAAAGTATTAAGGGAGGTTTAACTGTTTTTTTTACAAATCAGTGCTGGAGATATTCTGCTTTATTTTTAACCTCTCCCTCCTTCCAGCCTATCACAGAATCTCATATTTGCTATTGTGCTATTTTTGTCTTCCAATCCATGCTTCCAGCCTTTGTACTTGTTTTAAACGTCTCTCACATTCTCCTGTTCCAATAAGGTCATTGACCAGAAACGTTAACCCTGTTTCTCTTATAGACGCTGTCTGACCTGCTGAACATTTCCAGCATTTTCTGTTTTTATTTCAGCTTTCTAACATTCACAGTGCATAAGCAAATTGTTAGGAAGGTTATCCTATGCTATTGCCCTAATCTGCTGTCCTCCTGAGGTAACTGCTCGGCATAAGCCCCTCTATGAAAAGGCCTAGGCCGGAATTCTCCCACCTCGCCCACGCTGGGATTCTCCAGTCCCGCGCCGTGAATGGAGATTTGGCTGAGCGCCAAGTTCTCCGTTCTCATTGGCAGCGACAGGGATGTGCAAGACCAGAGAATTACGGCCACAGTTCCCAGCACTTTTCTCTCGCTCCATCTCTGACCTTTCGACCCTTTCATGCAGGCTAGTGATGGACTCTTTCAAAATGTAAAATGACTTCAGTATCCTCGACATTGTGTTATCTCCACCTGTTGCATCAAATTATATCCAATCCACAGCTCCACTGCAAGACTCATAGACCATAGAATCCCTACAGTGCAGAACGAGGCCATTCAGCCCATTGAGTCAGCACTGACTCTTTGACAGAACGTCTGACCCAGAACATCCCCATTGCCCTAGAAATTTACCCTGCTAATTCCCCTAACCAACATATCTTGGGACACTAAGGGACAATTTAGCATGGCCAATCCACCTAACCTGCACATCTTTGGACTGTGGGAGAAACCAAAGCACCCAGATTCACTGTATTAACCTATTCCTGCTCCTATTTCCGAGTTCCCAATTCTGTCGACTCATAGAATAATAGACTCCCTACAATTCAGAAGAGAACATTCGGCCCATCAAGTCGGCACCACCTCTCTGACAGAGTATCTTCCCAGGCCCTCTCCCCGCCCTATCCCTGTAACCCCACACATTGCTCATGGCTAATCCCCCTAACCTACATTGAGGGGCAATTTAGCATGGCCAATGTGCCTAACCTGCACATCTTTGGATTGTGGGAGAAAACCGGAGCACCCGGAGGAAACCCACGCAGACACGGGGAGAACGTGCAGACTCCACACAGACAGTGACTCAAGGCTGGAAGGAAACCTGGGTTCCTGGTGCTGTGAGGCAGCAGTGCTAACCACTGTACCACCGTGCCACCTATATCAGCAATCAACTTAGAATTACATTCCTTTCTCTTTCATTGTTTCCCTTAATGCACCTTTGCTATTCACCTCAACCACTCCCTGTGCTGGCAACTTCGACATTCTCACCACTCTCTGGGTAAAGGTACTCTGGGTACTAGTACTGTGCTCAGTTCTGGTCACCTCATTACAGAAGGGATGTGGAAAAGATTGACAGGGTGCAGAGGAGATTTACAAGGATATTGCCAGGATTGAGTAGCATGCCTTATGAGGATAGGCTGAGGGAGCTCGGTCTTTTCTCCTTGGAGAGACGTAGGATGAGAGGAGACCTAATAGAGGTATATAAGATGTTGAGAGGCATAGATCGGGTGGACTCTCAGAGGCTTTTTCCCAGGGTGGAAATGGCTGCTACGAGAGGTCACAGGTTTAAGGTGCTGGGGGGTAGGTACAGGGGAAATGTTAGGGGGAAGTTTTTCACACAGAGGGTGGTGGGCGAGTGAATCGGCTGCTGTCAGTGGTGGTGGTGGCAAACTCAATAGGGTCTTTTAAGAGACTCCTGGATGAGTACGTGGAACTTAATAGGATGGAGGGTTATAGGTAGGCCTAAAAGGTAGGGATATGTTCGGCACAACTTGTGGGGCCGAAGGGCCTGTTTGTGCTGTAGTTTTCTATGTTTCGAAAGATGTTTCTCCTGAATTCCCGATTGGATTTATTAGTGACATGGGATGACCAGTGACTTGCCCATCTCCCTGAGGAAAGGCTGCATTTCAGCTGTCCTCTGCAAGGTTGCCCAACGTACACCACTGCCAGTGTGAGTGCTGCAGTCAAAATCTTAACTCAAAAGCCACCAGTTGGCTTCCTTGGAGCAACTGGCTTCAGATGTGATCAGGAGGCCAAGTTCCTGTGGGCCCCTTTGATCGGCTAATCTGTGAGAATTGGATTTATCAGGGCAATCTTTTGTGGAAAATAATGTGAATTAGAATGTTGGTATTCGGGTGGGATTGGCTAAGTGCAGCTCTGAGATCCATAAGCACATATTTGCTCTTCAAAGTGTAACTGCCCTGGTGACCTATTAGCAATGGCAAACTCAAAGGTATGCAGCTTTATCTGGGAATTGGCACAGTTTGTTCATCACTGCTCAATTAAACAAACCCTTTGGCAGGCCATGGGTGAGTAAGGGAACTCAGGACCCTATTCCGGCTACCAGGTGCCTTTGTTTAATCACTGCTTTCCAGGTACGACGTGACCTCATCTGGAAAATCTCTTCCTTATTCACACTTGCATGGGTGTGTGCGCATTGGGCCCTGGGTACAACTTTCTAAAACATTGGTTAGGCCACAGAAGGAATATTGTGTGCAGTTCTGATCACCACACTATCTTTTTTATTATTCATTTGTGGGACAAGGGTGCCACTGGCTGGCCAGCATTTATTGCTCATCCCTAGTCGCCCGAGGGCAGTTGAGAGTCAACCACATTGTGGCTCTCAAGTCACATATAGGCCAGACCAGGTAAGGACAGCAGATTTCCTTCCCTGAAGGACGTTAGTGAACCAGATGGGTTTTTCTGACAATTGGCAATGGTTTCATGGTCATCTGTGGATTCTTAATTCCAGGTATTTTTTTATTAAATTCAAATTCCACCATCTGCCATGGCGGGATTTGAACCTGGGTCCCCCAGAACATTAGCTGAGTTTCTGAATTAATAGTCCAGCGATAATACCATTAGGCTATCGGGAGGACATGATTGCACTGGAGAGGGTGCAGAGGAGGTTCACCAGGATGTTGCCTGGGATGGAACTGGATAGGCTGGGTTTGTATTCTCTCGAGCAGAGGAGGCTGAGGGGGGATCTGATAGAGGTATTAACAATTATGAGAGGCATCACGAGGGTAGATCGTGAGAATCTTTCCCCCACGGCAGAGATGTCTAAGGCTAAAGGGTTTAAGGTGAGGAGTAAGTGGTTTAAAGGGGGATCTGATGAAAATGTTATCATCCAGAGGGTGGTGGAAATATGTAACGCGCTGTCTTAGAGGGTGGTAGAGGCAGGTACTCTCGTAACATTTAAGAAACATCTGGATGATCACTTAAATTGCCAAGGCATAGTTGACTATGGACTAAGTGCTGCTAAATGGGATTAGTATAGCTTGGTATTTGATGGTCGGCATAGACATGGTGGGCCAAAGGGCCTGTTTCTGTGCTATATGACTCTTTGGGTGGGATTTTATGGCCTCGCTCGTCCCGAAACCATAAAATCCCACGTGATGCCAATGGATCTTTTCATGGTCCCTCCCTCGACTGCTCCGATTCCTGTGTGGACGGGACAGTAACTTTCCAGCCTATGACTCTCCTATGCCCTGCGCCTCTCACTTCCCTTCCCCGCAGCTGTTTCACTGGGTCCCTTACCCAACTGCCATACTTCAGCGTTCAGTTTCTACACACTGAATGATGCTCATAGGCATCCAGTCTTTGAAGAGCTGCGGTGTCCTTAAAGATCGCGTTGTCCATTTAAATAGTGGGGAGGATAGAGCGGATCACAGCAGGGATGTACTTCTGAGGCTGTATAAGGCTCTGGTCAGACCCCACTTGGAGCATTGTGAGCAGTTTTGGACCCCATATCTAAGGAAGGATGTGCCAGCCTTTGAAAGGGTCCAAAGGAGGTTCACAAGAATGATCCCTGGAATGAAGAGCTTGTCATATGAAGAACAGTTGAAGACTCTGGGTTTGTACTCGTTGGCGTTTAGAAGGATGAGGAGGGATCTTCTTGAAACTTACAGGATGCTGCGAGGCCTGGATTGAGTGTGGTCGTGGGGAGGATGTTTCCACTAGTAGGAAAAACTAGAACCAGAGGGCACAACCTCAGACTAAAGGGACAATTCTTTAAAACAGAGATGAGGAGGAATTTCTTCAGCCAGAGTGTGGTGAATCTGTAGAACGCTTTGCCGCAGGAGGCTGTGGTGGCCAGGTCATTGAGTGTCTTTAAGACAGAGACAGATAGGTTCTTGATTAATAAGGGGGTTTAGGGTTATGGGGAAAAGGCAGGAGAATGAGGATGAGAAAAATATCGGCCATGATTGAATCGTGGAGCAGACTCAATGGGCCGAGTGGCCTAATTCTGCTCCTATGTTTTATAGTCTTTATGGTCTTTATAGCTGCAGGACCCCATCAGATTCATCCAAGGATACTGAAGGAAATGAGAGCATAAATGGTGGGGGCACTGGCCATAATTTTCCAGTCTTTCTTAGACTCAGCAGTGGTTCTAGGGGACTGGACAATTGCAAATATTACTTGATCTAAAAGCTATGGACTTCCATAAGGTGTTTGTGATAGTGATTTGATTTGATTTAATTTGATTTATTGTTGTCACATGTATTATTATACAGTGAAAAGCATTATTTCTTGCACGCTATACAGACAAAGCATACCGTTCATAGAAAAGGACAGGAGAGGGTGCAGAATGTAATGTTATAGTCATAGCTAGGATAAAGATCAACGTAATGCAAGGTAGGTCCATTCAAAAGTCTGACAGCAGCAGGGAAGAAGCTGTTCTTGAGTCAGTTGGTACGTGACCTCAGACTTTTGCATCTTTTTCCCGACGGAAGAAGGTGGAAGAGAGAATGTCCGGTGTGCGTGGGGTCCGTAATTATGCTGGCTGCTTTGCCGAGGCAGCGGGAAGTGTAGACAGAGTCAATGGATGGGAGGCTGGTTTGCGTGATGGATTGGGCTACATTCATAACCTTTTGTAGTTTCTTGTGGTCTTGGGCGAACCATACCAAGCTGTGATACAATCAGAAAGAATGCTTTCTACAGATTATTAATCCAGAAGCTCAATTAATATTCTGGGGATCCGGGTTCGAATCCCGCTGTGGCAGATGGCGGAATCTGAATTCAATAAAAAATATCTGGAATTAAGAATCTACTGATGACCATGAAACCATTGTCAATTGTCGGAAAAACCCACCTGGTTCACTAATGTCCTTTCGGGAAGGAAATTTTGCCATCCTTACCCGGGCTGGCCTACATGTGACTCCAGAGACACAGCAATGTGGTTGACTCTCAATTGCCCTCCAGGGGCAATTAGGGATGGGCAATAAATGCTGGCCCAGCCAGCGATGCCCATGTCCCACAAATGAATTTTAAAAAAGTTGATGAGAGTTGTAGCTGATATTCCAAATTTCCTTCAACTTAGGTTGTGATGAACAAAGCATCGTAGCTGTGAGGGACAGCTCGGTGGATAGGATATTAGGATGTAGATAGGCTGGAAAATTGGGCAGGGATCCTGGATTCAGGATTCAATCCTGGACCGGGGAGCGGCGCGGGCTTGGAGGGCCGAAGGGCCTGTTCCTGTGCTGTATTGTTCTTTGTTCTTTGTTCTGAGAAAGTAGAGGCGTTCTTAACTGTAGTGTCAGCATGGAGGGATCAATAGAGTAAAATTATAGCTCATGGAATAAAAGGGAAAGTAGCAACATGGATACAGAATTGGCTGAATGCCAGAGAGTAGTGGTTAATGGATGGTATTTGGACTGGAGGAAGGTTTATAGTGGGGCTCCCCAGGGGTCAGTATTGGGACTCTTGCTTATCCTGACATACTTTACTGACCTAGACCTTGGTGTACAGGAAACAATTTCAAGGAAAATTTAAGGGAGATGTGTGGGGTAAGATTTTAACACAGAGGGTGGTGGGTGCCTGGAACGCGCTGCCAGTGGAGGTGGTGGAAGCAGGCACGTTAGCAACATTCAAAGTATATCTTGATAGACATGCGGACGGGAGGCGCACAGAGGGATGGAAACTGTGTATGGGCAATAAATAGTAGGTCTGAATAAGGATTAGGAATTGGTGCGGGCTTGGAGGGCCAAAGGGCCTGTTCCTGTGCTGTATTGTCCCCCTTTGTTCTTCTTCTGTGCCTGGTGATGTGTGCTGTCTCTCTGACAATGTCACTGGTAGCTGTGTCTTGTGTGGCTGAAGAGCTCATTCTCTCCATAAAATAGTGACCAAACCCCCTCCTGAGCTGCCTATCCAGAACGAAGGGGAGTTGGGGGGGGGGGGGGGGGGGGGGGTGAAACGTATTGGACTGTGGACTAATGGCTGTTTCCTTTCTTGTTCCAGCGTTGTAAAGACAAGTTGAATGCTCTGGCGATCTCCGTCATGAACCAGTGGCCAGGCGTGAGGCTGAGAGTGACGGAAGGCTGGGACGAGGATGGTCACCACTCTGTGGAATCCTTACACTACGAGGGTCGAGCTGTAGATATCACCACCTCAGACCGGGACCGCTCGAAATATGGCATGCTGGCACGCCTGGCAGTAGAAGCAGGATTTGACTGGGTCTATTACGAGTCCAAAGCTCATATCCACTGCTCAGTGAAATCAGGTAAAGGAATTGACAGCGGATTCGGTTTTTAAAGTTTATTTATTAGTATCACTAGTGGGCTTCCATTAACACATTTACGGGGAGACGATGGCCTAGTGGTATTATCACTATTAATCCAGAAACTCAGTGAATGTCCTGGGGACCCGGGTTCGAATCCTGCCACGGCAGATGGTGGAATTTGAATTCATTTAAAAAATCTGGAATTAAGAATCTGCTGATGACCATGAAATCATTGTCGATTGTCGGAAAAACTAATGTCCGTTAGGCAAGGGAATCTGCCGTCCTTACCCGGTCTGGCCTACATGCGACTCCAGAGCCACAGCAATGTGGTTGATTCTCAAACTGCCCTCCAAGGGCAACTGGGGATGGGCAATAAATGCTGGCCCAGCCAGCGATGCCCATGTCCCACGAATGAATAAAAAAACCACTGCAATGAAGTTACTGTGAAAATCCTCTAGTCGCCACACTCCGGCACCTGTTCGGGCACACTGAGGGAGAATTTAGCACGGCCAATGTAGCTAACCCGCACATCTTTGGACTTTGGGAAGAAACTGGAGCACCCGGAGGAAACCCACGCAGACACGGGGAGAAAGTGCAGACTCCACACAGACAGTGACCCAAGCCGGGAATCGAACCCGGGTCCCTGCCGCTGTGAGGCAGCAGTGCTAACCACTGTGCCACTCAATATTTATTGCATCAGGCTTTTATATATCACAGCTGATAATTGTACTCAAAAAGAGTTAAAATCCCCCAAACAATTTCAAACCTGCTTGAAAACTGCCCCCTGATCTCTCTGATTCCATATACATTCAACGGCTCTGCTTAAAGACACTGAAGCACTTCATTCATTGTAACCTCTCAGGCAGCAGGTGGGGGATGAAATATATTTCTGCCACTTAAGTTTCAACAGGAGCTACTTCTGGGTGATTCAGCATGAAAAGGGTTAATTGAAGAGGAAGGTGGCATAGTGTCACAGTGGTTAACACTGCTACCTCACGGTGCCAGGGACCCGGGTTCTATTCCCGGCTTGGGTCACTGTCTATGTGGAGTTTGCACATTTTCCCTGTGTCTGCATGGATTTCCTCCCACTGTCTGAAAGACGTGCTGGTTGGATGCATTGGCCGTGCTGTATTCTCCCTCAGTATACCCGAACAGGCGCCAGAGTGTGGCGACTAGGGGATTTTCACAGTAACTTCATTGCAGTGTTAATGTAAGCCTACTTGTGACACTAATAAATAAATATTAAACTTTAAAAGGCTGCATGGGCTGAGCTTGTCTTCCCTCGCAGTAAAGAATGTTCAGAGCTGATCTGATCTGAGATGTTCAGGAGGGTTTGACAGAGTGTAGAGAGTTTGATCGGTTGGATTGAGACCTGTCTGAGGGGGAAATATGCTTAAACTTAGAGATGGACAGTTTGGGGACGATGTTAAGAAGTGCTACTGCCAAGACTAGTGGAAATCTCAAAATCTCTCCATCCAGACCCCCCCAAAAAGCTCCTGATGCTGCGTGGGGGGAATAGGGGTGAGGGGCCGGGCTGGTATAGCTAAGTGTGAGCTCCAAACTGGTAAGTGTGAGGTGCCTATAGATAAATGTGAGCGGGATGTAGGTAAGTGTGAGGCGGATATACCTAAGTGTGAGCTGGATATAAATAAATGAGAGGGGACCTAGGGAAATGTGAGAGGGAGACAGAGATGTGTGAGGTGGATATTGATAACTGAGGGGTAGATATAGATTAGTGTGAGGGGATATAGATTAATGTGAAGGGTTACAGGGAAGTGTGAGGGGGATATTGTTAAGTGTGAGGGGTTATGGATAGGTGTGAGGGGGTTATAGATACATGTGAAGGGTATGTTTTTGTTAGTGTGAGAGGAATATTGGTAAGTGTGAGGGGTTACAGATCAGTCTGGGGGGGTTATAGATACAGTGTGAGGGGGATATAGATAGCTGTGAAGTGGATATAAATAGGAGTGAAAATGATATAGATAAGTATAATGTGGATATAGATAGGTGTGTGGTGGATGTAAGTAAATGTGAGGTGAAATAGAATTATCATCGAATCACTACAGTGCAGAAGGAGGCCATTTGGCCCATCGAGTCTGCGCCGACCACAATCCCACCCAGGCCCTATCCCCGTAACCCCACATATTTATGCTGCTAATATCCCTGACACTAGGGTCAATTTACCATGGCCAATCAACCTAACTCGTACATCTTTAGACTGTGGGGGGAAACCGGAGCACCTGAAGGAAACCCACGTAGACACGGGAAGAATGTGCAAACTCCACGCAGACAGTGACCCAAGGTCGGAATTGACCCGGGTCCCTGGCGCTGTGAGGCATCAGTGCTAACCATTGTGTCACTGTGTCACCCATAGACATAAGTGTGAGCTGGATATGGATAATGTTGTGTATTTATAGTGTTTATTGTGATTCTTTATCAGCTATATTGAACAGGACTCTTTAAGATAATGCTTGCATGACTCCCAACTATTTGAGTGGGCAACTGGGTAGAGCAGTCTGCAGCCTGTACTGAACACATCTCCTTAATAAAGTTCCTTAGTTTGTTGAACCTACATGGACCTCCTAGCCTCAATCCTGTGAACACCAACACAAAAACTGGCGATGAGGGAATCGAACAACATTTGCAGCCACTCAGAGCAAACAAAAAAAATCATCAAAAATTTCAAAGAAAAGAACTTTGAATGAAGTTCTCCACGTGCTTTGGCCAAAAGGAACTCGGTCACCATGAGTAACAATTACTCTACAGCAGCAACTCGAGCTGGGAGGAGTAATTAAAACAAACAAAAACAGACTGAAGCTCAGGCTGTGCCTTGTTTTAAAAGAGGAAAAGCAAGGTAGTGCTAAAATCCGTGGTGCACTGTGCACACCCGGGTCCTTCCGTAGGGAGAAAATGGCGGGAGATATGGACGTTGTGGTATCATTTAAGGAGAACACAGAGCAATGGAGCTTGCAAATGGATGGTTTGACTATTTTGTACAAGCTAAGAAGATAGCAGAGGACATAAAAGTTCTCACATTCCTGAGCATAATGGAGGGAAGCGTCTAACCTTCCCGGGAGTCTGGTGCAGCCGGCAAAGCTGGTAACAAAGATATAGTGGATATTTTGCAGGGCCACTATTCACCAAAACCTTTAGTCATTGCAGAAAGGTTTAGATTTCATAAGCGCCATCAAGAAGAGGGATAATCAATTGTGGAACTTGTGGTGGTACTGAAAAAGGTTGGCAGAATACTGTGAGTTCAGGGATGGTATTAAATGATACAATCCAAGATGGACTGGTCTGTGGAGTGAGGCGGTTCAAATGCAATTGCTACCGAAAGCAACTTAACTGTAAAGAAAGCCATGGAAGTTGCTGTTTCAATGGAGCTGGCAGCTAAAGAAGCTCAGCAGTTGAGTTCAAACACAAGGATTCACAAGATATCAACCGAAACCCAAATGCAAACATAGACCCGTACTCGCTATAGATGTGCAAAAACCAGACACTCAGCAGCAGATTGTTAGTGCAAAGATACCACGTGCAGTAACTGGAAAAAGGAGTCACCACAGTTCCTGATAATTGTGACACATAAAGGGTTATTTTGATCCAGAAAATTGTCATTTGGCATCACTTCAGTTCTGGCATTGTTCCAAAGAGCAATGGACCTAATCGTATGCGGGTTTATGGGAGTTCAGTGTTACCTGGATGACATCCTGGTTACTGGTAAAGATGAGGAAGAACTTCTTCGCAACCCGGATGCCACACTACAAAGATTAGAGGACTATGGATTGAGAGCCCCTAAGGACAAATGTGAATTTTTCCAGTCTTCAATCGAGTATGACATGTAATTGACGCCAAGGGCCTTCACAAGTCTTCCTCGAAGGTTAAAGTTGTTACCGAGGTACCGGCACCTTCGATCTTTCTCAGGATTACTAAATTACTGAGGAAAGTTTGTTCCAAATTTTAAAACCTTGCATAACCCACTGTGCCAAAATAAAAAGAGGAAGTGGATCAATGTGAGAAATGCAACCCAACAAGGTGCTGCTCAAGTCCGAAGTCCTGATACATTTTGATCCAAACCTACCCCTACAGTTAGCGTGTGACACATCACCCTCTGTTGCTGGAGTAGTGCTATCCCACATCACTCCTACAGGTGAAGAGAAACCCATTCTCTTTGCATCTAGAACATTGAGTAAAGCGGAAAGTAATGACATGCAAATCGAGAAAGAAGTTTTAGGAATTATATTTGGGATAAAATGGTTCTACCAAATCCTGCACGGAAGGGAATTCGCATTATTGATGGACCTTCATCCATTAATGGCAATTTTTGGACACCATAAAGAGATTCCAACACGGGCAGTAAGCAGAGATGGGCATTGCTGTTGTTGGCACACACGTATACTATCAAATATTGTCAGTCAAGCCTTCATGGTAACACAGATGGCCATTCCCGATGACCCTTACCAAATAGTTCATCAACGAGTAGCTTGAGCAGAAGCAGTGAACAAGTAGATAATACTCCTGTCACCTCAGGCCAAGTGAAGAAGTACACCCGAAGTGATCCAATGCTCTCTGAGATAGTGGACATAGCGCTTCGAGGCAAGACCTCAGGATTAAACCCTGATTTGAAGTCGTACTTCGCTAAAAGGTTTGCGTTATCTGTACAGGCAGGATGTCTCCTCTGGGGGAATGTGAGTTCTCATTCCACCACCATTAAGAAGATGAGTGTTGAACCAATAACATAAGTGCCATTGTGGAATTGTGAGAATGAAGGAGATAGTGAGAAGGTATTACCGGTGGTCAGGATGAGACTCTGAAATCGAGGAGAAGGCAGGGACATGTTCATCCTGCACAAAAGTGCAAAACCTGCCACCATTAGCACCGCTGCATCCATGGGATTGGACAGCAGAGGCTTGGCAATGGGCACACATTGATTAATAACTTTGACCTTCGAAGGAGACTTGTGAAGGTCCTTGGCATCGATTGCATGTCCCAGATATTTGATTGAAGACAGGGATCAGTGCTGGGACTGCAACTGTTCACAATATACATTAATCACTTGGAGGAAGGAAGCAAATGTACTGCAGCCAAATTTGCAGATGACACAAAAATAGGTGGAAAGGCAAGTTGCGACAACCAGTTTATGAAGAGATGTTGAGAGGTTAGGTAAGTGGGCAGAAAGTTGGCAAATGGAACATGATGTGGGAAAATGTGAAATTGTTCATTTTGGAAGGGAGAGCAAAAGAACAGAGAATTATTTAAATAGAGAAAAACTGCAGAAAGCTGCAACACAAAGGAACTTGGGGGTACTTGTGCATGAAACACAGAAAGCTTGATAAGTGTGAGGGGATATAGATAAGTGAGGGTGATATAGGTAAGTGTATGGTGAATATAGATAAGTGTGATGTGAATATACCTGTGAGGTGAATGTAGAGTGTGAATGGATGTAGATACGTGGGAGGAGGATACATGTAAACATGAGACAGATATGGATAAGTTTGAGGAGATATATTAAAGCATGAGGTAGTTATAGGTAAGTGTGAGGTGTATATAGATAAGTGTGAGGTGGATATAGGTAAGTGTCAGGGGGATATTGATAAGTGTGAGGTGGATATAGGTAAGTGTCAGGGGGATATTGATAAGTGTGAGGGTGATATGGGTAAAAGCGTCATGGATATAGGTAAGTGTGGGGGATATAGGTAAGTGTGAGGTGGATATAGGTAAGTGTGAGATGGATATAGGTAAGTATGGGGTGGATATAGGTAAGTGTGGGGGATATAGGTAAGTGTGGGGTGGATATAGGTAAGTGTGGGGTGGATATAGGTAAGTGTGAAGTAGATATAGGTAAGTGTGAGGTGGATATAGGCAAGTGTGGGGTGGATATAGGTAAGTGTAGGGTGGATATAGGTAAGTGTGGGGGATATAGGTAAGTGTGAGGTGGATATAGGTAAGTGTGAGGTGGATATAGGTAAGCGTGGGGTGGATATAGGTAAGTCTGAGGTGGATATAGGTAAGTGTGGGGTGGATATAGGTAAGTGTGGGGTAGATATAGGTAAGTGTGAGGTGGATATAGGTAAGTGTGAGGTGGATATAGGTAATTGTGAGGTGGATATAGGTAAGTGTGAGGTGAGTATAGACAACATGAGAGGATATAGGTGAGTGTGAACTAGATACCGATAAGTCTGATGTTGATATAAATAAGTGAAAGGTGAGAAATTATGCAAAAGCTGCATTGAATCTTTTTTTGATCGCCCGGGAGGACTGAACAGTCTTAGACTCCATAAGGAACTGATAGGCATGGAAAAGATGAAAAAAGAGAAAAGAGATTATGATATAAGGGAGAAAAGAATAGAAGAACCTGCTGGCGAGGTTAGATGAAGTAGCATCTATCCGAGGAAGCACCATTTGTGACTCCTCAGATACTGAAGCAGTCCATGTCCAAATGAATACCCAGGCTTGGACTAATAAGTGGCAAATAACATTCGTGCCATGTAAGTGCCAGGCAATGACCATCCCCAACAAGAGAGAATCTGACCATTATCCCTTGACATTCAATGGCATTACCATTGTTGAATCCGCCGCTATGTTCTGGGAATCACCATTGACCTGAAAATGAACTGGACCAACCTTATAAATACAGTGGTTACTAGAGCAGGTCAAAGGCTATGAATCCTGCAGCAAGTAACTCACCTCTTGACGAACCAAAGCCTATCCACCATCTATAAGGCACAAACCTGGAGTGTGATGGAATACTCTCCACTTGCCTGGATGAGTGCAGCACCAACAACACTCAAGAAGCTTGACACCATCCAGGATAAAGCAGCCCACTTGATTGGCACCCCTTCCAAAAACATTCAATTCCTCCACTATCAATAAACTGGCATCAGTATGTACCATCTACAAGATGCACTGCAGCACAGCACCAAGTCTCCTTAGGCAGCACCTTCCAAACCCACAAACTCCACCATTTAGAAGGACAAGGGTAGCAGATGTCTGGGAGCAGATGTCTGGGAACACCATCACCTGGAGGTTCCCCTCTGAGTCATCCACCATCCTGACTTGGAAATATATCGCTGTTCCTTCACTGTTGCTGGCTGAAAATCCTGCAACCCCTTCCGTAAGGGGAAGCACTGCAGGTGTACCTTCACCTCAGGGACTACAGTGGTTCTTGACCACCTTCTCAAGCGCAATTAGGGATGGACAATGAAAACAGGGCTAGCCAGCAACCCACACATCCCATAAATGGATTTTTAAAATGTGGAGTATTTGGTTGGATGGGCTCTTTCTCTGGTGGACATTCTGCCTGCAGCATTTCATTCAGTGCCTCAGATAGACAGCCATTTTGGGTTGACAGGCAATCCCAATCCATTGCGGCTTCCAATCGTTTTGGAACGAAATCACTAAAAGCCTCATGTAAAGTTTCAGTTTTCGCCCTCATCCTCAGTGTGTACACATTCCTGGCCAGGTTACTGCAATAAGTTTATTTTGGTAGATCCCAACCACGTCATGGAGTCTTAGCTAATGCCGTAGCCAAGTCTGGCTGAAGCACCTTGCAGAGCAGCCAGATGTCTGGGGGAGGGGATCAATGGGTAAGCCACACAATCTTTCTCCCCGGAGCGCAGGCCTGAGGAAATAAGGCTGGGCTGAATGAAGGGATCAGGTGGAAGTTTGAACCTTAATCGATGAATTAAACATGACAGAGAAGGAAAGTTATGTCAATTGATTTAAGGAGTGTGATTTTGGTTTCGGGTATCAACTTAAAACAATTGATTATTAACTGGAACACATTTATAGTGAGTCATTATCAGTTAATACTACACAGGAGCTGCTATTTTCTATAATTATACATAGTGGCTGCTGTTTCCTATGATGCTTAGGGATGCTGTTCCCTATAATATACATAGGGGCTGTTACTCCTTTGACTACATACAGGGCCTTCTATTGTCAACAATATACACAAGGTCAACAATTCTCTATAATTTATACTGGGGTTTCTATTCTCTGCATTGTGGTTGCTTCATATTAATGTGGCAATGGCCTGGGTTTGCTAATTGCTGGTGGCTAATGCAGCTCTGCTCCTCCTGTGAGAGTGTGCTGGGGCTGTGGTTGGGAGTGGCCGTGGTATCGCCTCGCATGTGTCTGTCGTCATGGTTTCGCTGTTTGCTCTTAACTTGAACAAACATAATATCTGGGAATTATTCACTGAGCAAACTTTTATTTGCTTATATTTCTTTCTAAAGTAATAAATAAAGTAATCGAGAAACGGAGAGAGAACGAGACTGACAGTAAGGAACTGAGAGACAGAAAGTGAGGGGAAGAGAGAGGAGCAGAGAAACAGTGAGGGGAAGAGGGACATCGATGGGGAGGGGGAGAGAGAAAGGGAAGCGGTCAGGGAAATAGAGAGGAGAGAGAAAGACATTGAAGGAAAAAGAGAGGAAAGAGGCAGTGAGGGGGAAAAAAATGGAAGAGAGGGAGAGGAAGGGGAGGAGAGAGGGTGAGTGAAATGGCGGAGAACGAGACTGAGTAAAATAAAGGAGAGAGACTGTGAGGAAAAGAAAGAGGCAGACAAGTAGAGAGAAATACGGAGACAGCTAGCAAGGGAGTAAAAGGAAGAGAGAGACTGCAAACAAAAGAAGAGAGATAGAGAAGGAAATTGAGAGGGAGAGAGATAAACAGGGTGAGGTGAGAGACACAAGAAAGAGATGCAAGGATAATGAGAGGAAGGTAAAACACTGATAAAGAGCGGTTGGCCAAGGTATTGAAACAAAGGGAGAGACGGAGAGTGTCCTTCCCTCATGAACTGTCACTTCTACCTTTGATGGACTGTCTTTCTCTCTCTCACAAACTCTTCCATTGTCTATGGTTGCCTACTTTTATTCTCTTCTATTTTCCAAAAATCTTTGAAGGCGGCAGGGCAAGTTGAGAAGACTGTTAAATAAATAGACTGCTCAATAAATAGAGGTATAGAGTACACGAGCTAAATCTTTATCAATCAATGTTTTAGCCTTGGCTGAAGTAACATGTGCAATTCTTGGCATCACACTTAAGAAAGAACATTACGGTCTCGAAGAGGGCGCAGAGAAGATTTACTGGAATGGCTGCAGGGATGAGGAACTTCAGTTATGTGAAGAGATTGGAGAAGCTGGGATTGTTTTCTTTAGAGCAAGCAGGTTAAGGGGGAATTCAATAGAGCTGTTCAAAAGCATGAAGGTTTTTGATAGAATAAATACGGGGAGGGGGTGAGGCTGCATGGTCCCTTTAAGGGGCGATCCTTCGTGGGCTATGTGACCAGGTCAGAGCCAATGGAGCACGAGCGTGCGAGTCTGAGCCAATCAGGAGCGAGGGCGATCAGTCCCAGGGCTGGAGGGTTTCAGTTGGAGTTAGAACATTGTTAGGAGTAGACCTGTATTATTTGTGCTATTGAACCCTCCATGTGTATGGTTCTTTTTGTTAATAAACCCCTTTAGTTAATCAATGCCACTTTGAGTCATCTCAAGTTATTACAGGAAGCAGAGGACGTGGGACAGGGGTGGCACGGTAGCACTGCTGCTTCACAGCGCCTGGGACCCCGGTTTGATTCCCGGCTTGGGTCACTGTCTGTGTGGAGTTTGCACGTTCTCCCCGTGTCTGTGTGGATTTCCTCCGGGTGTTCCGGTTTCCTCCCACAGTCTGAAAGACGTGCTGGTTAGGGTGCATTGACACAAACAGGCGCTGGACTGTAGCGACCAGGGGAATTTCACAGTAGATTCATTGCAGTGTTAATGTAAGCCTTCTGACTAATAAATAAACTTTACTTTTTAAAATAAAAACAGAAAATGCTGGAAAATCTCAGCAGGTCTGACAGCATCGAGGGGGAGAGAATAGAGCCAACATTTCGAGTCTGGATGACCCATCGACAGAGCTCCGGAACTCAAAGAGTTCTGACGAAGGGTCATCCAGACTCGGAACCTTGGCTCGGTTCTCTCCCCACAGATGCTGTCAGACCTGCTGAGATTTTCCAGCATTTTCTGTTTTTGTTTCAGATTCCAGCATCCACAGTATTTTGCTTTTATCCATGGGTTTAAACTAACTGGCCAAATCGGGAGAAGTTGCGGAGAATTTGTCTAAAGCAGGGACTTGTTGTGATCTGGAATGTATTGTCTGGAAAGGCAGTGGAAACAGATTCAACAGTAACTTTCAAAGGGATTTTCGAAGATGGGACATTTACAGGGTGATGGGGAAAGGGCAGGCAAGTGACAACAATTGGATCGTTTCTTGCAAGAGCCAGCACTGGTACGATGGATCGAATGGCCTCCTTCTGTGGTGTAAGATTCCACAATGCGTACTTTTTCCTTTCTCTGTTTCCCTCTTTGCTTCTCCTGCAGTTACATTCACTGTCTCTTACTTACCTTTCTCTCTGCGTCTGTATCTATCCCTCCTATCTCTTATTTAGTCTGTCCCTACTCATGAATTTCTGTGCCTCTGTCTTTCTCAAATTGAAGCAGGTTTTTTTGTCTTCAAATGGTTCAGCGTGTTTTCTCTCTTGGTTGCGAAATTAAAACTGAAGATCGATCGATGTTCTTTTTTTAATCCTAATGGGTTTTGGCATGTTCTTTTCCAGATCATTCCATGGCAGCAAAGACCGGAGGGTGTTTTCCTGGAAATGCCAGTGTGCTGATGGAAGATGGGGCGAGGAAGAGGGTGTCTGACCTCCAGCCCGGAGACCGGATACAGACTGTGGACCGCGAGGGTCAGATGATTTTCAGCACCTTCATGACCTTCCTGGATCGGGACCCCAGGGCGGTTAAGATATTCCACTTGCTCGAGACACAGAACCCTCCTGGGAGGCTCCTCCTGACCGCCGCACACTTGGTGTTTGTGGCAGACAACTTCACGTCAGACTTGGGGAAGTTCAGGCCCGCCTTTGCCAGCGACGTGAGGGTGGGGCAGTACGTGTACGTGGTGAACAATTCAGGCCAGCAGCCCGCGCGGGTGACCGGGGTCTCGTTGCGGACGGCCGTGGGTGCCTATGCCCCCTTGACCCAGCACGGCACGCTAGTCGTGAACGGCGTGCTGGCCTCCTGCTTCGCGGCGATCGACGGGCACGGGTTGGCACAGTTGGCCTTTGCCCCGCTGCGCCTCAGCTACCGACTGACCTCCATCTTCGGCTGGTGTCCGTCCCGCCAGGAGGGCGTGCACTGGTACTCCCAGCTCCTGTACCGACTGGGCAGGTTCCTCCTCAGCGCCGAGTACTTTCACCCATGGGGCGTGGCACAAGGCTGAGGCGGGCAGGGACTGAATCTTTACTGGGAGTGACCCGGGCACGCACGGAGGTCCAGGCTTGTCCCCGCGGGGCCCCCCCACCACCCCCTCCTCCTCCCCCTCTCCCGGGTGCACAGGGGTGAGACTGGGTGAGTCACACAGGTGCGAGGCTGGGCATTCTCTGCTTCTACAAGCCCAAGGACTCAAATCAGCAAAGGACGAGTGCCAAGGATGTGAGATGCCCCCTCTCTGTGCAGTCAAACACAGAGCTTGTTGATCATCAGTTAAAACAGGACAAGACACAGCTGGCCAGAGCTGGAATTTGCATAACCGGAGACAAAAACCCCAATCTTACTTGTCTCACCTCTGACTAAATTACACTGGATCCTCCTTCACATTGCAACCAGAGGAATCGAAACCTAAATGTCATCTTTAAGTGACACGGCGTTAGAAATAGTGGGAGATAATTGGACAAAGATGTGCAGACGCAATCTCAGACTTCATTTTAAAGTCATGCATTCTTCTGCCTATATATATATATTATTTTTCTCGTATTTCTGTTACAAATTGCCATGTGTCCATTTAGAATGAGAACTGTCTATGTAAACATGTCGTGCTGCAATTGCATCCCCTGGCCAGTCGGGGTGCTGCGGGCAGTTTTGCTTAATAGATGTGGACCTAGGAATTTATAATGGGATAAAGTGTGTGCAGATGTAAGATTATTAATATAATAGATGTATGTATATCAGAAGGTAACTGTTGTCGCAGAGTGGAGGCTTTAACAGGGTTAGCAAATCCAAAAGGGGTTCATCGCTTGAGTCCTCGAGTTTATTTAGCTGCTGAATCGATTTGATTAAAATCTTCCAAACCAGCGTCTCCACATTGTCAAACATTGAACTGGATGTGGAGGACGTAAAAATAATAAATCAGACTCTTGGTGCCTGCATTACAACGTTCCTCACACTCTGGGTAAAAGCTTCATTGGGTTGCCAGCTCTGGTTGGACGCATTCCTGGAGGTTTCATCATTTGAGTTCTTCCCTCCAACAGGGCTTCCCGCAACCCAATCCTTTCAGCATTAATAAACCAAAGTCTGCAGAGGAAAATTAAAATAAATACAATTTTCTTTCAGTGCCACTATGATTTTTTTTTGCTTGGGTGCTTATCTTGTGGAAGAGCCCCGGAGACTAGTCACTTCTATGAGACTCCAGGCTAATCTCGGAATGTTGGCCAGGCCTACTAAAGATTGACAATCGAAATTTACAAAGTGAAGTTTCAAGCATGAGATAAAGACCCTTCAGCTGGTTCCCCGCACAGACCACGAACGATTATTAGAATTATTAATCTGCCTCACCCCACCCAAGGTATCCATAACTTCTCCCTGGTTCCCCTATGAATCAAGCAAGGGTCGCACATGCCTTCTTAACTACCCCATTAACCTATCCTGCCATCTTCGGGGATCTGTGGACAAGTACACCAAGATCCCTCTGTTCCTCTGAGCTTCCTAGTATCTTGCCATTCATTGAGTACTCCCTTGTCTTGTTACTCCTTGCAAAGTGCATCACTACACACTTTTCAGGGTCAAGCTCCATCTGCCACTGATCTGCTCATCTGACCAACCCGCCTATATTTTCCTGCAACCTAGGAACTTCTTCCTCACTATTAACCACCTTGCCAATCTTAATTATCATCGTTCCCACTATTCTCATCTATACTGAGGTCCTTACATCCCTTCTGAATGGTTATCGGTGCAGTTCCATTTTGCCCCCTTGTTGCGTTATCTCTTGGTGGCTTGCTCCACCCCATGTCGATGGTGGGGGAATATACCTTTTCCTCCCAGTTTTCCCTGCATGCTTCTGAATTGGAAAAACCCAGGACGGGAACAGGAAATGGCTGGGCCCCTTTGGAGTTTGACACCGATCTTGCGAAAGGTTGGTGGAAATAAGGAGCGGATTTAACAACCCACCTGTCCCCAGGAAGGAAGTCTTTCCCTAAATCCCTCTCACATTCCCATCTCCCTCTCCACCACCCTCAGAAGCCTTTGGGAAACTCTGTTACCATACCGACCACCCCTGACCCCCAAACTCTCAATCATGCATGTTGCTTGTCAGAAGGTCCAGGGATGTTTAATACCTTTGTTCCATTAATTGAGACCTCAGGAATATACGATGAGGCCTTATTTGAATGAAAAGTTTCACTTCCTTCGCGGTTTTACCAACCTATCTCCAGAAATATTGAGCATGCTGGGAAATCCAAGGCCTCATGGGAATTCAGCCATTTTAATCAGGACGACTTTCCCAAATAAAAGTGGTAAAAGAGCAAATATATTTCTTAAAAATAAATGTTCTTCCCAATGCGAATGTTCAGGGCCTGACCCTCCGATATCTCCAAATCCACTTCAATACTAACCCTTGCAAGATCCCCTTGTGGAGACATTTGTGAGGCATATTGATTCCCTTTCCATGACAGAGGGACCTTCTAAGCAAAACCAGAACATGCTAGAAATACTCAGCAGGTCTGGCAGCCTCTGTGGAGAGAGAAACAGGGTTAATGTTTCAGGCCGATGACCCTTCAGAACTCTGCCAAAAGGCCATTGACCTGAAACGTTAATTCAGGTTTCTCTCTCCACAGATGTTGCCTGACCTGCTCAATCTTCTCCCGTTTTTATTTCAGATTTCCAGCAACTGCAGCATTTTGCTTTTGACTTCAGTGGCGTAGTCGCCAGAGTGGTAATCCAGTGATCCAGGGTAATGCTGAGGGGACCCGTGTTCAAATCCCACCACAGCAGATGGTGACATTTAAATTGGAATCAAAAGGCTAACGATCACCTTGTCCAAGAGTCATTAAAAACCCATCTGGTTCACTAATGCCCTTCAGGGAAGGGCATCTGCCATCCTAACCCGCTCATGTGACTCCAGATCTACAGCAATGTGATTCACTCTTAAAATGCCCTCTGAAATGGCCTAGTGAGATACTCAGTTCTGGGACACTTAGGGATGGGCAATAAATGCTGGCCCAGCCAGCGATGCCCACATCCCGAGAATGAATTTAAAAGTCCTTCTAAATATGTATTGAGTGAGCTATTTATTTGCCCTAATAAGTGATGGTCCACAATTCCACATACACACACCAAGCTGGGTGACAATCTCAATCACTTGTATCTGGTCAGTCAAATCAGAACAAGTCTCCCTGGGCCTGGTACATTGCATCGATTCCAACGCTGTACAGTATCCTTACAAAGAAGGGTTTTGCAAGCCTAATTGTCAGTAAGGCAGATAGATACCCTGTACCCTTAGCTCAGGAATACCACTCCCGGTCTGGAGTTGCCAGTTCAATCCCCATTCCTTGACATTATCTAGGCTGGCACTCCAGTGCCCGACTGAGGGATGCTGCCCTGTCACAGATGTTGTCTTTTCACCAAAGGTTTTAAGACGAGACCCATGTAGCTTGCTATTCGGGTAGATGTGAAAGTTCTTATTGACAATGTTGAAATACAAATAAGCAGAGAGAGTTCCAGTGTACCGCACAACCAAGACCACTGAGGTTGTTAGCTTTTGGTCTTGCTCTTCACATATTGCCTGCTGTGTCTGTTGTAGTAACAACAGTGACAATGCTTCAAACTTGAGGCATCGCTTTCTCAATGCTTGGTGGGGGGAGGGGGGGGGGTGGGTGGCCTGAAAGTAGCTACACAAGTGCAGATTGTTGCTGTTTTGAGATGTAAGGGGACATCTCCTGATGCAGGGGCTCAGAGTAAAGCATTGGTTGGGACTCAGATGAGGAGAACTCTTTCACTCAAAGGATTGAGAATCTTTGAACTGTGGATGCTCAGCCATTGCGTATAGTCAAGGCAGAGAGCAAGATATTTTTGGGCATGGAGGGGACTGTGTGATATAGTGCTGGAAGGTGGAGTTGAGGTAGATGGTCAGCCATCTTACTGATGACAAAGCAGGCTCGAGAGGCTGAAAGGCCTACTCCTGTTCCTATTTCTTATATTCATCCATTCAGCTTCAGGATAAACTTGCTGGAAGCAGCCATTTTGTGTTAGATTTCTCCTTCTGTGATGGGGGGGAAGCAGTGGATTGTGGGTAGATTTATAAAGTCCCAAGTGGAAAAGCCACAACATGGCTGCCTCCAGCCAGCGGGAGATAGAACAAGAGGAGGCAATGAGTTGACATCGTGAGGTGTCTTCCTTTGTGACGTTGAGGACGCAGGGACAAATGGGTGGAAGCTATGTCACTGCACAGTTCTCTACACTGTGGGCAGCAATTCAAAATGGGGATCTCGCCATTGCATTTTCTTGCTTATTACTGACCGTATGAGACATCTCTCCCGCTTCCTCCTCCCGATCGACTGCTAGTGCTATTCTGAGTCAGCGACGGGAAGGAGAACTTCAAAGGAGGACGTTTCCTCCCATCTTTTTTCCTCCCTCCCACCCCACAGAGAACCCGCTGTCCGTTTACCGTCAAGTCCAAGGGCAAAATTGACATGTGGGGCTGAAAGTAGGACTGAACATGGGACCGAGCATGTTCCTGAACACGGGGCTGCATGTGAGAGACTGAACACAAGACAGAACGCAGGATTAAATGCAGGATTAAGCATGTGGCTAAACACATGGCAAATGCAGGACTGAGCACGTGACTAAACACAGGATTGAACACAGGACTGAGCACATGACTAAACATGTGACTGAACACATGACCGAACCCAGGACACAGCGATGCTTGCCTGAGGCACCTTATAGAAATTAAATCTATATAATAAGTCTTTATTTACCGATCTATCCTTCCCCATGCTAAAGCTGATCTATTCATCCCCAAAGACTTATTGATTTTATTTGATATTTGAAAGAATATATATTTCCCTCAATTGCGATGGTTGAATTTAGTGTGAATTTACACACCAGCCCTTGTGTGTTACTCATAAGATTTATTTTTGTACCTGTGAATTGTAATATAGAATTGTAAAAGTTGGCTGTCGATATGAATTTTATTATATTATATATAGAACTACTATCAATCTGTAAAGTTTTAATTTAAAAGATTTTCAAGAACAAAGATATTTTTATCTTGCAATGTTATTCGGGAATCTCCTGTGACTTATCCTAACCTTCCCAATGTACTTTGTCTCTTCTATTTAATGAATTAAAACTATTAACTAATCGGTGACAAGACTGGTCTCGTGCTCTTGAGTTTGAGATGTTCACAACGGGAGGAGTTGGATGATGTGTGGAGGATAGCGGGGGCAGGATCACATCGAGACTGTTCAGACTGGGACTTTTTTCTCTGGAGCGTAGGAGGCTGAGGGGTGACCTTATAGAGGTCTATGAAATAATGAGGGGTACAGATCAGGTAGATAGTCAATAGCTTTTCCCAAAGATAGGGGAGTCTAAAACGAGAGGGCATAGGTTTAAGGTGAGAGGGGAGAGATACAAAAGTGTCCAGAGGGGCAATTTTTTCACACAGAGGGTGGTGATTGTCTGGAACAAGCTGCCAGAGGTAGTAGTAGAGGTGGGTACAAATTTGTCTTTTAAAAAGCATTTAGACAATTACATGGGTAAGATGGGTATAAAGGGATATGGGCCAAATGCGGGCAATTGGGACTAGCTTAGGGGTTTAAAAACAAGAGGGTGGCATGGACAAGTTGGGCCGAAGGGCCTGTTTCCATGCTGTAAACCTCTATGACTCTATGACATCAATCCTTTATGTAGTGGTGTTCCCAAGCAACTGATGTCCTTGTCCTTCTAGGTGGTAGAGGTTGTGGGTTTGGAAGGCGCTGCCTGAGGAGCCTTGGTAAGTTGCTGCAGTGCATCTTGTAGATGGTATACACTGCTGCTACTGAGCATGGGTGGTGGGGATCCCAAATCACACGAATTAAATTTATTTTATGAATAAATCTTAATTCGCTCGCAAATAATGTGAAGCTCCCCGACTGTGGGAGGGCAGAGCGGGGGGGGGGGATATAAAATCAAAACAGCTTATTATCATTGAAACCAGGACTGATGGAAGTAATATAAATTGCTTCATATTCTTGTTCATCAGTAGCTTTTGACTCTGATTGAGTTGTATGAGTGGCACAGAAGGCAACAACAGCACAAACCAATAACTGCAAGGAAGTGTGACAATTGAAACTTTGTATTTCACATTCCAAGAACCTGGCTCCCAGCGTGGTGACTCGCTCAACCAATTCCAGCAGCACTCTTGAGAGCTGAACTGTAACAATGCTTAAGTTCCCATTAGTGGGAGAGACGAGGACCCATGGACAAAGCCTCAGAGTAAAGGGACGACCCTTTAGAATTGAGACGAGGAGAAATCTTTTCAGCCAGAGGGTGGTGAATCTGTGGAATTCATTGCCACAGAAGGCTGTGGAGGCCAGATCTTTGAGTGTCTTCAAGACAGAGATAGATAGGTTCTTGTTTGGTAAGGGGATCAAAAGCTACAGGGAAAAAGTGGGAGAATGGGGTTGAGAAAATTATCAGCCATGATTGAATGGCGGAGAAGGCTTGATGGGCCGAATGGCCTAATTCTGCTCCTATGTCTTATGGTCCTATGGAATGGATGGGCTGCTGATCTAGTAGACAGTATGTACCACCCACAGGGTCGGGAAGGAGCCACTGGACCTCATTTCAGTCCTGCCTGATGGTCACACACCCATGCACCAGTCAACAAGATAGACATCAGGAAGAAAAGACCTGTTGGTATGTTTTTGAGCTAATGGTGGAGGGATTTATGATAATGAATGGATTGATAGGGTCGATCGGGAGAAACTGTTTCCTCTGGTGTGTGGGGGGAGTCCTGAGCAAGGGGGCAGAACCTTAAAATAAGAGCCAGGGTTGTCACGGGTGATGTCAGGAAGCACTTCTTCACACAGCGCATGAGTCACTCCAGGATTGCTGCTTCCAACCTCCACGGGGATTTTCACAATTACTTCATTGCAGTGTTAATGCAAGCCTACTTGTGACACTAATAAATAAACTTTAACTTTACTTTCTCCAAAGCACCACACCATTTCAAGCACTGATCGACCTGGGTGAAGAGACACCTCCCGATACAGGTCCTTACATCATCTTCAGCACAGAAACAGGCCATTCAGCCCTGGAGTGTTCAATGGTTCATTGTTCTGTGTTTGATTATGAGTGTCCTTATGACTAAGCGATGCTGCGTGCGGTTGATTAGTTAAGCCTGGTGAGCTGACTCGTCGCAAAGTCGAGCAAAGTTGTAGAAAAAGGGCTGAGTTAGAAGCGTGGAACAGGCCTTTTAAAGCACCGTGAATGAAACTTGTTACATACCGAGAAAATAGTGTCACCTGTGCTCACTGTGACTGATTAGTTACATCGGGCAACAGTGGTTAGCACTGCTGCCTCACAGCGCCAGGGACCCAGGTTCGATTCCCGGCTTGGGTCACTGTCTGTGCGGAGTTTGCACATTCTCCCTGTGTCTGCGTGGATTTCCTCCGGGTGCTCCGGTTTCCTCCCACAGTCCAAAGATGTGCGGGTTAGGTGGATTGGCCATGCTAAATTGCCCCTTAGTGTCAGGGGGACTAACTGGGGTTATGGGGTTAGGGCCTGGGTGGGATTGTGGTCGGTGCAGACTTGATGGGCCGAATGGCCTCCTTCTGCACTGTAGGGATCCTATGATTCTATGACTCAGGGAAAAAGAACAAAGTTGTAGAGTTGTTTTCGCTGGAAAGGCGGCGGCTAAGAGGGGATCTTATTGAAACATATAAGATGATTAGAGGTTTAGATAGGGTGGATAGTGATAGCCTTTTTCCTCTGATGGAGAAATCCAGCACGAGGGGGCATGGCTTTAAATTGAGGGGGGGTAGTTATAGAACCGATGTCAGGGGTAGGTTCTTTACCCAGAGGGTGGTGAGGGATTGGAATGCCCTGCCAGCATCAGTAGTAAATGCGCCTAGTTTGGGGGCGTTTAAGAGATCCGTAGATAGGTTCATGGACGAAAAGAAATTGGTTTAGGTTGGAGGGTCACAGTTTTTTTTTTAACTGGTCGGTGCAACATCGTGGGCCGAAGGGCCTGTTCTGCGCTGTAATGTTCTATGTTCTATGTTCTATGAATGGAAGGCAGAGTTAGAAGTGTGGAGCAGACACTATAAAGCATTGTGAATAAACCTATTTCATTGGGAAACCTGTCATCTTTGCTTGGATATGAGATATAAAATGTACAACAGGTCCAGTGGTACTTATGCTGTGTGTGAGCCTTCACCTACCTTACTACATGCCACCCTATCCATATATCCTGATACTCCTCTCTCCCTCATGTACTCAGCTAGCTTTCTCTTAAATGCATCATCATAGGCCTTGACTACGCTCTCTGGTAGTAAATTCCACATTTTAATTATAGTCTGGATACAGAAGTTACTCCTGAGTAACACATCTGAAAGGTGTTGAACTCGGGAAGAGGTAGGGGAGAGGGAGGGGAAGGAGTGTTGGGGTTGGGGGTGGTGGTGGGGGCAGGGGCGCTTGTTGTGGTGAAAGAATGTGTCCTGATCACAATTCTGTGGCAGGCAGGCAGATGGGAGATTCAAGACCTTGTGATGCCAACCAAGATGGGAGATTCAAGACCAGGTTGTGATGCCAACCAAGGTCAAGCAGGCCATCCAGGTTCAGTATTGGCACTCACACACGAGAACGCTTGATGAAGCAAGATGCCTGGTAAGGGACAATAATGTCCTTCGGGAATAGCAATGTGGGGAGTTGGGTGGGAGGAAGGAGGAGGATTGGAGGGAAAGGTTGATGTGACAAATTTGATTGAGAATTTCTAACAGGGTTGGACAGACCAGATGCAGAAAGGGTGTTTTCCTTGGTCGGGGGTTGGTGGTGGGGGGAGGTCTAGAACCAGGGGACAGTCTCAGGATACGAGGTACACCATTTCGGACTAAGATGAGGAAATATTTCTTCACCCAAAGAGTGGTGAGCCTGTGGAATTCATTACCACAGGAAGTAGTTGATGCCAAAACATTGAATGTATTCGAAAGGCGGCTGGATATAGCACTTGGGGCGAATGGGATCAAAGGTTATGGGGAGCAAGCAAGATTAGGCTATTGAGTTGGACGATCAGCCATGATCATAATGAATGGCGGTGCAGGCTCGATGGGCCGAATAGCCTCTCCCTGATCCTACCTTCTATGTTTCGATGTTTCTACGTTTCTATATTCCTTCCCCGCCACTTCAGCAATTCTTCACGTTATGAGCCAGTGATGTTTTCCTTTCGTGAGTTTCCATCTGCAGAATCGAGGTACTGAAGCATGTGTTAGACACAGATTAGGGGCTGGCTTGATGACCCAGTTTGATGACTGCACTTCCGCATTCCCTCCATTCCCTCTCCTCTTCCCTCCTCCCTCACCTCCCCTAATTCCTCCGCTCCACCCACTTCCAATTCTCTGAAACGGAGAGATTTATCTGCCTGTGATGGTTCCCTAGAAGGGTAGTTAAAACTCTTACTGTGTTCACACCAGTCCAACGCCGGCATCTCCACATCATCCCTAGAAGGTAGCCAACTCTGACTGGGAATAATCCTGGAGGTGTCATCACAGGACATACTTCCTTCAATTTCCCCAGACCACCACCTAGTCACTATCCAACTTGTTCAATGGCCCAGTACAGCCTCCCCACACATGAGCAAACAGTGAATGGGCTCTTCAGTAACTTAATTGGGTGACATTTAACCAATCAAAATCGAAACAACTCTCTTCCTTTCGCCAATACTTTTTCTAACTATTCAACAAAAACATTGAAAAAAAAATGATTCTCTTTCCTCCCCGGGAGCCGTGTCTGGGAAATTCAACTCCACTTCCTGGAAAATTCAGTCTGGTCCTGGAGAGTTGGCAACCCCACTTCCCCATAAGGTTGCCAACTTTGCCTGCTCAGGTTAGCCATACTCCTGGAGACTATATCACATGACCCTGTATCTAAGGAACGATGTGCTGGCCTTGGAGAGGGTCCAGAGGAGGTTCACGAAAATATCCCGGGAATAAAAACTTGATGTATGAGGAACATTTGAGGACTCTGGGTTTGTACTCAATGGGGGGGAGATCTCATTGAAACTTACAGAATACTGAAAGGCCTGGATAGAGTGGACGTGGAAAGATGTTTCCATTGGTAGGAGAGACTAGGATCTGAGGGCACAGCCTCAGAGGAAAGGTATGACCCTTTAGAACTGAGATGAGGAGGAATTTGTTCAGCCAGAGTGTGATGAATCTGTGGAATTCATTGCCACAGAAAGCTGTGGAGGCCAGGTCATTGAGTGTCTTTAAGACAGAGATAGATAGGTTCTTGATTCAAGAACTAGAGGACACAGCCTCAAAATAAGGGGGATTCAGTTTAGGACAGAGTTGAGGAGGAACTTCTTCTCTCAGAGGGTAGTGAATCTCTGGAATTCTCTGCCCATTGAAGCAGTGGAGGCTACCCCGTTAAATATGTTTAAGTCACAGGTAGATAGATTTCTGATCAATAAGGGAATTAAGCGTTATGGGGAGCGGGCGGGTAAACGGAACTATCAGATCAGCCATGATCTTATTGAATGGCGGGGCAGGCTCGAGGGGCTAGATGGCCTACTCCTGCTCCTATTTCTTATGTTCTTACTGATTGGGGAAAAAGCAGGAGAATGGAGTTGAGAAACATATCAGCCATGACTGAACGGCGGAACAGACTCCGATGGGCTGAATGGCTAATTCTGCTCCTACATCTTATGATCTTATGGACCTCTTGCCTCCAACTTCCCTGCTCAGTCAAACATCATCTAATATTTTTGGAGACAGTGGGTAAATGTGTGCAAAGAGAACAAACGTTAAAAAAAAGGTTTTGTTTTAATGGCCCTATGATTTTTTTTGCCCTGGATTTTGTTCCCAACAGCGTTAGCCTTCGATTCCTGAAGACTCCAGGGCAATTCTGGAGGAGGTGGCAACCCCAACTTCCCCTCCACTGGCGACATGCTCGGGAGCTGGTAGTAAGTCCTTTATCTCCTCTCCATCCACCGTGGGTTCCTGCACTGGTTCCGAGCTGGGGCACAGGTTGGAGAAAGGGAAGAACTTAATGCACAGATACCTCTGCAGTGCCGACGGCAACTGATAAACATCGGTTAAGTCTTTCAGCTGATGACGGTGATGACCTTCCAGCCGAGATTTGAAACCAGGAAAGTGTGCCACCAGCCCCCGCTCCTCCGATGTCCCTGAAATTTAACACGCAGAACACATTTTCACCTAATTGAGCTTGCAACAATCATCAACATCCAACAAGGTCTGTCTGTATTTACACAGCATCTAGACTATACACAGACAATAAATTTATTCCGATGAGATTAAATTCCTGCTATTCTGAGCCTACAAAGTCCCTTAATGTTTTTCTTCATCCCCAAGCTTATAGAACTGAATCTCCCCAGAGCCCATTTTCCTCAACCCAACTGCTGCCTTCAGAGTGAGTGGGAGAAACCTGACCCTCTGAGGATCAGTGATGAGTAAACGAGTGAAAAAAATAAACGGAACTGGATAATATTCAACATGCTGAGAGTCATTTTGGGTCCAAATGGACAAATTGGTGGGAAGCGAGCAGTCACGGAGGATCAGAGAGAGGGTTAGGGGTCTACGTACTGAAATCATTATAGAATTATAGGCCAGTTATAGAGGTCTATAAAATAATGAGGGGCATTAATCAGTTAGATAGTCAACATCTTTTCCCAAAGGTAGGGGAGTCTAAAACTAGAGGGCATAGATTTAAGGTGAGAGGGGAGAGATACAAAAGGGTCCACAGGGGCAACTTTTTCACACAGAGTTGGTGAATATCTGGAACACCAGAGGTAGTAGTAGAGGCGGGTACAATTTTGTCTTTTTATAGGTGTTTTGACAGTTACATGGGTAAGATGGGTATAGAGGGATATAGGCAACTGGGATTGACTTAGTGGTTAAAAACTGGGCGACATGGATAAGTTGGGCCGAAGGGCCTGTTTCCATGCTGTAAATCTCTGTGACTCTATGACTCTAATCCCTACAGTGGAGAAGGAGGCAACTAAAAAAATATTTTTTTTACTGCATCCTTAAAGTTACAAAGCCAATGCTCAGAGTGGACCGGACAATCCCAAATCCATTCCTTGCTTGCCCCAAAAACCAAATTCAAAATCCAATTGAATCCAATTCAAGGTCCCCAACAAGAGAGACAAACAAGATCCAAGCTGACAAGATGAGGCATTGCACCCCATCTTGGGCTTGCTCTGACGCTTGGTCTTAGCCAAGAAGAAGGCCATTTGGCCCATCGAATCTGCACCGACTCTCTGACAAAGCATCTTACCTAGGCCCATCCCCACCCTAACCTACAACCACACATATTTACCCCGCTAATCCCCCTAACCTACACATTTTGGACATTAAGGGACAACTTAGCATGGCCAATCCACCTAACCTGCACATCTTTGGACTGTGGGAGGAAACCGGAGCACCTGGAGACACGGGAAGAACAGTCACAGTCACCCAAGGCAGAAATTGAACCCGGTTCCTTGGCACTGTGAAGCAGCAGTGTTAACCACTGTGCTACCATGCCTTATATAAATCATTAAATAGACGTGGACAGGTACCACTTAAAAAGCTAATAGGAAATTAACTCGCGGGACTGCATGGAGAGAGCGGTGGAATGTGGCTGACTGGATTGTTCGATGGAGAGTTGGCAGAGACTTAATGGAATGGCTGAATAGCTTCCTTCTCTGCTGCAAATGGCTCCTTGGATCTAATGTTCACCTTTCTCTCAAAGGGAATGCTGGAAGATAAATTGGAGGAAGTTATGTTCCAACTGTACAAAGTTCTGGTTAAAACCACATCTGGAGTAATTGGGGAGATGATGCTGTAGTGGTAATATCACTAGACTATTCCTTATTTGAGGAAGGATATAAATGCTATGGAAGCAATTCAGAGACGGTTTATTAGACCAATATCTGGAACAGGTGGGTTGGTTACCTCATGAGGACAGGTGAGACTTATATCCGCTGGAGTTTAGACGAGTAAGAGGTGACTTGATTGAAACGTAAGATCCTGAGGGGTATTGATGGATGTGGAGAGGATGTTTCCTCTAATGGGAGAATCTAGAACTGGGGGGGGTCACTGTTTAAAAATAGAGTCACGCATCTAAGACAGAAATGAAAGAATATGTTTCGCTCAGAAGGTGGTCAACCTCCGGAACTCAGGTTGGCAGTGCCTGAGACGGGCTCTCTGGGAAGCCCCAGTGGGCGGAGCGGTTTCCCCTTATGTGTGGTAGCACAGACATCCTGATGCCTGTGAGGAGGGAAGCATCCACTCACATGTCTCCACTCACATTGTCTGTACCTTTAAGACTTGATTAGCTGTATTAGCATTGATTAGCTTGATTAGCATTCCAATCATTATTCTGTAAATTGAGTTTGTGTCTCTGTATGTCCTGCTTGTGAGCACATCTCCCACTCCACCTGATGAAGGAGCAGCGCTCCGAAAGCTAGTGGCATTTGCTACCAAATAAACTTGTTGGACTTTAACCTGGTGTTGTGAGACTTCTTACTGTGTTTTCCCAAGCCCTGCAGACATTTCCCATTCAGATATCTATTCAATTCCCTTTGGAAAGTCACTATTAAGCCCGATTCCACCACCGTTTCAGGCAGCGCCTTCCAGATCATTACATGCTGTGTAAACAAATAATCACCGCCCTCCGCCCCCCCCCTCGCACCCCCCACCAAACACCCCCCTCCCTCCCTGCCCCGTGACCACTGCTTTTGGGTGGCACGGTGGCACAGTGGTTAGCACTGCTGCCTCACAGCGCCAAGGACCTGGGTTCGATTCCTGGCTTGGATCAGTGTCTGTGTGGAGTCTGCATGTTCTCCCCATGTCTTCATGGGTTTCCTCCGGGTGGTCCGGTTTCCTCCCACAGTTCGAAAGACGTGCTGGTTAGGGGCATTGGCCATGCTAAATTCTCTGTCAGTGTACCCGAACAGGCACCGGAGTATGGTGACTCAGGGATTTTCACAGTAACTTCATTGCAGTGTTAATGTAAGCCTACTTGTGATGCCAATAAAATTAACTTTACACAATGATATTAAATCTACATTACTGATTCTCCTGCCTGTGGAGTCAGTTTCTCCTTATCTTCTTTTATCACAAACCCTTCCTAAAATTGAAGGCAGCAATTAAATCTCTCCTTCACCTTCTCAGCTCCAAGGAGAATAATCCCAGCTCCTCTGATTCCTCTGTGGGTGACTGAAGTCACTGGTAATTGGATAGATAATGAATAGAAACGTTGAGGGAACATTCAATAAAACCTTAGAACATTCCGGCAGCTGTCTACGGTTAAGCACATTTTGAGTAGCTTTGTAAGTCTTCCAAAGGCACTCGTTTTAAAATGGAAGGGTTTTGAAATGTGTTGTGACACTGACTGCTGCTAGCGAGCAAGGTCACTGTGTCTGTCCTTGTTAATATATGGGATCGGCTTGTTTCAGCAGTGGCAGTATTCGGAACGCTACAACTGAACTCAGCAAACCGAGGCCTTGAAGGAGATTTAAAGTCAGAGGCACATTAAAACTGTACCAGGCCATTCAGCCCTGTCCTTGCTGTCTCACCGTTCAGTTGGACCATGGCTGATCTGCATCCATTCACCCGCTTTGATTCCCTCATCCATCACACCTTAACCCAGCAAACTGGGCAAGTATGCACCAGGCAAGCACCAAGCTTGTTCCACCTCGCCAACGGCAACTGAACGCAACAATCCAAGGCAAAGGAAAGTCGGTTTGAGACTTTCAGGCAAAGCTCAAGCTATTCACCGAGCCACGATGGCGGAGAATGAGGCCATTTAGCCAGTCAGCTCTGTGCTGGCCCTCTGTAGAGCAAATCAGTCATTCGACACCAAGAAGCATAGGAACAGAAGAGGCCATTCAGCCTTTCTAGCCTGTTCTGCCCATTCAATGAGACCATAAATACACCTGCCTAACAAAAACCTACCAATCTCAGTTTGGAACCTCTCAGTTCACCCCCAGCCTCAACTCTGTCTGTGGGGAGGGGCAGGGTGGGGCAGAAGTCTGGATTTCCACTCGACCTTCTGTGTCCAGATCACCAACAAGCTGTCCTGGTCCCCCCCATGCCGACACTATAGTTAAAGTCCACCAACGCCTCTACCTTCTCAGAAGACTAAGGAAATTTAGCATGTCAGCTACGACTCTCACCAACTTTTACAGATGCACCATAGAAAGCATTCTTTCTAGTTGTATCACAGCCTGGTATGGCTCCTGCTCTGCTCAAGACCGCAAGGAACTACAAAATGTCGTGAATGTAGCCCAGTCCATCACGCAAACCAGCCTCCCATCCATTGACTCTGTCTACACTTCCCACTGCCTCAGAAAAGCAGCCAGCATAACTAAGGACCCCACACACCCTGGACATTCTCTCTTCCACCTTCTTCCGTTGGGAAAAAGAAACAAAGGTCTGCGATCACGTACCAACCAACTCAAGAATGGCTCCTTCCCTGCTGCCATCAGACTTTTGAATGGACCTACCTTGCATTAAATTGATCTTTCTCTACACCCTAGCTATGACTGTAACACTACACTCTCTGGTTTCCTTCTCTATGAACGGTATGCTTTGTCTGTATAGCACACAAGAAACAATACTTTTCACTGTATGTTAATACATGTGACAATAAATCAAATCAAATCAAATCAAGAAGTGCTTCCTGACATCACCTGTGACCACTCTGGCTCTTATTTTAAGGTTCTGCCCCCTTGTTCAGGACTCCCCCCAACACCAGAGGAAATAGTTTCTCCCAATTGACCCTATCAATCCATTCATCATCGTAAATCCCTCCACCAGCAACCCAAAAACATACCAACAGGTCTTTTCTCCCTGATGTCTAGCTTGTTGGCTGCTGCATGTGTGTGACCATCAGGCAGAAATGAGGTCCCATGGCTTCTACCCGACCCCTGTGGGTGGTACATACTGTCCACTTGATCAGCAGCCCATCCACCTTAATCATTCAGTCTGTCTACCACCAATGCTCAGTGTCAGCAGTGTGCGAATCATCGACAAGATCACTGCAGCAACTCCCCAAGTATCCTTAGGCAGCGCCTTCCAAACCCACAACTTCTACCACCTAGAAAGACAAGAACACCAGTTGCATGGGAGTACCACCACCTGGAGGTTCCCCTTCCAGTCACCATCCTGGCTTGGAAATATATTTGGTATTCGTTCGTGGGACATGGGCATCGCTGGCTGGCCAGCATTTATTGCCCCATCCTTAGCCGTGCTTGAACTGAGTGTCTTGCTTGGCCATTTCAGAGGGCAGCTGAGAATCAACCACATTGCTGCGGCTCTGGAGTCACATGCAGGCCAGACCGGGTAAGGACGGCAGATTTCCTTCCCTAGGGATGTTAATGAACCAGATGAGTTTTTCCGACAATCAACAATGGTTTCATGGTCATCAGTAGATTCTTAATTCCAAATAATTTTCATTGAATTCAAATTCCACCATCTGCTACGGTGGGATTCGAACCCGGGTCCCCAGAACATTAGCTGAGTTTCTGATTAATAATCTAGCAATAATACCGCTGGGCTATCACCTCCCATACATCGCTGATCCTTCACTGTTTGTTGGTCAAAATCCTGGAACTCCCTCCCTAACAGCACTGTGGGAGTGCCTACACCTGAGTGCTGAGGTTCAAGAAAATGTCTCACCACCACTAATAAATGCTGGGCAATGTAAGATGCCAACTCTATCAATGCCACGTGAGTAAAATGGCAGGAGAGGTGTTGACACAAAAGGGAATGTATCTCAGGGAGAGTCATATGAAGATGGAGAAATGTCCAATCAAGGTCCTTTTTCTAAGCTTTCTGAACACGTGTGTAATAACTCAGGAAGTCCAACTGGAAAGGAATATAGTTTATTACAGAATGCAAAGTAAAATCACTACCATGGTCCCTGCCTGAGACTGGAGTTCAGCAGGCCCAGTCCTGGATCTAAAACAAAAACAGAAAATGCTGGAAAATCTCAACAGGTCTGACAGCATCTGTGGAGAGAGAGAATTTTTAAAACTATATTCATTCGTGGGACATGAGTGTCGCTGGCCAGCCAGCATGTATTGCCCATCCCTAGTTGCCCAAGGGCAGTTATGAGTCAACCACATTGCTGTGGCTCTGGAGTCACATGTAGGCCAGACTGGGTAAGAACGGCAGATTTCCTTCCCTAAAGGACATTAGTGAACCAGATAGGTTTTTCCGACAATCAACAATGGTTTCATGGTCATTGGTAAATTCTTCATTACAGATATTTTTTATTGAATTCAAATTCCACCATCTGCCGTGGCGGGATTCGAGCTCGGGTCTGCAGAACATTAGCTGAGTTCCTGAATTAATAGACTGGTGATAACACCACTAGGCCATTGCCTTCCCCAAGGAGCCGACGTTTCAAGTCTGGATGAACCCCGATCCCTGTAAAAGGTTCAGATGATGAGTTCTAGCTGGACAGGCCACTGTCTGTTACCAGGGGAACTCGTGCTAAACCAATCTACGCAGGGAGATCAATCAGTGATTCCTCATGGACCTCGTGGGGGGGTTAGCACAACATAAAACGGTTCATTATTTTCTGTAAAAAATTGACACTTTTTCTATTGACAACTGGAAGCTTATCAATCAAAATGAATTTAACAGCGTGCATTTATACAGCGCTTTTGACATGGCAAAATATCCCAGTGCCCATCCTAGGAGCACTAGTAAACAAACACTGAACCATCCAAAGAGATATGAGGCAAAAACATGATCAAAGAGGTAGGTTGTAAGAAGCTTCTTAAAGGTGGAAGGAGAGAGAAATGGTGGGGTGGGGAGCTTTAGCATGGCCAATCAACCTAACCCACACATCTTTCAGGCTGTGGGAGGAAACTGGAGCACCCGGAGGAAACCCATGCAGACATGGGGAGAATGTGCAAACTCCACACAGTCACCTGAGGCCGGGAATTGAACCGGGGTCCCTGGCGCAATCTTGCCGTGGCATTGACCTTCTCTGACTAATAGAGTTTAACATGACGTACCAGAAATGGGGCAATGCCATCTATTTTAAACGGTGTTTTGGTGCAATAACAGGCGGGATTTTCCAGGCCCATCCGGCCGCCGCTGGAATAATCCGGTCCCGTCGAAGGTCAATGACTGTTTGTCTGGGTCGGTGAATTTTCGGCAGTGGGTCCACCGCCACAAGGCCGTAAAATCCCAGCCAATGTTTCTGCTCCTGTGCAGTTTGGGTCTTGGCTGTAAAACCTCTCGTCAAATTTTTTTAAACTCGTAAAAGAATGATAATGATGTACTGTTGTGTTTATGAGGTAACGCTGTCCATAAAATGTTTATAGCATGAAAAGAAAGTTGCAGCAGCTGCACAAATACACGTAGTGTCAATCTGCAATATCCCAACAACTGGAGTGGGCGAATGGGGAGGGCTGTGGGTGGGGAGAATGGGAGTGGGGGAGTGGGTGGATGTGGACAAGTGTGAGGGGATGTAGAAGGGTGGGGTGGAGTTGTGGAGAGGTGTGGGGGAAATGGAGGTGTGGGGGGCAGAGTGTGAAAGGTTGGGGGTGCAAGTGTGGGGATGTGGGATGGATGGAGCAACTGCGTGGGAGGGTGGGGGAATGTGGATAGATCATAGATCATAGGATCCTACAGTGCAAACGGAGGCCATTCAGCCCATCGAGTCTGCACCGACCACAATCCCACCCAGGCCCGATCCCCATAACCCTAGCTAGTCCCCCTGACACGAAGGGGCAATTTAGCATGGCCAATCAACCTAACCAGCACATCTTTGGAATGTGGGAGGAAACCGGAGCTCTTAGAGGAAACCCACGCAGACACGGGGAGAATGTGCAAACTCTGCGCAGGCAGTGACCCGAGCTGGGAATTGGACCCGGGTCACTGGTGCTGTGAGGCAGCAGTGCTAACCACTGCGCCACTGTGCTGCCCTAGGGTGGGGGAAGGGTGTGGAGGGAGGGTTGGGGGTGGAGGGGTGGGTGAGGGAGGTGTGGGGCGGTGGAGTTTTGCTGGGATGAGGTGTGGATGAGTGGAAGGGGGTGGGGTGGATTTGCTGGGACAGTTGGGGTGGGTGGGGGAGGTGTGGGGGGTGTGGGAGGTGGAGGTGTGAGGGGTGGGGTGTGTTGGGGTGGGAGGGGTGGTGTTCTAGGGGGTGGGGTGTGGATGGGTGGGTGGGGAATGATGGAAGAACTGCCCACGTAGTGACACTGAAGACGTATTTGTGAAAGTTTTCTCCCTTCAAAGTTTCAGGTAGAAAGAAAGACTTGCATTACTCTAGCGCCTCTCATCACCTCAGAATAGCTAAAGGGATTTTACAGCCAATTAACTACTTTTCAAGTATTGCTGGAAAAACAAGTCACACCACCAAAGATTTCTGTCTGGCCCTCATCAGGACAAATACAAGAATACCAAACTTCAAAGGGAGGAACAATTTAAACTGCACGAGAAAAGGGCACTGATTGGTTGATAAGTAGGTTTTGATTGGTCAAGGTGTTGCCATGGAGAATGCACCAGAGAATAATTGTCTCCCACACTTTCTTTAATTCAGAAAAGGCACGCTGCCTGGACAGGTTCCTTTTGTATGCAAAGCACAGGTCCCTGATTATGAATGGATGTTGTTTCTAGAAAGTGTAAGTGAGCCGCACTGTATGAATTGTTGCTCCCTTTGAAAGCTGAATACAAGAGGAAAAGCTTCAACAGGGTATCGCTGCTTTCAGTAATACTTGCGCTCTTTGTTACCAAGCAACCATCTGTCGACTCTTAAACCAAAAGGTGTGGAGGGTTGGGGTTGGGACCAGATTTCTTTATTTATTTTTCTTCCCCCCCCCCCCCACTCTTTCTCTCTATTTTATCCCCCTTTCCTCACCTTTCCTCTCCCTTTTCTTCCCTTTTCTCAATTTTACCTCTCTCCCACTCCCACCCATCTCCCCCCATTCCCCCCACATCTCCATCTGTCACAGTTTACCCTCTGATTTCAGATTCTCTGCCGATTGGCCATTCACACCTTCTATTCTCTCTATGGGCTGCCATTAGCAGCCTTTCCACTGGTTTCTGTGGCTCTGACTCATCTTTCATTCCCTCCCCCTGCAGTATAAATATCTCCCACTTTCTCTGCCTTATAGCTTTGACAAAGAGTCGTCTGGACTCGAAACGTCAGCTCTTTTCTCTCCTTACAGATGCTGCCAGACCTGCTGAGATTTTCCAGCATTTTCTCTTTTGGTTTCAGATTCCAGCACCCGCAGTAATTTGCTTTTATCTGTAGACTCTAGAAATGGAATCACCGTTGTAATGTGAAAATCCAGCAACCAATTTATGTGCAGCAAGCTCCCGTAAACAGCAAGAAGATCGCGATCTCGTTCATTGTCATTGTTCGAAGGGTAAATATTTTCTAACACACCAGGAGGAACCCTCATCGCTTTTCTTTGAGATGGTGCCATGTATAACTGGAAGGGCCCAGGGGTATCTATCGCCCTTACCTCAGAGTCAGAATGTCATGTGTTCATGTCTACCCCATCCGGATGAACAAAGAACAGTACAGTACAGGAACAGGCCCTTCGGCCCACCAAGTCTGTGCCGACAGGGCGGCACGGTGGCACAGTGGTTAGCACTGCTGCATCACAGCGCCAGGGACTCGGGTTCAATTCCCGGCTTGGGTCTATGTGGAGTTTGCACGTTCTCCCCGTGTCTGCGTGGGTTTCCTCCGGGTGCTCCGGTTTCCTCCCACAGTCTAAAGATGTGCGGGCTAGGTGCATTGGCCATGCCTAAATTATCCCTTTCTGTCCCAGGATGCATAGGTTAAAGGGATTAGCGGTGTAAATATGTGGGGTTACGGGGATAGGGCCTGGGTGGGATTGTTGTCAGTGCAATCCCAATGGGCCAAATGGCCTCTTTCTGCACTGTAGGGATTCTATGGGGGTTCTATGACACAGATGCCTCCCTAATCTAATATTTTCTTGCCACTACGTGGTCCATATCCCTCTATTCGCTGCCTATTCATGTATCTATCCAGATGCCTCTTGAACATTGTTACAGAATCCACTTCCACCACCTCCCCCGGCAGCATGTTCCAGACATTCACCACCCTCTGTGTGAAAAACCTGCCCCTTACATCTCTTTTAAACTCCCCCCTCCTCTCACTTGCAACCTACGCCCCTGAAAAATTGACCCTTCGACCCTGGGAAAAAGACTCTGACTGTCCACTCTATCCAAGCCTGTCACAATCTTGTAAACCTCTATCAGATTCCCCCTCATCCTCCGATGCTCCAAGTTTATCCAACTGTTCTTCATAGCCCATCTCCTCCAAACCAGGCAACATCCTGGTAAATCTCTTCTGCACCCTTTCCAATGCATCAACATCCTTCCAGTGGTGTGGCGACCAGAATTGTATGCAATACTCAAAATGTGGCCTAACCAAAGTCTTATACAGCTGCAACATGGTTTTTCAATTCCTATACTAAAAATGATCCAACAATATCATAGAATTATCATAGAAACCCTACAGTGCAGAAGGAGGCCATTCGGCCCATCGAGTCTGCACCGACCACAATCCCACCCAGGCCCTACCCACATATTTTACCTGCTAATCCCTCTAACCTATGCATCTCTGGACTCTAAGGGGCAATTTTTTTTTTTTAACCTGGCCAATCAACCTAACCTGCACATCTTTGGACTGTGGGAGGAAACCGGAGCACCCGGAGGAAACCCACGCAGACACGAGGAGAATGTGCAAACTCCACACAGACGGTGACCCGAGCCGGGAATCGAACCTGGGACCCTGGAGCTGTGAAGCAGCAGTGCTAACCACTGTGCTACCGTGCCGCCTATTTTGTTGAATTATTATTAGGGCGGGCACGGTGGCACAGTGGTTAGCACTGCCGTCTCACAATGCCAGGAACCCAGGTTCGATTCCTGGCTTGGGTCGCTCACTGTCTGTGCGGAGTCTGCACATTCTCCCTATGTCTGCGTGGGTTTCCTCCAGGTGCTCCGGTTTCCACCTGCAGTCTGAAAGACGTGCTGGTTAGGGTGCATTGCCCTTGCTAAATTCTCCCTCAGTGACCCGAACAGGTGCTGGAGTGTGGTGAATCGGGGATTTTCACAGTAACTTCATTGCAGTGTTAATGTAAGCCTACTTGTGACACTAATAAATAAACTGAACTGAAAGTAAGAGGAGGGATAATGGCCTCTAATGGGAGTGGTAATGGAACTTCCTGGGTCATGAAAGGCGCTATATAAATGCAAGTTCTTTTTTCTTGACCTTTGCTACATTTATCCTCGCATTTCAAATCCTGCACTGTTCCTCTTTGCTTCCAAACATGTGCAACATCAACTTATAAAATTCTAACAGGGTTGGACAGGGTAGATTCAGAAAGAATGTTCCCAATGGTGGGAGAGTCCAGTCATAGTTTGAGGATAAGGGGTAAACCTTTTAGAACTGAGAAGAGGAGAAATTTCTTCACCCAGTGGGGAGTGGATGTGCGGAATTCACTGGCACAGAGTGTAGTTGAGGCCAAAACGTTGTCTGATTTCAAGAAGGAATTAGATATGGGTTTTCTCCGGGTTCTCCGGTTTCCTCCCACAGTCCAAAGATGTGCGGGTTAGGTGCATTGGCCGTGCTAAATTGCTCCATAGTGCCCCAGGATGCATAGGTTAGAGGGATTAGGGGGATAATTATGTGGGGTCACAGGGATAGGGCCTGGGTGGGATTGTGGTTGGTGCAGACTCGATGGGCCGAATGGCCTCCTTCTGCACTGTAGGGTTTCTATGATTCTATATAGCTCTTGGGGCTAAAGGGATCAAAGGATATGGGGGGAAGGAGGGGATCAGGATATTGAATTTGATGATCAGCCATGATCAAAATGAATGGCGGAGCAGGCTCAAAGGGCCGAATGGTCGACTCCTGCTTCTAGTTTCTATGCGTCTATCTTCATTTTCCAGTCTCTCCCTCAGCTACTGCTTCCTTTGACCCACCCCTCTCCCCCCCCCACGCGCCCCCCCCCCACCACGCCCACCACCCCCACCCCCGCCACCCCCACCCCCGCCACCCCCCTCTCTCCCCATCACTACCCCGAGGCGGCTGTCGGTTCACTTCATTGTGAATTCACTCGTCGTGAGTGAGTGAGGGGAAGGCCTCACCTACTGTCGCCATGCGAGGATTAACTTTTAACTTTCAAAAGATGCTTCTTCCCCTGATTAGTGCCCAGAGTGACTCAACCACAGGTCATTCCAGGTGCTTGAGGCTGATAAAGATCAGAGCCGACCCTGTTTACATTGGAGTCTGACAGGGAGATGGTGCCAGTGAGAGATTAGAGACCAGCAGTGCACGCAACACTTCAAAACTAGCAGAGGCCAGTGGGGCAGCCTCGAAGGCATGCCTTCTGAGCTGATCTGCACTGCGGCTCACAGCAGCTGTGTTCAGCATCCCCTGCCTGCTTTACAGGCACCAAACTGTGGCTTCCCAATTCCTCAGAGAGGGAACAGAAGCAACTGCACTCCACTGCTGTGTCCAGCAAACTTATCAAGACCATACAATGTGCCCATCCCAGATACCCTTGAGAAGGGGGCGATCGGCCTTCTTCTTGAACCACAGCACTCTTATGTATTGGAGTTACTCCCACGGTGGGTAGGGAGAGGGAGAGTTTTCATAGAATCCCTACAGTGCAGAAGGAGGCCATTCGGCCCATCGAGTCTGCACCGACTACAATCCCACCCAGGCCCTATCCATATAACACCATGCATTTACCCTAGCTAGTTCCCCTGACACTAAGGGACAATTTAGCATGGCCAATCCACCGAACCCGCTCATCTTTGGACTGGGGGGAGGAAACCGGAGCACCCGGAGGAAACCCACGCAGACACGGGGGAACGTGCAGACTCTGCACAGACAGTGACCCAAGCCAGGAAGTGAACCTGGGTCCCTGGCGGCTGTGAGGCAGCAGTGCGAACCCACTGTGCCACCATGCCGCCCAAAATCAAAGTGGAGAATTTGGGCATCGATCCCATTACCTCTCGCAGCAACCCTCGCAAGGGGCAATTAGCAAGGGACAACAAATGCCAATTGAGCAGTGTCAGGGCCCTAAATCCTAGGAAAGGCCCAACACCTCGGGTCATAGAGTCATAGTCATGGAGGTTTACAGCATGGAAACAGGCCCTTCGGCCCAACTTGTCCATGCCGTCATTTTTTTAAAAAAACCCCTAAGCTAATCCCAATTGCCCACATTTGGCCCATATCCCTCTATACCCATTGTACCCATGTAACTATCTAAATGCTTTTTAAAAGACAAAATTGTACCTGCCTCTACTACTACCTCTGGCAGCTTGTTCCAAACACTCACCACCCTCTGTGTGAAAAAATTGCCCCTCTGGACACTTTTGTATCTCTCCCCTCTCACCTTAAACCTATGCCCTCTGGTTTTAGACTCCCCTACCTTTGGGAAAAGATATTGACTATCTACCTTGTCTATGCCTCTCATTATTTTATAGACCTCTATAAGGTCACCCCTCAGCCTCCTACGCCCCAGAGAAAAAAGTCCCAGTCTATCCAGCCTCTCCTTATAACTCAATTCATCAAGTCCCGGTAGCATCGTAGTAAATCTTTTCTGCACTCTTTCTAGTTCAATAATATCCTTTCTATAATAGGGTGACCAGAATTGCACACAGTATTCCAAGTGCGGCCTTACCAAAGTCTTGTACAACTTCAACAAGACGTCCCAACTCCTGTATTCAATGTTCTGACCGATGAAGCCAAGCATGCAAGCAAGCAAGCAAGAGTATCAAATTAAAAACCAATGCATACAGGGTAGCCAAGATTAGTGGGGAATTAGAGGATTGGGGAGGCTTTAAAAAGCAACAAAGAACTACTAAGAAAGCAATAAAGAAAGGAAAGATAGAGTATGAAAGTAAACTAGCACAAAATGTAAAAACTGAAAGTAAGAGTTTTTACAAATATATAAAAAGGAAAAGATTGGCTAAAGTAAATGTTGGTCCCTTAGAAGATGAGAAGGGGGATTTAATAATGGGAAAGAGGAAATGGCTGAGGCCTTAAACAAGTTTTTTGTGTCGGTCTTCATAGTGGAGGACACAAATAGCATACCAAAAATAGACGGTCATGGGACTGTAGGGGGTGAGGACCTTAAAACGATCACTATTACTAAAGAGGTAGTGCTGGGTAGGGTAATGGGACTAAAGGTAGACAAGTCCCCTGGTCCGGATGGAATGCATCCCAGGGTACTGAAAGAAATGGTAGAGGCAATAGCAAATGCATTAGTTGTTATCTATCAAAATTCACTGGACTCTGGGGAGGTGTCAGCTGATTGGGAAACAGCTAATGTAACGCCACTGTTTAAAAAAGGAGGCAGACAAAAGGCAGGTAACTACAGGCCGGTTAGCTTAACATCCGTAGTTGGGAAAATGCTGGAATCTATCATAAAGGAAGAAATAGCAGGACACCTGGATAAGAATGGTTCAATCAAGCAGACACAGCATGGATTCAGGAAGGGAAAGGTCATGTTTGACTAATTTACTGGAGTTTTTTGAGGAGGTGACGAGTGCGGTTGACAGGGGAGAACCGGTGGATGTATTGTATTTGGATTTCCAGAAGGCTTTCGATAAGGTGCCTCACAAAAGGTTACTGCAAAAGATAAAGGTGCACGGAGTTGGGGGTAAAGTGTTAGCGTGGATTAAAGATTGGCTATCTAACAGAAAACAGAGAGTAGGTATAAATGGGTGCTTTTCTGGTTGGCAATCTGTGACTAGTGGCATGCCGCAGGGATCGGTGCTGGGACCTCAACTATTTACCATATACATAGGCGATCTGGAGGAGGGGACCGAGTGTAGGGTAACAAAGTTTGCGGATGAAACTAAGATGGGTGGGAAAGCAAATTGCGTGGAAGACACAGAGAGTCTGCAGAGAGATTTGGATAGATTAAGTGAGTGGGCGAGGATCTGGCAGATGGAGTATAATGTTGGTAGGAATAATAGGAAAAGGGACTATTATTTAAACGGTGAAAAATTACAACATGCTCCTGTGCAGAGGGACCTGGGGGTCCTTGTGCATGAATCACAAAAACTCAGTTTGCAGGTGCAGCAGGTGATCAAGATGGCAAATGGAATGTTGGCCTTTATCGCGAGAGGGATGGAGTATAAAAGCAGGGAGGTCATGCTGCAACTGTACAGGGTACTGGTGAGGCCGCACCTAGAGTACTGTGTACAATTTTGGTCCCCTTATTTAAGAAAGGATGTATTGGCTTTGGAAGGGGTGCAGAGAAGGTTCACTAGGTTGATTCCGGAGATGAGGGGGTTGGCTTATGGGGAGAGATTGAGCAGACTGGGCCTGTACTCTTTGGAGTTTAGAAGGTTGAGGGGAGATCTTATAGAGACATATAAGATAATGAAGGGGCTAGACAGGGTAGAAGCAGCGAGGTTATTTCCATTTACAATGGAAACAAGAACTGGGGGGCATAGCCTCAAAATACGGGGGAGTCAATTTAGAACAGAGTTGAGGAGGAACTTCTTTCCCAGAGGGTAGCGAATCTTTGGAATTCTCTGCCCAATGAAGTGGTAGAGGCTACCTCATTAAATGTGTTTAAGTAACATGTAGGTAGGTTTTTAGCCAATAAGGGAATTAAGGGTTATGGTGAGCGGGCGGGTAAGTGGAACTGAACCCACTATCAGATCAGCCATGATCTTATTGAATGGCGGAGCAGGCTTGAGGGGCCAGATGGCCTACTCCTGCTTCTATTTCTTATGTTCTTATGTCCTTATGCTGAATGCCTTCTTCACCATTCTGTCCACCTGTGACTCCACTTTCAAGGAGCTATGAACATGTACCCCTAGATCTCTTTGTTCTGTAACTCTCCCCAACGCCCTACCATTAACTGAGTAAATCCTGTCCTAGTTCAATCTACCAAAATGCATCACCTCGCATTTGTCTAAATTAAACTCCATCTGCCATTCGTCAGCCCACTGGCCCAATTGATCAAGATCCCGTTGCAATTGGAGATAACTTTCTTCACTGTCCACTATGCCACCAATCTTGGTGTCATCTGCAAACTTACTAACCATGCCCCCTATATACTCATCCATATCATTAATATAAATGACAAATAACAGTGGGCCCAGCACTGATCCCTGAGGCACACCGCTGGTCACAGGCCTCCAGTTTGAAAAACAACTCTCTACAACCACCCTCTGGCTTCTGCCAATAAGCCAATTTTGTATCAATTTAGATACCTCACCCTGGATCCCGTGAGATTTAACTTTATGCAACAACCTACCATGCGGTACCTTGTCAAAGGCCTTGCTAAAGTCCATGTAGACAACATCAACTGCACTGCCCTCATCTACCTTCTTGGTTACCACTTCAAAAAACTCAAGTAAATTTGTGAGACATGATTTTCCTGGGTCTCCTGCCATGCCTCCCACCAGTTGGGTGGGAGTCGTGTTGGGAATTTTAAGTCCAGCACAATGTTCCAGGTCAATGATCTACCTTCAGAATGCTTTGTGGTCACTTTTACTAATACTGGATTTTGAAAAGTTATTTTTTATTTTCTGATTTTTAAAAAACTGAATCCAAATTCTCCAAGTGGGATTTTAACACACGTTACGAGTCCAGGCCATTGAATTACTGGGCTGGTCCTCCAGATTGCAAAACGAATAACATAATCATTACACTCCGATATCCAGGATATTGATCCAATGACAACACAAATCCAAACAGTCGCAAGTACGGAACGTGAATATAGCTTTCCAGGATATGGGCATTGCTGGCTGGGCCTGCATTTCTTGCCCTCTCTAACTTCAGAGGACATTTAAGAGTCAACCACATTGTTGTGGATCTTTTTTTTATTGATTCATGGGACATGGGTGTCACTGGCTGGCTAGCACTTGTTGCCCATCCCTAGATGCCCGAGGGCAGTTGAGAGTCAACCACATTGCTCTGGAGTCACATGTAGGCCAGACTGGGTAAGGACGTCAGATTTCCTTCCCTAAAGGACACTAGTGAACCAGATCTATTTTTATGACAATTGACAATGGTTACACCATCATATTATTATATTTTTAATTCCAGATTTGTTTTTATTGAATTCAAATTTCACCATCTACCGTGGTGGGATTTGAACACGGGTCCCCAGATCGGTCTCTGGATTATTAGTCCAGTGACAATACCACTACGCCACTGCCTCCCCGTTGAAAGCAGCGACACATTGTCAAGGTTTTCTGTCTTACACTCACCAGGACAAATGCAAGAATGCCAAATTTCAAGCCATCACAACTATTTATACTACAGGAGGAAAGGGCGCTGATTGGTCGGCAAGACAAATCTGAAAACCCGTGCGCCTCTTTCTGAATTACACGGGATCTTGGGAAACCTAGATTTCCCATTGCTTTCTGCATGGAAACGTCACGGCCAATCAGCTTTGCTGAGTGAAGTGTGATGGTATCTGCAGCTGGAGTGTGGGGCTTAAATCCATAACCTTCTGATTCCAAGGCATATGCGATCAGTACGCCAAGCTGACACAGTGTGTGCTAAAACTGAATGCGTATACAAATAGGGTGTACCTATGTATATTTTTTTTCTCAAAACCTTGGGTCACACTGCGTTGAATCCTCAGCCTTGTGTAATCATTCTGTGTTTTTTGGCAGCGATATTTAGCAATGTCAATAATTTCCACTTGGTGTTGTACATTCAATCGAATAGGAGATCATAGAGTTTTACAGCATGGAAACAGGCCCTTTGGCCCAACTTGTCCGTACCGCCCAGTTTTTAACCATTAAGCTAGTCCCAATTGCCCATGTCTGGCCCATATCCCTCTATACCCATCTTACCCACCTAACTGTCTAAATGCTTTTTAAAAGACAAAATTGTACCCGCCTCTGCTACTACCTCTGGCAGCTTGCTCCAGACACTCACCACCCTCTGTGTGAAAAGATTGCCCCTCTGGACCCTTTTGTATCACTCCCCTCTCACCTTAAACCTATGCCCTCTAGTTTTAGACTCCCCTACCTTTGGGAAAAGATATTAACTATCTAGCTGATCTACGCCCCTCATTATTTTATAGACCTCTATAAGATCACCCCTATACCTCCTACCCTCCAGGGAAAAAGGTCTCAGTCTATTCAGCCTCTCTTATAACTCAAACTATCAAGTCCCGGTAGCATCCTAGTAAATCTTTTCTGTACTCTTTCCAGTTCAATAATATCCTTTCTATAATAGGGTGACCAGAACTGTACACAGTATTCCAAGTGTGGCCTCACCAATGTTTTGTACAACTTCAACAAAACGTCCCAACTCCTGCATTCAGCGTTATCACCAATGAAATGAAGTGTGCCAAATGCCTTCTTCACTGCTCTGTGCACCTGTGACTCCACTTTCAAGCAGGTATGAACCTGTACCCCCAGATCTCTTTGTTCTGTAACTCTCCCCAGTGCCCTACCACTAACTGAGTAGGTTCTGCCCCAATTTGATCTACCAAAATGCATCACCCCACATTTATCTAAATTAAACTCTGTCTGCCATTCATCAGCCCACTGGCTCAATTGATTAAGATCCCGTTGCAATCTAGAAAGGGAGCATTGGCAATGTTCCTCACTATCTGTCTTCAAGCTTTATCACAAGATTCTCAAACTTAAACTTAGAGCTACTGAATGCAAGCAGATTCATGCACCACTGAGGTACAATAAACACATCAGTTTTGGGCCCCATATCTAAGGAATGATGTGCTGGCCTTGGAAAGGGTCCAGAGAAGGTTCACAAGAATGATTCCCTGGAATGAAGAATTTGTCGTATGAGGAACGGTTGAGGACTCTGGGTCTGTACTCGTTGGAGTTTAGAAGGATGAGGGGGGGGTCTCATTGAAACTTACAGGATACTGCGAGGCCTGGATAGAGTGGACGTGGAGAGGATGTTTCCACTAGTAGGAAAAACTAGACTCAGAAGGCACAACCTCAGGCTAAAGGGGCGATCCTTTTAAAACAGAGATGAGGAGGAATTTTGTCAGCCAGAGAGTGGTGAATCTGTAGAACTCTTTGCCGCAGAAGGCTGTGGAGGCCAGGTCATTGAGTGTCTTTAAGACAGAGACAGATAGGTTCTTGATTAATAAGGGGGTCAGGGGTTATGGGGAAA